>NC_090579.1:0-300000 GCF_017918235.1 Porcisia hertigi | reverse complement strand
TAGGGGGCGAATAAACCAAATGAGCAGGCACACGCACACCTTGATATATATATACATTGCCAAATGCTCATCGATATACGCGGCCTAAAAGCAGAGGAAAAGGGGGGGGTGGGATCAGCGAGAGGTACGCGTGAGCGGGCCCTCATCGACTTCCCTCGCCTCCCAGACTACCGTCTCCACCTCAGTTCTTCTCCGCTTGTCCACCCGCTTTATGTCCGCTTTTTTTTTTCCCCCTCTTCGTCTGCGAGTAGTGAACCATTCATCGGTACACCTGTGTGTATGTGTGTGTGCCTGTAAGGGGGGGGGGAGGGGAAAGGGATGTATCTACACAAAAATATGCGAGTTATTTTTCATTGCTCAGTTGCCCAGAGAGGGGAATAGAGGGGCGGGGAGAGGGGAGGGGGGGAGGGGGGAGGAGGGAGAGAGAGGAGGGGACATAGGGAGAAAGAAAAGATTCAACGATCAACGCATATCCGTCTTGAAGATATAACAATGCATGCACATATATATATATATATACACGTCAATTGGAAAAAAAAAGGGAGAGAGGGAACCATACACCACTCTCCCCCCTTAAAGAAAAACAAAGATGACTATGCCTGTGTGTGTATATATATATACATCTAGACTGTAGCACACTCTGGGAGGGGAACGCGGGGGGAGGGGGGGGGAGCAACGCACATAACAAACAAGACTGGATAGCGCTGAGTGTGTGGAATGGGGGGGGGTGTGCATGTGCGACTTACTTCTACGAGAACCCGTTACCGTGCTGGAACGGGTTCTCGTAGTCGCTATTGTTGTACACCGGTGTGTGGTTGCTGGTGAAAAGACTTGCAAGGTCGACACCGCCATTGAGGAGAGGGCGGTGCTGGCCGCTCCAGCTGGCACTAGTGTGCGCCGAGAACGGTGCCACTGGTAGCCTATCGATGTCAGGCATGTTCATGAGGCTTTGACCGCTCTGTATGAGGTGCATCAGCGGCTGCTGATGCTGCTGTAGCTGTGGAGGTTGAGGCGCCACTGGGCATGGTGTCACGCCTTCGCCGTCGGACGGGAGAGGTTGACCATTTGCGTAGGCCATCGCCATTCCGCCTCCCGCCGTCGCTGGCTGGAGAAGAAGCGGCACACCATTGGGCATTGTATAGTAGATTGGTTTGTCCGGTAGCGGGGTTGTCGCCAGTGACGTCGAGATTGTGGATGGCTGCTGTCGGTGGTGCTCCGTTGCGCGTGCTGGGAGCTGAACAACGTATACGGGAAAGATACTACTGGGTTGGAAGGGTGACGCTGGGGGGGCGGCCTTGGATGGCTCTGCGATAGATGAGAAAGGCAGGCGCCACGTCATGGACGCGGACGACGTCGCGGGGTTACTTTCCTGCGACTGTGATGTGGACCCCAACAATACGTTCACAGCGGATACATCGATGTTCGGCTTAGGTCGGGGCAGTGTTACTCCATTGGCAGCGCTGACAAGCAGAATGTCTTGATGCGCCATCAGCTGCGTTGCGCCGCTGCCGCCAAGTCCATTCTCGTCGCTTGCGATTCGACAGTCGGTAGCATTGTGAACATCGCTGGAAGCAGAGACCTTATCTTCGCCGTCGTCTGCGTCGAGAAGCTCCGTGCTACGCAACAGGATCTGCGTCGTGTCGTCTGTCCCGGTGTCATCGCATCCCCAGCTTGCTGTACCCTTTAGCGACCACGGCATCACGCTCTGTAGAACTGCCGACGTGGGCACCGCCGTCGTCACTTTGGTCGTACCGTTTACATCTCCAGCTTGAGTGACGCTCGGATCGCTGCCTCTTCGAGTCACAGACATGCTGCACGGATTGGCTGGAAAAAAAGTGCCTGAGGCGCCAATGTCGTCCTGATTCATGCCGATACAACCATGCGGGCACAGCGGAGCTGCAGAAGTTGTCGCGGACGTGCTGCTGCCCTGACGCGTGGTGGACGACGACGCCTCCGCTGGCTCCGACGGGCGCGACGCCTCACAGTTCTTCCAGTGTAGTTTGAAATCACTCGGAAGCGAATGAGCTGCCGTGCTTTTGCCGTAACTCGGAGGGGGCTGCCGTTGTTGTGGGAATGAGGCTGATGCGCCAATGTTTACAGGGCCTGGCCTTGTGTTGTAAAAACTGGCGTGATACAAGGGCATTTCGAGTGTGCACGGCATAGATGACGCCGTCGCGTACGCGAAGCCTGGAGGGCCTCCTATGGCAGCCTCGCCCTGGGGCTGGGGTTTCCGTGCGGTGGCCATGTGGCTTGACACAGGATACAGTGGCAGCTGTGCGCCTCTAGACTGCGTCGCCGGCCATGCCGCTATATCATACGCTGGGCTTTGCTGGACTCGTGGATAGCCGCTGTTGTGAGCAGATGGAGACACCTGGGGGTTGTAAATCTCGGTCATCATGTTGACGCACTGCGGCTGCTGTGGCGGCGGCCTATTGTATCCACTCGCCACCCTAGCCGGGTAGCCTGGCATGAATGGAGAAGTGCGGTATGTCACCATGCCGCCCGGGCCGTTGCTTTTCATGTCCATGTACGGCGGTGCGTCGTGGCTTTCGATGTTTCTGCTTTGGTATGCATGCGGTTGCAGAAAGGGAGCTGTTGCGTACATGCTCTTGACGCTGCCGCCGCTCAACACGTGATTTACATGGGGTCCGCTATCGGGGTAACCAGTATCGCTGTCACCGATGTTCCTTCCACCTCTAGGGCCCTGGCGTACGCTGATGTTACTACCCTTCTTCATGTTTATGGGGCTTGTGCCATCGTTGTTGTTGGGGCCCCCCAAAACGGTCTGGCCGCTTCGGATGCCGCTCACGCCTATCGACTGGGACCCCACACTCCTCGGGGCGTTTGCGAGCCCGTGTCCGCTGTCGTTGCCGACACTGTGCAGGATGCCAGGGATGCTGTTAGCCGGTTCCTCGTGCGCTGTCGGCGTCGTATTGCAAGCGGGAACGGGGATCGGGCAGCTGCTTGCTGCAGTTTTGGCGCCAGCAGTGCGCAACTCCTTGGCGCTCGCCGCCGCCATCGACAAGCTGTTGCCAGCTGGAAAGGCGCGGACACCAATCAACATGGTGCCGTAGCGGCTTTCGTACAGGGAGTACTTGCGTCCGTCCTGGTTGACGTATACGGGTCTATCACTCCAGTACTCCGCCGGTAGCGCGCGTGCTTCTTCCATCTCCACCTGTAAAGCGCGTACGTGCTCGAGCAACCGCGCCGTGTGCTTGCCGAGGTACTGCCCCGCCTGTTCGACGTGTGTTTTACGCCAATGGGCGATGAGCATATCCTTGTTTTGCAGAACGTGTCGCAGCTGCTCGCACTCGTCCTTGAGCTTATACTTCACCCACTTGCCGTGGGGGAGGAGTCTGGGGCAGTGGAAAAAGGAGCTCGCCCACATGGTTGCCTGACAAACATGCAGTGGATCGAGCTTGATGAGTATGGCAGAGGTCGGCGAGAGGAGCGGCTTCGAGAGTCGGTCGGCCTTCAAAAGATTCTCTGCGTCCGATGTTGTGGGCTGGGAGATGGTCGCGCCAGCTTGTGCCTCGTCAGCTGCGGTGGCGTCAAGCGTCGACACCGCCGTCATGGCAGATGCAGCTGGCTTAAAGGAGCCTGTCTCGACCAGAGCTGGCAAGTCGATGAGCTCCATCACCGTGAGGCTTGGGTCAAAAACGATTTGACAGCAGAGAAACGCAAAATTTTCTGTCAGCGACTTGAGGGCTGAGTAGTTGTTGCTTGCCGTTTCAATGACCACGCGCACCTTCTCCATGCGACGGCATAGCGCAAAAGTGATAGCGTCTTCCTCGGATTGGGTGAGGGGAAGCGGATGCACATCGTGCGGGGATGCCGCCAGTGTATCAGATCCAAGCGGTACACCACCGCCGTCTTTCGACAGTGGGAACGTGTCCTCTGACCCGGAGCCTTGCCCTGGTACGTGAAGGGCGATGCCAGGCACGCTGCCAGCAGGCACGTCGGCCGCGGATGAACCACCAGTGGGGCTCCCACCGAGCTCTACCCCGCCTTTCGGGGGATTTTCGTCTCCAGTTGTGTCGCTCGGTGCAGGGCGAAGACTGCTGCTTGGAGACGACGCGTTTGGTTGCTGCACTGCTTCGTCCAAGACCGCGTTGATGTACTGTGTGGGCTTGTAAATGCCTACTGGAATACTCGGCAGCGGAGCCTCTAGCAGAGGATCGAAGAAGGGCTGCTTCTGGTCAGTTGTTGTGGGCGGGAGTGCCAACAGCGCTTGCAGATAACTCACCATCTTTGGGTCGGAGTTGGCCTTCTGCTCACTTTGCTCACGCAGAAGGCGCTTCAGCTTTACCTGGAGCAATTGGCGACGGCCAATCGTATGGAATTGTTGGCGGAGCATCACAGATGCCAACACGAGCACGCGCTCGAGTGTGCGGTCGCCGGCGCATGTGAGAATAGCGGTGTTCAGAAACGTGAGCGGGCTTGGCGCGCTGCCAGACTCGTGCGCGTGCTCGTGTTCTTCCTGCAGTTGCTGCTGCTGTCGTCTTTTTTCCTCCTCGCTAGGAAGCCGCTTCACCACCTTGAAGGCGTTCTGCATTTCCCGTGTCATGAGTCCGAAGTAACCAATGACATTGATCACCCGCCCGTCCAGTGAAAAGGCACCGTCACGCTCCTTTCCGTCTGGGTAGGCGAGGCAGAGGGCGCACGGCACGGGCAAAAAAGGCTTCGCGTCCCACGTGCCCGATGCCGTGACTGTGTCGTCGGAGATGGGGTAGGCGGAGAGCAGCTCGTCGTTTGTATCGAATAGCGTAGCGTCGACCATCTCGAGAAAGCGGTCCAGGTCCTCCTCAGTGAAGTTGCTGTCGGGCATGATATTCCAGTAATCCCTCATCAACAGGGCCTCCGCTGCGTGGGGCTGGTCTGCGGCGCTGCCGTCTTGCTTGTGCGCCGGGGAGAGAGCGTTGCACTGTCCCCTGAACAAGTCCCCTGTACAGGGGGTTTTGGCGGTGCTGTCTTCCGACACAGTAGCGCCAACGCTGTGGTGGGCGTCGTGCTTCACGTCTGTTGTGGCAGCAGGTGCCGCTGACGTCGACGCTGTTTTTACAGGGGACATTGTGGATGCCTGGCTGGTCGTCTCTGCGAAGGTCGCGCGCGCTTCGCCGTTGCCGTTGCTGTTGCAGCAGGCCACATTCCTGTCCTGGTGCGACAGGCTCTTCAGAATGTTCTCCACGTCACGGGCGTTGGCGTAGAGCGCCGCCGAGTCTTGTCGCATGAGCACTAGCTGCTTCCGCAGCTGCTGACGCACGTGGCTGCGCGTGTCAGCGTGTGCTGCGAGCGACGATGGCGGTTCATCGCCTGCAGTAGTGGTGGCGGTGTCCGTGTCTTTGCCAAAGTAATACTTGGTCAGCGGGATCATTCCCACCTCGTACGTTCCGCGGAAGTACGAGAACAGCGAGGTGCACTCGCGCGAGGGAACTGCACCCATACTTGTTTTTTTTTTGTTTGTTTTTTTTGTTTTTTTGTTCGTTTTATTCCTTTTTTTCTTCACCCTTCTCCCACACCCGTTCAAGTGAACGATAATGAAAATGAAAATGATGGTATGACCGCGTACCTTTGTAGGGAAGATGTGAAGGGGATGAAGGGGGTTGGGTGAGGGTGGGGGGGGAGGAGGAGGAGCAAAAAAAAAAAACTGATCCACAATCTACACAAGTGCGCGTGCGATGTGAAAAGAACCAGAAGCCTTGAAAAAAAAAATGGGCAGTTTTATCGTGTGTGTGTGTATATATGTTGCTGCTGCTGCTGCTGCTGCGAGTACTTCACACCAAGAGATCGATACGCACACGTTGCGTCACAGACAATATATATTCTGAGGGGAAAGGGTAAAAGGGAATCACATGCACACACACAGAGAGTGCTCGGCAGAGAAACAGGGAAGTTGGGACGATTCTGCAGGACAGAAGGATAATAATAGCAAATAAACACATATAAAAAGATTTAAAAAAGTAGAGAATCGAAGATTACCGAGGGAAGTGATAGGAAAAAATGACAAATAAAAAAATCTCAATCACGCATGCCCAGAGAGGGGCGGGAGAGTGATCTGATGTGATGCGAGTGTGTGTGTGTGTGTGTGTGGGTGATGATGATGAGCCTCTTAAAACAAAACAAAAAAAACCCAACTACTTGTGTGGGCGGTGTGTAGTTAGTTCAGTGTGTCTGTAAAAGAATATCGGGTATGCACGGGATTTTTTTCCCCCTGGCCTTGTGTGTTTATCTTTGCCTAAAGGAGGCGGGACGGTGCTGTTATTGTCTGTGTGTGCCCCTTCTCTCTCTTCCTATCAACCCAACAAAGTTGTCAAGTGCTGCGCACTGTCAACCAAAGTCGGCTTAAAAAAAAGAACTCAAACACACACAGACAGACAGACACACACACACACACACACACACGACACTATAAAAAGGAGCTGATAATATGAGTGAGACGAGCTGAGTAGATTTTGAGGACGAGAAGTAGAATCACTTGGCAAAGAACTCTTCACGGAGTGGAGGCAATTCCCTATTTTTTTTTTTTACAAGGGTGCGACTGTATCTTGAGATGTGACCACGCACTACACCACACTTTGCCACTCCCTTCCCTCCCTCTCGCTCTCCCTCTCCCTCTCTCGCTCTCCCTCTCCCTCTCTCTCTCTCGCTCGGTGCGTGTATGGACGTAGATGTAGGATTCTCCCCTGATATCTCCCTGCCTCCCTCGATATATGCGCGTTTGGGGCGTGGAGGGTCGAGAGGACCAAAGAAAAAAAAAATAGAAAAATAAAAAGTCAAAAGAAACACTTGTGAGTATATGTATGTGTATAAAAAAGTTTTTTTTTCAAATGTTTCTCTCTCCCCTTTCTTATATCACATCGAATGGGAGACGCACACACACACACACACGCGGGGATATTTGGAATAAAAAAAACCCGAAAAATGGAAACGCAAGAATGAACAACGAGATAAAGAGAACCAATAAATCCACAGCAACAACAAAAAAACAGCAATACCAGCGGGAACAGCCGAACTACAACAAAAAAAAACAAAGGGGGAAAAAGCACACACACACAAAAAAAACGAATCTCGAAAAATCGAAGAGGGAAAGGCACGAAAAAAAAAATCAACCAGCGACGAATAAACACACGTGCACACGCCGGGGAGGGAGGGGAGGAGGGGAGGGGGAGGGGGAGCACCCTTAACAGAAGAAAAATGGTTCACAAAAACGTAGAAAAAAAACTGAGGGCAGAGAGATGAGGAGAGTGTGTATGTGTTGGGCGTGGGGGCGGGGGAATAGAACAAGAAAAGGTGTGTTGTAGAGAGAGGGAGGGGGAGGGGGAGGGGGGAGGAGGGAGGAGGGAGCACAGGAATTATTATTTCAGTGCAGAGAAAACGACACCAAACAAATGAAATCACCGATACAGACAAAAGAAAAAACAACACACACACACACACACAGACACACACTTACAACACCAAAACCGAAAAAAAAGGGGGAGGAGGGGAAGGGTGAAGGGAAGGAGACGAGGAAGGGATGATCCCCACTCCCTAAAAAAAAAGAAAAAAAATAGCAACGAAGAGATGATTAAAAAAAAGGGGGTGATAAACACAGACACACACGTGGAGAGTACCGAATTAAGAGAACAAATATGGACTGGGGGTAGATGGCAATATGTGAGAGACCACAGACGTTACGAGATGAGTTTCTGATAGATGACGACAGCCAAGGGAGAATGTAAGCGAGTCGCACGACGAGGGAAGAAGGAAAAAAACGTGCCAGAGTGACGCGATGACAGGAGGACAAGGGGAAAAAAAACGAAGACCACAACCTAAAAAGGGAGTCGCAAAAAAGAAAAAGACACAGAATGCATGAACACTAACGATTTTTCTCTTTTTCGAAAATATGCTGAAGAAACTGTATGCTGTTTTGTGTCATATATATATATGTGTTTTTTTTTTCACTCCCTCCCCCTTTTCTGTGTGCGTGCTGCGTCTAGTGTTCGGCAGTATTTCCCTTTTTTTTCTCCTCGTTCTCTTTCTTCCCGCGCCCTCTTTTTGATTCCTAAAAGCGTGCGTGCCTGCGCTTTTCGCTGCTGTCTGTTTTTTTCTTTTTCCTTTCTCCCTCTCTTTCTCAATTTCTAATTATGGTTTGTTCAGCTCCACCCCTCCTTTTTTTTTCTTCGCTTCAACTTCACTGAGATGGGATATATCGCTCCTGTATTGTGAACGGTTTAGGTGTGTGTCGTGTGCGTGTGTGTTTTGTGTGTATGTTGTGTGTATACTTTTGTTTCCTTTTTGTTTGTTTGTTGTTGTTGACCCCGCTGTGTGGATGACTGAGTGAAGGCGCTGATATTCTTCAGACGAAGAAAGAGAGGAAATGATGAGCGACAGAATCAAGCCCACAGAGGTGTACCCCCCCTCCTCCTCCTCCCCAAACAGGATGGTGTGCGTATATGTACAGGGGAGTGTTAGGTGTGCTGAAGGGAGGGAGGAAGGAGGGAGGGAGGGAGGGGGGACGTTAAAAAAAAATGAAAAATGAAAATGTCAAAGAAGATACGTGAATAGTGTGGATGAGAGAGGGAGGGGGGAGGGGGGGGGGGGGAAGAGAAAAAAGAAAGGAAAGAGGTCAAATACAGACCGATAGCCAAAGAGAAACAGAGGTTCATGCAAGTTTGTAAAAAAAAAAAAACTACCCGTGTAGCTGATGCGTGTTTTTTTTCCTTGCTCTCTGTCTTCATATATATATATATATAAATATAGAAAAAAATATATATACTTTTTCGGTGCGTGGTGTGTGTGTTTGTTTTTTTTTTGCTTGGAGAGCGCGCGAATGAGCGTTTTCTCTGTGTGACAACACCATCCAGGTTCTATTGATCCAATGTAGTGGGTGACGTGTGCGTTATGATGGTGGTGGTGGTGGTGTCGAGGGTTGAAGGGGGGCAACGAAAGGGGGCGATAAGTGCCGTGCGCGTATTTGTAGACGACCAATATGGGGGTGGGGGGTGGGGGGGGGTGGGGGAGGATGGAGAATGGAAGGAAGGCGGGCAGAGAAAAAGTCTCGCCGCCCTTGTGTCACGATTCAGGGAGACCGCTGGAGCGGAGGGTGTGTGTGTGTGTGTGTATGAATTTTCGTTAGGACAGCTTCATAGGAGAACAACTGAGGTCGATGTGGATGCCAGTGTATCCTGATATCTCGGGAGGGGGGAGAAGGAGAGAGGGAGGACGACAAGAGCCTCTCAGTTTGTTTTTCACGAGTGTCCACTTTGAAACAAAAATCGCGCACTTCTTATTGTATCCATTCCTGTGTGCTTTGGTTTGACAGCGCACCACCACGGCCACTGACTATCCACCATCGTCGTCGTCGTACTCGCTGTTGTTCAGAAAAGGAGACGCTCCGCTTAGCAACCCTATTTTTGGAGCCTATAAACTATTCATGTCCAGTTAACCTCTACGCGCACATCGCCAGCCGAATGAACGTACCCATCCCCTCTTCCCATTTCTGGGCGAAGAAAGCCGAGAGAAAAAAAAAACGTTGGCGGTCCACAACAACAGCAAAAGAAAAAAAAGCAGAGCACATGTTTCTTTTGTGTGTGCGGGCGGGGAGGGAGGGGGGGGGTAGGGAGGGACAGCAACCAACAACAAAAACAACAGACACAATCTCGTTTTGCGGAGCACGAAGTAAAAAAAAAAAGCGGCAAAAACAGAGGGGAAGACTAACAAAGAGGACGGCGCGGGAGTTCTCGTCGAAAAAAAAGCGTTTATTTCTGTGTTCTCGATGACGTCTGGCTGTACTATGAAAACGTCGTCAAATACTCACATCGCTTCAGTCTCGGCGGGGAGTTTGGGGCGGGAGGGGAGAAGGAGGGAACGAGGAACCCCCCCTTCCTCTACTGCCCCATATCACCACACGCTGGCACAACCTCTCTTTTTCCCCCCTCTCTTTTCGTCTGGGAAGAGAGAGAAATTATACAGAAGCGAACGCACACACACACAAAAAATAACAAGAAAAGGCTACGGAGACGCACCTGACGTGCACAACCGCAGAACGAGGAGGGCGAGTAGACCTCCAACTTGATGTGTGTGTGCGTGTATGTGTGTCTGTGTGTGTCTGCGGGGGAGGGGAGGAAAAGCGGCAGTGAGAGTGGTCACTTTCGAGATGGTGAGACAAGCTGGAAAAAAGAGGCGGAGTGCAGGTAAAGAGCGGTAACACACACACACACACACACGCACGCACACACACGCAGCGCGAATCTTTTGTGTTGTTGTCGTCTGCTCGAGGGGTGGGTGGGGGCCCTTTTTTACCTCCAGCCGCACACAAGGACAAAGCGATACGAGACGCAGAAATGTCGAGCGGTGTTTCCCCCCTTCTCCTTCCTCCACATTCACACACGTACATTATGCTACACGCGCACACACACGAACTAGCAACAGACTTCTACGATAAAAGAAGACATCTAGTATGGCCAGGAAACCACTGCAGCCATGATGACAGATGTTAGGGGAGAGATGACGTGTGTATATGCGGTTCTCTTTTTCTTTTGTGCGTGAACAGGGGTGAGGGTCCCGGTGGAATCGGAGGAGGAGGAGGGTAGAGCGGGAGGGAAGAGGGGAGGGCATCTCGTGGGAGGAGAGAGGACTCGCGTTCCCCCCTCCCCACCAAAAAAAGCGCTTACAGAAATGTACATTTTTCCCCACTTACAAATTCAAACACACCGCGCTCGAAAAAAAAAATAAAGAAAATACGCGCGCAGTGTTAAGCAAATGATTGAAAAGTGTGTGTGTGTGTGTGTGAGGGGGGGGGGGGGGGGGGGGAAGGGGGTTGGCCTTGATATGGAGCCACTTTTCACAAGATGAGGAAAGGGCACGAAAAAAATAAAAGAGAGAGGCGGAGAGAATAGGTAGTGTGTGTGTGTGTGTGTGCACACTGTCACTAACGAAACTCAAGCAACACACAAATAGACACGTGGTGTGCCGCTCACAAAGAATGGCTTCTCTCCCCCTCCGTTGTTATTTGCCTGGTCGATGTTTGTAAGTAACACCCGTCTCAGACAAAAAAAAAGACGAACAGAGGCCTCACGTACTTTAAAAACGGAAAGGAATCAATAGAGGAGAAACACACATACACACACAGAACCAAAAAAAAACATCTTTGTATGAGCGGCTCACACATCAGAGAGCGAACAGGACAGATGAAAGGCGAGAAGTGGAGTCGAGAGGACGAGGAGAAGTACGGATTACAACCGCACACGCGGCTCTCCTTAATCGAGACTATACACTCGGTCACACACACACACACACACACACACGACTGACAAGAGACGTCACAATCGATGGGTGCCTCTGCGATGTGTGTGTGTGTGTGTGTGTGTGTGTGTTGGCATACACGACGGCGATGCACCACGGAAAAACCACAGAAAGCGACAAAAACAAAAGAAATTTTGTTGTTTAATTGTTTTTTTTTACGGCGTCCATGCAGACAAGGGAGGAGAGAAGGCAAAGCCTCCACATGAGCGGACACCCACATGGAGATTAAGTATGAAGGACCCAAGAGAAGGATGAAGGAGGGAGAGAGAGAGTCGCTCATTGAGTTCGAGAGATGTAAATGATACGAAACAACAGAAAAAAAAACGCGATAACACGTGCGCGCGCGCACACACACACACACACACTAAAGATATGTATACAGTATATATACACACACACACACTACATATATACAAGATAAGAATGTGAGGGGTGCGTAAGATGAGATGAGAACACCTTGAATGGCAAAGGTATGGTGTGCTTGTGACAAAAGAGAAGGAGAGAGAGAGCGTCCAATGCCAATGGCGTTGTGGAGGCGCGGGGGCATCGGGGGAGGGAGGGGGAAGGGCAGAACTGAATGAGGGAAAACACGTGTTGAGCGTCGTAGAGGTCGAAGGCGAAGATAAAAACATAAAAAAACACTGCAAGGGAAGGAAGGAAACACAGGGTGAATGGAGAACAAGTCATCGGGGGTTGAGGGGAGAGAGAGAGAGAGGGGGGAGGAGGAGGATCAGACACTGTTCAACAAGCATGCGCACGTAGAGTAGTTAGAGGAGTGGAGAAGGAAAAGAGGGAGGGAGGGTAGCGAGAGAAGCGGCAGTGTGTGTGGGGGGGGGGGGAAGGAGGAAGGGCAAACAATAAAAAAAAATAAACGCATTTGCTACTGATGCGTGTATAGAGAAGCACGAAAGCGAACCAACAGCAACCACAAAGACGTGTGTGCGTGTGTGTGCTTGTGTGTGCGTTTTTTTTTTCTCTCCCCGCTGAACCTGTAGACCAGAACTGTCTTTCTGCGCGCACGTGAACCATTGGTGGTGGTGGTGGTGGTGGTGGACCACAATAGATTCACCCACTGAGGAAGGGGAGTAGATTGGAAACCCAAAATACAGGAATAGGAGGGGGGCGAGAAAAACTCAAAAAGGGGGCAATGGTAGTGTGTGTGTGTGTGTGTGTGTGGAGGGGGGGGGGGGGGGAGGGGAGAAAAGAAGGGCAGGGAAGGAAAGGGGTGTCAAGTCCACAGATCTGACTTCAACAGGAAAAAAAGAAATGAGGCGTACAGAGAAGAAGAGCATATAATAAACAAACAAAAAATAAAAAGCGATGCTGATGAAGTGATTGAGCGTGTGTGCGTAGGAGGAGAGACGTGGAGGGAGGAGGTAGAGAACCGCGAGAAATGCAAACAGGAATGAAATGAATAATAGCTGTAAAAAACAGAGGAGAGAGAGAGAGGGAGGGAGGGAGGGGGGGGGGCACTGAGAAAAAAAAACGGGGGTATGGAACAAAGTATGGAGATGGGAGCATGCACACACACACACACACATAGATATATATATATGAATACATATGAATATATATATATGTACATATACGGATGGGCATAATTCCCTCATGTGAGAGGTGAACGAAAAGCTCAGAGAAAGTAATTGACCACGAAGAGCACACACACACACACACACACACGCACTCGCATAACCCCCAAAACAGGAGCAAGGTACCTGTGTGTGGGGAGAGAGGCTAGGGTGAAAAAAGCAGGAAGAGCGGGGACGAGGGAAACCAGCACATGCTTGTACTTTTAGCCCACCGAGATCACCTTTCAACTCCTCTGCAGAAGAGAGGGAGAGGGAGGGGGGGGTGAGTTGGGGGCTCCCAAACCTGGCTCCATTGCCTGATTTTCATATCAACTTCATGTGAGATTTCTTCAAGCAAGACGCAGCTGCATTCATGCACACCAACGCAAAGACACGAGAGAGAGAGAGCGAGCGAGAGCAGCGGTCCGCTAAGCCGCTACAGCGGGTGATATTGCCTTTGATACATTTACTTCACAGAGCGCATTATATTTTCAGAGGGAGGGGAAGATAAATATATATATATATATAAATATTTTTGTGTGTGGCCAAGGAAGAGGAGAGAGAGATGCGCGTGATGTGTGACCATGCCGTAGGGACAAACCTGTGGTCGCACAAATATAAATATATATACACACACACACCGAGTGAGCAGACTATTTCGAAAAAAAAAGGGGGTATCGAAAGCGTAAGTGTGGACCACACAACAGAGTAACAGATGCAGGTTTTAGACGAGGGTGTGTGGGTAGACAAGATAGGAACAAAAATACAACATGGACGACTCGCGGTGAGGCGCGCCAGAATAAAAAAAAAGGGGGCGGGGATAAGTTGAGGGCTGGATGACGGAGCGCGCTCAATAGTGCAGGAGAAAGGGCAGTACGACGGGGGGGGGGGAGGGGAGGGAGGGAAGAGGAGGGGAGGGGGGTCCAGTACTGAAAGCCCATCCCCCAAGAAAAGAATGAAGGAGATACGTGTTTCACCACCTGCCACTCGTGCACACAGGTACACACAAACACACACACACACACACAGAAAAGACAGAAGAGAACACAAGTCCACTCAAAAGGGGGGGTAGGGGAGCGGAGCAGCGAGAAACACAGTTTTTTTTTCGCGTCAGGATGCAAAATAAGACATAAAACACACACACACATACACACAAAGAGAAAAATATTTTAACGCAAAGTGGAGAGGAGTTCCAGCGAGTAGGATAATCAGGCAACCATATCGTCTCTAGGTTAAAACGTGCTGTACAGCGACAACGAGGACGACGGGAGTGAGGAGCGGGGAGTGTTGGGGGGGGGGGGAGGGTAAGGAGACACTGGAGTGTGCACAAAAAAAAATGCAGAGAAGAGGAATGTGAAAAATCGCAGTAAAATTGGTCAACGAGAAATAATAAAAAAAACGAAAACAGTGAGGCGCAAGAACCGAGGAGGACATTGAAAAGCAAGCACATAGCGCAAATGCAGAATGAAGTATGTGCTTGAGCAGAGGAGGTTGAGAGAGCGGAGAGATGAGAGGAGTGCCTGAGGTAAGTAGAAGGAAGTGAGTAGAGAGAAAACACACACCGAATGGGGGTCCGGGGGAGGTGATGGTGGAACGCAGCGTAAGGCAAACAAAAAGACACACACACACACACACACACACACACACAGAGATGCCAACACTCATAAAGGAATATGGGAGGGGGTCGAGAGAAAGATCAAACGAGCAGAAAACGAGCAAGATGAGAACGGCTGGCGATATGTGCGGGAGATGGGGTGGGGGGGGGGGTGCTTTGTGGAATCGCGGATAGAGAAAAGTCATTGAGAAGCTTTTTATGAAATCGATTGAGGAGAAAACGCGTGCGCCGCATTCTGTTGTCCAACCTCCCACACAAATATGCAAACACATGCACGCACACTTTCTCTCCTTGCCGCACGCATGTAAACTCAAAGAAAAACATAGTTATGTATCTATATATATATATATATATATATAGATATATATATCGCGCTTGAGGCGATGCAACCATTTTATTTCTCTTTACTTTTTCTTGAGTTGGCCTCGGCTGCAGCTCCTTCCCTTCCCTTCCCCTCGCCCTCCCCCCCTTTTGGGGCTGATGCTTATTGCCCGACATGCATCGCATGACGCGGGGTTTCTCCTACTGCGGTTTTTTCGTTGCAGCTGTCGCTACTCTCTGCCTGTGCTGGACAATGCACCCGCCCCCCGCTCCCTCTCTCTCTCATCTGTCCGTCTGCGCGGATAAGTTTCTTAAATTCTGCGTATCCCTCGTTGGTGCGGACGTAGATGAGGTTGTGTGTGTGTGTATGTATGAGGCACACATGCAGACAAACATACACAACAACAACAACAGCAGGGAAGAAAAAAAGGAGAGAAAAACGGATTAATGTGTATTAACCCCCGGCCCCCCCCCCCAAAAAAAAAGGTGGCGCCCGGCTTGGTGAGCTTAACGGGATGCCCCCGCCCCCGCCCTCCCCATTTCCATCTGTGTGGCGTCCCCTTCAGTTTTTTTTTTTTGAATTTACTCCTCCTTTTCTGCCCATCCTCTCTCTCTCATCCCCCCTTTTTTTTTCCACTTTGATTCGTGCCTGCGTCTATACACCTACGCGTGTGTCGACATCACTGCCGTATCCCGCCTCCCGATCCCTCCATTGACCAGGAGAAGGATAGGGGATGGGGGATGGGGGCAGCTATGCGGAGATCGGTTCTGCATCACGCCAGGGTTCAGAAGTGAAAAATGTGAATTCGGGAAACGTAGAGATAAAAAGGGGCCACAAGAGGCGCACATTTTTTTTTGCTGTTGCTTCTACATTTTAGAGTGCAAATAACAGGCGGGAGGGGGGGGGGGGCCACGCCATCGTTTAGGTGATGAGAGAGAGGGGGGAGAGAGGGGGAGAGAGAGAGGGGGTGGTGAAGGGGGTGTTGAATTTCAAAAAAGAGAAGTGTAATCCCCCGAAAAGCAGCAGGGATGCGTGCTGCTCTCATTCACCATGGGAGATATTAAGGAAAAAAAAAGACTCACAAAAAATTTTCAAAAAGAAAAAATGATCGTTGACGTACAATTTTCTCCATCCTCAACGTTAAACGCGCAGCGCGCGACTCAAAGCAACGCAAACAGAAAAAAAGAAAATGTTGAAGCACAAAAAGAGCTATTGCTTTTCTCCCCCCTTTTCCAGAGGGAAGAGGAGGAGGAGGTGGTGAGTGGGTGCGTGCGTGGTTCTCCACATCTGCGCATGCGAGAGAACTTCGGCAGGCTGGGGGGGGCGGGGATATACACATATATGCATATATAATCCGTGTGTGTGTGTGTGTCTAATTTTATCAATGCGAGAGACGTGCGCCCACAGAAGATGAAAAAGTGTGTGTGCGTGTGTGGGGTGTGGAGAGGGGGGGGAGCAGGGTTGGAGGGAGAGGGGGGCGGGGCGCTGGCAACAACAATAATGGTTGAGGAAAAACGAAATATATAGATATCGTGCCAGGCTATTGCCCCCCTTCTCCTTCTCCTTCCCCTCCCCTCCCCTCCCCTCCCCCACCACCACATCACACTACACACACACACACACACATCACAGACACTGCCCTGAGCCCTCAAGAAAAAATACAAGTAAAACAAGCGAACAACAGCAATAGAGAAAAAAAATAGAAACGGAGAGCTCAAAAGAAGAGACCGAAAAAAAACAGGGAGAAGGGGGGGGGGACATAATATATTAAAAAAAACGAAACAAACACGCGGACAGATCACCCGCAATACAAGGAAAAGAAAAACCAATTTCGAAACAACAACAAAGGGGAACAGCGGGGGAGGGAGGGAAGAGGAGGAGGGAGAAGCGCGGAACACAAAAAAAAAAACAGCAAAGAATCGAAATTCGAATGCACACACACACACACACACACACACACGAAACAAATATGAAGAAACAGGGGGAGAGCACACATACACGTTCACCAATCGAAACCACTCGACGGCTTTCATCACCACCAGCACCGAACAAACCGAATGAGGGTGCGGTAGCGTAGGAGGAAGGATGGAGGGAGGCGTGTGTATGTGTGTGATGAGATGGTGGTGGGGGAGGTGGGTGATGAGACAAAAGAAAAGTGAAGAAAAAACTGCGGCCAAAAAAAAAAGAAACGGAGAACCAAGTAGAAACGACAGATAACACCCTCTTTCCTCTCCCGGGTATACATATATATATATACATACAGATACACACACACACCTTACTTCCCCCACCCACCCACCCCCACCCCCCCGTTCTCTCCACCTCGGCCAGTACGGGAGGGAAAAAAACGAAGACAAAAAGTCGTTAAATCTGTTAATCGAGCGGTAAGGAGGGGGGAGGGAGGAGGAGGGAGGAGGGGGGAGTGGTGGTGTGAGGTGTGTAGCGGAACAGGGGGGCCCAGACGCGGGCATAAAATAAAAGAGCGACGATCATGGTCATAAAGAATATGAGTTTGTATGTATAAAATACATACACCGATACATACATACACATATATATAGTTCAGCGAAGCATAGACACACAACATAGTGGAGATGCGCTTGTTGTGTGTGTTTGTACGTACGTACGTATGTGTGTGTGTGTGTGTGTGTGTGTGAGGCGAGTAGAATAACGGCGAGGAACAGCAGCCAATATATATATATATATATGCACACAATCGAGGGAATGGAGGACATATAGACTAAGGAAGGAGGAAGGAACACACACATACACACACACACACATATATATATATACACACAGCTAATACAGGTAGTATATAGGGAGAGAAGGAGTGCCAAACGAGCAAAAACAACAACTAGGCAGAAAAAAAGCCGTGAAACATCACTGGCACTCACGCGCCATGTGATTTAAGTCGAAAAGGGAGGGGAGGGAGTGGAGAGGAAGGGAGAGGAGGGGGTGGTAGAGTCAGTAGCTCAACTCACACGGTTTCGACTGAGATTCAGTTTACCGTTTAGCCTTGCTAAGAAGAAGAGGAGAGAGAGAGACGCTGTAAACACACCGTGTACATCAACAAGATGGACGCAAAGGCAGAGACGGACACATGGAGAGGGGGTTCTAGGCGTCGAAGAAGGTAACCGCACTCGAAACCGAGAATCGTGCGCGTGGAGATGCAACTCCGGGGGATACGTAATGAGAGGTCCCCACGCGCACCGAGGTGAAAGTGTGACGACTGCATAGACATCTGCTCACCACACATGCCGCCCACTCCGCTCCACGCGCACACACGTGAGTGGGGTGGGGGGGGAGGCGGTGAATCGCAGACGAATATGGAGGGGGGAATCACAAAAAAAAAAAACGGTGAAAAAATATTGCATGACCACGTGACATACATGTGGACAAAAAAAAAGAAAAAAGTATATATATATATAAAGGGCGGGCACGCAGAAACAAAACAAAAAACAAAAAAACCTATACCAAGGTAATGAGGGCGTTTGGTGATCAACACCATAACGAGGGGAAGCAAGGGGGAAAAAAGGGGGAGGGTGAGCGGATGAAGTTTCTGTGAGAGAGAAAGATGCGCTTCAAGGCAACCACACACCGACACCACTACTGCCGCATTCACAAAATCCGAGATGTCCCTCCCTCCCTCCCCCCCCTACATAGAGCCGCTGCAGTTTGAAAAAAAAAAGGTGCTTTGCTATCATGACAGCTTTTCGTGTGTCTGTGTGTGTGTGTGTGGGCGGGGGGGAGAGAGGGGGAGAGAGGGGTGTTGGTGAACCCGAACCATCCCTCCCCCGTCTCCTCCTCCCACGGGGGCGAGAGGGAAAAACGAGACGCAGATGAAAGCACTCGCGCAGGTCGTTCGACAATGATAAAAAAAGGAGGACCTCACAATGAAGAGGAAAACAAAAGGGAGTGGAACCCGAAGACAACGCTGGGGAGGAGGAGAGGGGGGCGGGGGGGGGGTAAAACAACAGAAGAGAACACACACACACACACAGAGACACACACACAAATAACAAAACATACACCATATTTATGAAAAAAAAATTTGTATTGGGGCTATCCAGAATAGATCACTGAGAAAAAAAACGCTTGTGTGTGTGTGTGGGAGAGGAGAGGAGAGGAGGGAGGGAGGGGGGGGGAAGGAGGGCAATGTGTACGCGTGCGTGCGTGCACAAAGAGAGAGAGAGACGTATCCATTAAAAAACAGGCGGAGAGAGAAAAAAAAAGGTAAAGTCAAAGGATCACAAGAAAGGGAAAAAATGGCATACACACGAGAACCTATCATGAAGTACGAAAGATAAAGCTGGATGATACATTAAAGAATCAGCAACACAAAGACACGCAAACGCACGATGTATACACACATGTGCACATGTACATCCGCGTAGCTCGAGGATATCACGATTTGTGCGTAAGGGTGCGTGGGCTTATGGGCTGTACGCCTTTTCATTGATGATTCAAAAATCGAGAACTGGATTGAAAAAAAAAGAAAATCGGGGAGAGTGGAGAAAGAAGAGATGCAGGGGGAGAAAAAAAAAGAAAAGCTAGAGAGGTTTAGAGCAGCGTCTCTGCCAAGGCAGAGATCGCCATTTTTTTTTATTCGTTCTCACTTCCAAATTAGAAGAGATCACACGCACACGCTGCAATGAAGAAAAAAAAAACAACACAAGTGCGAAGACAAAACGTCCTCGGGTGAGAGTTGATCAACAACAAAAATATATAAAATGTTTCCTTCCACCTATTCCGACACGCACACACACACACACTTACCAAGATAGCAGCAGGTGCTAGATCTGCACCGCTCCCCCCCCCTCCCCTCCCTCCCTCTCTTGGGTTGGGGTGTTGGGGGGGGGGGGTAGAGGTGGAGAGAAAACAAGGGTGCGTCCTTGTCGAAGTGCGTGGAGGAGGAAAAATCGACACCCTCCCGATCGATGTTTTGTGTTTTTGACCGGCCTTTTTTTTTTACAAAATAAAAAAAAATAAAACAAATAAAGTTTAAAAAATAAATATGCTCATTTTTTCTCGCTTTTTGTTTCTCCGTGAGGTGAGTGAGTGGGGGGCGGGGGGCCGGGCGCGCCTTTTTTGTTGTTTGTGTTCCTTTACTGGTGCATTTGGGGAGATCCGGGTACCGACGTAGTGAAATAGCCAACAGGAACGTAGTTTTTCGGGTCGGTGAAAAACACAGCCGGTTTGTTCGCAAGTTGCGCTGGCTGCATTGATGCGAACCCTGGCGCAGTCGCTTGCGGCTGAGTCGATGGGTGATGGAAGGTGGAGAATGGGGCACTTCCGTGTCCCGTAGCGAAGGCGGCCAGCGTTGTCGGGCACGGTGCGGGAGCGTCGCCGTCGAAACCGTGAGGCGGGTACGAGCTTTGAAGGGTCATGCCGGTGAGAAGAGGAGCTCCCGAGTACCGTGTTCCCTTGCTCCCATATGAGTGCTGCGAGGAGGAGAGCGACAACGTCTCACCCCTCCCATTCGCCATCAGCATAGCCGACGGAAAGGACTGCGGCAGCAGTTGCTGCTGGGATACCTGTTGAAGGCTTACGTTGTTGGGTGAAGGAATGTCGGCGCGCAAGTTTCTGCTTGTTGTGGTCGAAGTTGAGGTGGACGCGAACGTGATGGGGACCAGGGTCTGGACACCGTTACTGGAGACCTGCACCACGTATGACATGGGGGTCTCGGTGGATGGCTGATTCGGTGGCGTTGCCATGGTTTGTGGCGAATGGAGGAAGGAGTGCAACGGCCACTGCGCGGATGGCACCGAGAAGGGAATCCCAGCCGGTGGCGGAGCCGCCATCATCGGCGAAAAGCAGCCCGGCTGCTGGTGCGGTGACGACGACGACGACTGAGGCGGCAGAGGCACCTGTTGCGACTGCAGCTGCGATTGCTGCTGTGGGTCTGTGAAGTACATAGGGATTGCCCTCTGCATACCTGCTACGGAGGACCCCTGGCCAGCCAAGGCAGCGGGTGCCATGAAATTTCTGGGCATTGCTACCCGCGTGGCGCCGTCCCCGGAGAAGGAGGGTGACGTGGATAGGGGTTGGTGCAGGAACGTGCCTTGCCCCATGCCGCCCACATAGAGCGGGCCGATGCTGCTGCTACTGCTGCCACCCATCGTCGCAACGCTGGCCGAGAAGTTGGAGGCCGAAAGAGTACCCTCAGAGGTGCTCAGACCCGTCAGCGGAGTGTTGGGTGACTTCTTGCCACGCGTCTGGACACAGCCGCTGCGGCTGTGGTGAGGTGAAACACTCGTCGTCATGGTTGTGCGAGGATCCAAGGCGGCCTTGGTGCGAGAGTACGTCGACGCATTACTGCCGTCCGCGGCGCTCGGCACCGAGCTGGCGATCGTTTGCTTCTTGGTGTTGCTGCGGCGCTTCGGTTTCTCTGGCTTTGCCGTCTTCACTGTTGTGAGTAGAGGTCCACATAGCGGAGAAAGGAAGATGCGGTACAGCTTCATGTCATGACTGTACTCCTGCGCCTCCGACCACGACTTTTTGTCGTCTCTCGGTGTGCTGCGAGCGCGCACAATCTCTCCATGGAGATGTTCGAGGTGCTGCTCAAAGCAGGCTGTGGTGGCCGCATCTCCGAAGAGCGTCTTGGCCCGAGGGTCTGTGGCCAGCCACTGCTGAATGCGCCGCTCGCGGGACTGGGTATGCTCGCACAGTGTGTACTGCGCCCAGGAATCACGCACAGTGGACCGCTGCGTCAGTGTCGTCGCCCACAACCAGCTATGTGCCAGGGCGCGGCCGTGAAACAAAAAAAAGATGCCGCGCTCATCCTTTTCCCGCTCGTAAGTGCACAACCGTACGTCACTTGGCCGGATGAGCTGGCTGTTCTCGATGCTGTACATGAGGGAGGTGAAGTCATATATAAATTTGAGAGTCGGGTAGTTATTGAAGGGAGACGACACCACCACGGGCAGCTTTGCGATGCGCTCGTAAAACAGGGCCTTCGCAATCGAGACGGCGTCGTACATACACTGACAGGAGCCTGAATCACCAACAGGGATGCCGCTGGGCGTCTCCAGCAGCAGGCTGCGCGCCTCCTCGCCAAGGCCCACCAACAGCTCTGCAGCAGGACGTCGCTGCAGCTGCTCAAGGACGATATCAATAAAGCTGTCTAGGTAGTACTTCGTTGACAGTGCGAGCACGCGCTCCAGCGTGCGGTCGCCAGCGGCTTTGAGGATGGCTTTGCGGATCTGCAGGGTTGGCGTGCAGTCGTCATCTTCATCGCTGTGACTCCGCATGTCAAAGCTTCCAATAACGTTCACGCGGTGGCCCTGAAAAGTAAAGCAGTCGTGCTCTTCTCGATTGTTGACATAGATGAACAGCACTGCACAGGGAACAGGCCTCACGGCGCGCTTGAATCGCATGTACTCCTCAGACTTGTAAAAGTCCGGCGGGCACGGCAGCTGACCGTGCTCGCCACGAGTTGAGTTGCCGTTAACGTGGCCGAGCTCATCCATGCGGCGGTGGTGCGCTTGGAGGAGGGCCCTGAGTTTAAGAAACCAGTCGGTGGCGCAGTCCTCGGGTGATGGGGTTTTTGCCGTCTTCTCATCCGTCGATGGCGCTTCCTCCTCCGGCGTGGCAGGGGACAGCAGCAGGTGTGCCTCAGCAGCATTGAGAGAGACAGTGCCAGAAAAAGTGGGGGTTGGGTGCACAAAGCTGTGATCGTCGGCTTCGTCCGATAACGAGGCACATAACGACAAGGAGGTGGCGTGCAGCCAGCTCTTTGGCTCACGCACAAAGTGGATGTTCGGTGTGTTTGTCGGGTCGCTTAGGCTGACACCGGTGCGAGAGGGCAGGGACGGTGTGCCCACGGCGCCGAGGGAGAAGTGTGCCACAGATGTGTGCGGCTGGCTACGCTTGTCGCTCTCGTCCAACTCTTTTTCAAGCGATGGGTCATACGCGTGTACCCTCCCGGCACACTGTAAGAGGTACTGGAGGTGTGCCACGCTGATCGTGGGCATCTGCAGCGCACCAGCGTCGAGCATTTCTTCGTTGGTGTTGAAGAGGCTTCGCTCAACCGTGTCCAAAAGGGCGTCAAGGTCCGCTTCCGTATAACTGGCGGGAGGAAGCTCTGCCATGCTGTAGCCGCGCAGGCGTGTGTGGCTGTAACGCACGTTGGGGTCATTCCGGAGACGAATGAACTGCTGCCGCAGCTGCGGATTATCACCATTGAAGTACGCACGCGTAATCGGTATGAGGCCGATTTCATGATTGCCGTAGCGCAGCGACCGAATGGTCGGCTTCGCCTCACGCGATGGGGTGGCGCCCATCTTGATTTTGTGCAGTTCGTTATAACAGCGCGTACGTCTTTGGGGAGGGTGAAGACACACAGCCACAAGCACTGAGAGTGTAGGGAAACCCACTGGAGCGCACCAGTGGATGTGTGTGTGTGTGCCGGTGTGTGTCAGGGGGGAGGGGGGGGGGAGCTATACAAGATGGCGGCGCGCGCAACGACTCGCAGAAGCGCAAGGAACGAGAAAAAAGAATGGCAACAGCGCACACAGGGAAAACAAGCAAACAAAAAAAAACGAACTTGCTGAGCAAATCATGCAAAGATTAAGAGAACAGCACAACTGTGTGATTACGGTTATGTTCACAGCGGGCGGAAAGACGGATGGACGGAGAGACTTTGTGGCGCGTGATGATATGGCATTCAGCGTAAGAAATGAGAAAGACGGTGGTGGTGGTGGTGGTGGTGACCGAGAGGAAGGCAGGGGAGTGTGTGTGGGGGGAGGGGAAGGGGGGGGGCAGATGGAGAGGAGGGGAGTAATTCTGCCAAGAAAACCAGAGAGAGAAAGAGGGTGCACAGTTGCCATCTTGCTCTCTCTCCTCCATTATAGATAATATATCTATATATATATATATATATGCACATACATTATTATATATTTTCTTTGCGGTTGCCTCTTTCGCATCCATTCACCTGTCCTCTACTCTCTCGCGCGCCAGGAATAGGCGCGAGGAGTGGCGGTAGTGGTGGCGGAGGAGGCCGTGAGTGTGTACGGGCCGACTGCGCACGGATACACACACACAAACACACACACACACACATATGTGTGTAGAGATGTTGCACGTGATCGATTTTTGCTTCTCTTTTTTTCAACTATGTTTCGGTTTTAATCGCCACGAGAGAGAGAGAACTACTACAAAAAAGGGGGTTGACTCTAATCAAACTGCTAACACGCACACACACACATACACAGAGAGACACAACTCTCGAGAGAAGAGAAGAGGGGGGAAGGGGGAGTCAAACAAACACCAAGCTACCACCACCACCAAAAAAAAATAATAAGCCAGCGCATCGAGCTGAAGATTATAATAGCAAAGAGGGGAAAAAAAGCGGGGGTGGGGGGGGGGGGGGGGGCCAGTCATTGACGGAGGGTGGAGAGGGAGGGCACATCATCATCATAGACAACAACGCCTTATTTTCAAGGCACGGAAAGAGGGGGTAGACAGAGTGAGCGCCGAGATTCACGGAGGTCGGCATGTAACCAAGAATCGAAAAAAAAGAGAATGAGATGGAAAAAAGTGGAAAAGAAGAAAAAAAAGATGCATGTCAAACGAACGTAAGCAAAAAGACGGCGAGGTGAGTATCTAGTTGCCGCGCATCACCTTCGTACTCCTCCCCCCCCTCCCTCCTCTCTCTCTCTCTCCCTCCCCTTTCCCCTGTTTTCGATTTTTATTTGAATTCTGCTGCACAGTGCATTGGCGACTCCTCCATTGAGCGCAATAGAAAGGAATGACATATGCGATTTGTTTTTTACGTCACGCGTGAGCCCCCCCCCTTCTAGGCGACACAGTAAACTCTTAGTTCTATGTTTCGTTTTTGTTCTTCATGCCCATAGCCACCGCGTCGTTTTTTTTTTCTCGCTTGTTCACCATTTCTGCAGCTGTCTTTCTTCAGGGTCGTCTCCAATGAGCAGTCGCCAGGTGCAACACAAGGAGGGAGAGAAAAACACAAATACACAGGCGCACATTGCCAGCACATCAGCTGCGTCGGACTACCTCCTCTCCTCCCTTTTAAAAAACCTGCTGCCGGTAGCACATCTCATCAATGCCCGTGCGTATGTGTTCTAGCATACACGAGCTCCAAAAAAAAACGATCCACCGCCTGCTTGGATAGCACGCCCCCCCCTCCCTTCCCCTTTTCACACACACACACACACACAGGAAGCAGGAGTCGGGAGCGCATGCAGAACCCCTCCCCACTGTGGATCGAGATCCATGAATCGATAGGGTGGGTTGGGGGGGGGGTATACAAATAAAAAGCGGGTCTGCAGGGAATTCTCGTTTCGTTTTTTTTTTCTTCTAACGGATGCCGCTCACGATGCTGAAAAAACTCAAAACGTTGACGTACAGGTGCACGCCCCATCGACTGTGGGAAGTGATAGGCCGGGGGCTAAAAAGGGGGAAGGTCGTGAGGAGCGCGCGTGTGTGTGTGTGTGTGTATGTCTGTGTGTCTTCAGGGGCGGAAAGGGATAAAACGGGTCTTGTGGTGGTGAGGGTGGAGGGAATGAGAGCAGTCAATGCGCCGATACCCCCCCCTCCCGCCTCTCCCCCCGACAGGGCCGTTTTTTTTTGTTGTTTTCGATTGTCTGCCACACATTCATCTTCATCCTGAACCTCCCTGCCCCTGGCTAGCGTTACCCCCACCCCCTCCCCCCCCCCCTCCCCTCTGTTTCCTCGGGGTCGTCCCCCCCTCTCTCTCTCCCGTGCTGAGAGGCCTCTCTTTAGCGGCACACCACGATGTGTTACGCCACCCGTCCAGCTTCTCTCTCTCTCTTACACGGAACACCCCCGAAATCCCCTTCAACGCGCACACGGACACCGTCCCTGCAGAAAATTTATGCCCACGCGCACACCTCTGCCGTCAACATCCCAGACGTCGGCGCCCAAAGAACATCAGAGAGAGGGAGGGGGCGGGGAGGAGAAACACACTGAGCGCACGATGTCGAAAGAAAGGGAGAGAAAAAAAAAGGGGCGAGATGATGATCGGGAAGGAAAGGGGGGAGGGGGAGGGTACAAACAATAACAGCAAAAAAAAACGACTAACCAAATGGAGAAACGACAAAGGAATCGTACAGCACACACACACACACACGCACACACACACGCACACCCCCCACCACCAAACAAAGGCGATGCACAAGAAGTGGATGAGGAAAAGCCAAATGAAATCGGCATCTGAACCAACGAGCCGAAAAAAAAGTTTCTTTTTCAAAAAAAAAAGGGACAGGAGGCGCACACACACAAAAAAAAAGAATCGAGAACCCAAAGAGAACAGTTACTTCAAGCCCAAAACAGTGAAGGGTGAAGAAAGCCGGTGCGTGCTTGATAACAGGAAGCAACATATATAAATATATATATATATATATACGGGAAGAAATGATACACCGGAGAAAAAAAACAATAGATCGAAAAATGATGGACGGATGAGTGGTGGTGGGGGGAGGGGAGCAGGCGTAGGAATGAAAGGATTGCCTGTGATGGTCGTGTGATGTTGGCCGATGTTGCGACATGTCCGGTGTCTGTCTCTGTGTGTGTGTGTGTGCGTGTAGAGAGAGGAGGGGGGGGGGGCAGCGCCCTCGTAGCACCGTCAAACCTCTTTGCTTTCTTCACTTTCTCGTACACCTTCTCCTCCCCCTTCCCCCCTCCATCCCTCCCTCCTCCCCTCAAAAAAAAAAAAGATGCGTGCGTGCATGCGAGTGAGTGAAATAGTGAAAAAGACAGGGACAAGAAGATATACATCACACACACACACACAGAGAGGGATTGAGTGAAAATACAAAAAATGGAACAAAAGTTCAAAATAGCGCACGACAGGAGCGCGACGGTCTCGACAAATGTGCGTATTACATGATGAGCCACACGTATCTTGTAATGAAAGAGGCACGAGACGAAAATAGGGGGAGGGGGAGGAGGGAGGGGGAGGGATGATGGTGCACGCGAGCACTTAGAGGGGACTAAAAACAAAATAAAATTACGTTTTGGGATAAACAGGAGCAAAGGAAGCAGGCGAATACAAAGGGGGAGGGGGAAAAAGTGGTGGTGGTGGCGGCGTGTCAGCATTGTCTTTCTTTCGGTCTTTGTGTAGGAGAGCAATACACGTGAAACTGATTGATCACCAACACCCACACCTGCTCTAAAGACACACACCCACAGACACACACGTCCACGTACACACACCTTCCCCACTCCCCACGCCACATAGACACAGACGTACACGAACGCACGTGCATGACATCGCACCGTCACAGCGAGGCCCTGCAGTTCACTCATCCTCAACTCTTACCCTCTTCACAGCTGCTGGCATCGGTTATGTTCGCGTATCACCCCATTGTTTAACACAAGGGAAGCAAAGTGACGCAAAAAGGGAAGGGGGTAAAAGCAACGCTTGACTCAAGACATATACATATATATATATATATATATGTATGTATGTGTGTGTGTGTGTGTGTGTGTGCGCAACACGTTTGTCGGTGCCTAGTTGTACGAGTATGAGAGCGCACAGGAAAAAGAAAAAAAATACACGAGAACAAACCGACACTGGGAAAAAAAAACGAAGGCGAGGAGACAAGAAGGTGTGCGGGTGTGCTTATAGGGACGGAGAGCAGACAGGGAGGAGAGGGGGCTGTCCCTGGTGACACAACGGAAGCGGGGACTTCTCAAGCACGAACAGACAGTGTGCACGAAGGGGAGGGGAAAGAAAAGGGCGGAGGAGGGGAGGGGAGGGGAGGGGGAGCAGTGCAGCAATGCCGCCCCTCGATGTACAGAGAAAACGAGGAAAGAAATTATGTAATGTGTAACCCTTATTCTCTCTGTACTCGCGGACGCGTGTGTGTGTACTCACTCTCCATAATCCTCCCTATTAGTATTGCGGTTACACCATCACAGGGGGATATCTGAGTGAGTGAGTGAGTGGAAGGAGGGGGTGATGGTGGTTCAACTAAGCTCCCTCGGCCATGGAAGAATACATCCCTGTCGACACGAAACAAAAATCTTATCAAGCATGTTTTACCGCTCTACATCATCTCGCTTTCTCGTACAGGGGTGGGTGAGTGGGTGGGAGTAGCCTCCCCTTGTGCGGAGGTCTCCCTATCTCCCACTGCTTCCTCCTCCTCCACCCTTTTTTCTCTTTTTCCTCACCCCCATGAGCTTCTGTCTCTCCCTCTCCTCCCCCCCTCCCCCCCCTCCCCTCTCCACACACCACAATACGGCATAGTCTATCACACGCGCTCCGCAGGACATAAAAAAAAAAAAAAACAGAGCATCTGTTGGTTCTGCTTATACATTGGGAGGGAGAGGGAAAGTCGATGAGCAAGAGATAATGGCGGTGACTGTGGGGAGGGAGGGGGGGGGTGCGCGTAGACCGTTCACCTTCGACCTGCCATGTGTGTCCTACGCTGTCACTCTCCGCTCCCCCCCCCTCTTCAGACTATATGCCAGTCGTTCGCAGGACCCTTGCTTAGCTGGAGACCTCCCCCCATCCCCCGTTACCACCGCTTGTACACAAAAAAGAACCACAACATCGTCAGTAATTAAAAAAATAAAGTCCACATACATACGCACATATATGTATTTGCCATGGGTGTTCACGTGTGCATGTTCATGACTTGTCAGATCAGCGTCTATCCCATCTCCATTGCTCCTTCACCACCACCACCTCCGACTTCAAAGAAAATGTTATAGAAAAAAAAATTGGGCCATTATAATAACAGAGGAGGACACCTGTCACTTTTTTTTTCTGTGTGTGTGTGTGTGTGTGTCGCCAGACGTGGAGACTTGAGGGAGGCGGAGAAAGCGGTGAACAAAACAGGGGAGGAGAACGTACAACATGCCAGTGAACGTTTGAGTGCAGAGATATACAGTTAAACCAGAGAACATGTTAAAGGAGCACGGCACTCTGTACAAAAGGGGGGTGGGTGGGGGGGGGTGCAGTCAATGTCAGCGGAGATACACAACTCGTGAAAGAAGACGATGTCGATGGCAGGACAGCACAGACCTACTCACATATACAACACACCTTTTGTATGTACGCATGTAATGCCCAACAAGCACACTTGCAGAGCTGTCGCGGAACATTAGCAAAAAAAAAAAAGGGAGAAAAAAAAACGAGATGAAAGCGCCAGCATGAGAAAAAAAAAAGGGGAGTGGGTGGTGGTGAATGGATGTGGGTGAATCATGTGTGTATATATATATAAAAAAAACAAGACCATGAGCACAGCAGCGGCAACGAAGAGTACCACCGCCCCCTTGAAGCAAAAAAAAAAAAAACGTGGCTAGTCAGAAATACGGATGATGATGGGGAGGAGGAGGAGGGGGGGGGGGGGCAAACATCACTGGAGTGACAGAAACGGAGAAAACATTGAAAAAAAAACGAAAAAGAGAGGTGGGAAGGAGGAGAAAAAAAAATCACCCGCGGTGAAAAAAAGACATGACAATTAAAAAAAAAGATCAAACATACAAGGCAGTGTCCATGTGAGGTGTCTCGAGAGGAGGGGGAAGCAAAAGGCGTTCACGTACTAAAAAAAAATCGAAGACAACAACAACAAAAGCAACAGGAGGAGTGGAGTGTAAACCTGAAAACAATCACATCAAAAAAAATCACAGCCCCTCTCCACACCCGAAGAGGGTATATCGACACAAAGAAGCGCGAAATAGACAAATAAAACAGCAAACACACACACACACACACACACACACAGAGACCGTGACATAAGTGAACAAGACTACAGCAGGAGAGAAAAAAATTACAAGTAATAAAAAAAGAAACCGTAAAACACACACACAAGAGACTCTACATACAAACGGGAATACAAAAACACAACACATCCCATAATGCCAGTGCCCCCTCCCCTCCCCTTCGCTTTATGCAACTATAGGCGACCAACAACAGCAACACCGAGGAGAGAGAGAGAGACGGGGGGGAAGTCGCAGCAACATAAATCGACTTGCATACCCTCTTTGTGTGTGTTTGTGCAGATTTTACTCTTTTTTTTTGGGGGGGGGGAGAGGGGTAAGCAGCATCCCGTTTTCTTCACCCCGATCCCTCTTTCCCAAGCAGACATCTTCCTCTCCTTTTTTTCTACTCCCTCCCTCCCTCCCCTTTCTCTTCCGTCACGTGTTCGTGAGGCCAATCGTTTACTTACGTACTGAAGAAAAGTTGACTATTTGCGTACAATCGGCTGCTGCCGCCGCCGTCGTCGTCGTCGTCGAGGTCGCTGTGCCCACGGATGTTCCCCATCGCGGCGACCAGATCAACCGAGGGGTCGTCGTCGTCGTCGTTGATCGCGGCAAATTGATACGGGTTCGTCTTCGTACGCAAGTCGACCGCTGCGAGGGTGGTCGCGTGATCGCCGATCGTACCAGCAGAGCCACCAGACGCGGGGCCGGCGTTGGTGCCGGTCGTCTTGGCGATCACAATGGGTGCACTTGGGGCCGGTCCTGAGGATGCGGCTTCATTTCCTGGCGTGTTCCCAGTGGGCTGTTGTTGTTGTTGTTGGAGGTAGGCGTACATGTTCTGCATGTTCGAATGCTGCATTCCCTGTATGTGTGGAGGTGGAGGTGGGGGTGGCATAGCAGATCCAGGCGCCGCGTTGTAAGCCGCCGGGGGTGCGGCAGCGCTGCCTTGGTGCGGTGGCGTATTGGCCGGTGTGCCAGTGGCATTGTGAGTGGTGAAGACTTGCGGGTTGCCTCCAGCCGCCATGCTGGCCATTGCTTGCTGCTGTTGTGCCTGGTGCTGCGCCTGCTGCTGGGCGTGTTGCTGCTGAGCCATCTGTTGGGCTTGGTTATGGACTTGCTGTTGCTGCTGAGATTGCTGCAACTGAGCCTGTTGGCTTCGCCGCGCCTGCAGCATCATCTGGGCCTGCTTCAAGAGTTGTGCCTGCTGCTGCTCGCTGAGGGGCGCCTGCTGCGTCATCTGAGCCTGATGTTGGAGCTGGCGCAACAGTTGAACCTCTTCCTGCACATCTATCAATTGCTGATACGCTTTTTGCCCCTCGGCCTGCTGCTGCTGCTGCTGCTGTTGCTGCTGCTGTTGCTGCGCGTGGTATTGAGCCTGCTGCTGCTGCTGCTGATGTTGCTGTTGGGCGGCGGCGGCGGCGGCAGCAGCCGGGTTCATCATTCCAGGTATCATATAGGGGTTCATGTACACTTGCGGTGGTTGCATTTGCTGGGCTTGTTGAGGTGGCATGGAGGCCATCATATACTGCTGCGGCTGTTGCTGATGTTGCTGGTGGTGGTGCGGTGCCGCTGGTGTCGGAGTCGATAAGACGGGCAGCATCACCAATTGCCCACTAGGACTCACCATGTATTGATACGCCTGCTGCTGCGGCTGTTGCACTGTCTGTGGTGCCCCTTGAGCAGCAAAACATTGCGCAGCCGCCATCACCTGCTGCTGCTGCTGTTGCTGCGGAGCATTGTACATGTGCATCATAGACGGGAAGGCCATCATTGGTGTCTGCTGCAGAGGGGTTCCAGGGGTGTTGGTCGAGCCTGGAGGTGGGGCTTGAGGAGCCAACATCATTGGCTGACCTGTCGCAGGGTTGATCACGTAGGTTGGGTGTGCTGCTTGCGTCTGCGCAGCTGGTGCCGTCAAGACTCGAGAATTATTGGGCATCGGCATGTACCCGAAACCAGGAACAAACATGAACAAAGGGCCACCTGCGGGTGCGGCCGAAGTCGAGGCTGCCGCCGTCGGTGGTTGGTTGGAGGGTACTAAGCCCATGCGCATCATGGCTGGGTTTTGCCCCATCGCCGCCGCTTGTGCAGCGATCATCGGATTCACCATACTGGGAGAAGCCGCAGTCCCGGCCATCATGTTCGGGGCGCCGGCCTGCACGACATTTGGGTGCATCATAGGTGGAGCATGCATCATCTGCGATACCTGCGGGGGCAGGAGCGGCGGTGCGTGGGTTTGGGGGGCTGAAGCCGCGGCCGGAGCTGCCTGTGGCAGCTCTGCCGTTGTTTCTGCCTTCTTGCGCCTCTCCTCCTCCGCAGCGAGGCCCTCCTTTACCCAGCGGCGCACCGTAGCGGCGACAATGGTACTGCCCATCACTCGCTCCTCCTCGCGCTCGACGCTACCTTCCTCCTGCAGGGCTTCGCGGCGGCTCTGATTGAGATGGCGGCGTTCCTTCATGAGCGGCCCCATGTCGCACCGGACGAAGCAGTTTTTCACGGTCTCATAGGCGGCCGTCTCCGCGATGAGCTTCATCATGCGGGCGAGAAGTCCGCCATCGAAAACGGCCTCTATTCCACGCTCACCAGAGCTCAGCTCGTACAGGGAGATGCTGGGCATGACGCAGTGCGTCTTGCGATAAATCTCATCCTGCGGCTCCGCCGTCTTCTGCTTTCGCTGGCGGCGCCGACTGCGGCGTGTGCGACGGCTTGATGTTGAGAGAGAGACGCTGGTCTTCGCATCTTTATCCCACTCTGCAGTTGTGTTACGCCCCGATTCCGTCATCTCCTCCTCCTCGTTTTCGCCCTCCTCCGCCTTCTTCGCCGTCTTGTCGGCAGGCTGGCCCTCGACGAGGGCGCGGAGTGCCCCGTTCTTCTCCCCGTCATCATCCTCGAGGTGCTCCGGCTTCTCTGCGTCGTCGCCACCGGTGCTTTGGAGCAGCTTCGCCACCTCACCACCATCGCTGACGCCCGTGGGGTTCGAGATACCGCTGTCGGCCTTCGTAGGGGCTTCACCGTCACCTGCCACAGGCAGGCCAATTTCTGGCAACATGTCGCCCACACTCAGGGTTGCCTCCAGAGAGACTGCGCCGCCACCACACGAGGCTGTCTCACCGCCGGGGCCTGAGGTGGAGTGCCGCTCGCTGAGACCCATCTCCTCCACGAAGTCTATGAGGGGCAGCTGCTCTTGTAGCGCCTTCAGCTGATGGACCTGCTCCTTTGAAAGCCTTATATGAACATTGAGGAGTTGCAGGTGGGTGTAGTAGGCGTTCTCAACGTCCGGCGAGTGGACGGGGCGCTGCAACATGCTACTCGTCAGGTACTGAGAACGAAACATGACACTGGCCAGAAAAATGACGGGCTCCAGAAGGTGCGTGTATTTGGTCTCATCCTCGAAGATCAGCTCCAGCGCCACATCCAGCCCTTTGGGGCTGCATTCGCCGATGCGCAACACGTGCAGGGGCGGCTTCGTCTCCGACCCTAATGTATCCTTGGGTTCGCCATCAACGGACTTGGGCTTCGAAAAGCACGAGAGGTACCCCACACAGCGCAGACGACGGCCCTGCAAAGTCACCCACTCTGGAGAAGACGGTGCGCTGGCGCCACTATAACAAGGTATCTGCAGTCCGTTGGGACCTGCTGTTGGGGCTGGCACACTAATCGCCGACAGTGTGTTGCTCTGAATGCCACTAGGGCTATTGGTATGCTGCTGACCAGAGGAGCCTCGGCGACCGGATGTGTCTGGCTCGATGACGCATACAGCGCATGGTACCGGTCGCAGCACCGGGGGTGAAGACGGCGCCGTCGACTGCTGCGACGAAAGTGGACGATTGGAATTGGCGGTGGCACGGGCGGACCCGAGGTCGTCCCTCAGAGCACCGCCTGAGACTTGACGCGACTTGTGGCCCTTTCCCTTGTCCGAGCTCTTGATAGCGGATGAGCGCTTCTCCTGCAGTTTTGCGTTGGCCTCCTCCGTCCATTCGTACAATGTGCGAGTCGTGGTGAGGACAGACGCCTCAATCTCGCTCAGCAGTTGGTCCACGGCTTTGAGAGCATGAACAGCTCTTCGGCTTGTCTCGTTGCTGACGTCCATGCTCGCGCTACCGGTCATGGACGCGTTGAGCACCTGCGCCGGCGACGGTGCGCCGCCGGGTGCGATGACGCTGCTTGGCAAGCTGTTGGCATTGTGCACAGAGGCTTGCGCCGAGATGTCCGATGGCGCACAATGCGAAGGAATGTTGTTCAGCAGTGCTTGCATGGCGAGCGCAGAGGTGTTGGGTGGCCCTTTGAAGTAGAGCTGCGCCACCGCATCCTTCAGTCGCTTGTTGCTATCGTTGAAGTAACGGCGCAGCAAAGGGACGAGGCAGACTTCTGTTGTACCACCGTCGCTGGGATGCTGCGCCGCAGTTGCGAACAGAAAGCTCGGCGCATCATGGGAGGGATAGCCGCCCATTCTCTCTTGTTTGTTTGTTTGTTTTTTCCTGAATCTTCTTTACTCTCCTGTGTGTGTGTGTGTGTGTTCTCTACACCACCACCCCACTTCCAAATTTTGCCTCAGGACTAACGATCTGCAGCGCTTTGTGAACAGTGCGGTGTGACTGCTGGCACTGGTGTCGGTGCGGTGGGCTCAATTATTTCTGAGAGGTCGTCTCTCAGGGGGGGGAGGGGGGGGCACCAAGCAACGACAGCGAATAAGCAAAGCGCCAAAACAACAACAACAAAGAAGCCAAATGGAGGCAGGGTGGGTGGGGAGAAGAAAAAGCCCGAAGTCCTGCCGTTACAGTTGCAGGAGCCACAAGTAAACGCACCACTCCTTCGTTTGTTTTGCCTTCGTTTCTTTTTCTCTCTCCTTCGTATGGTACCAATGGACGCCCCCTCCTTTTTTTTTCGCGTTGAGACTCACAACAAAGAAGAGATGCGAGTGAGTGAGTGGGGGTGGGGGGGTGTAAGGGGGTGTAGGGGGGGGGTGTAGTTCAAAAAAGGAATGAGTGAGACGCTCGCGTAATCAAACACACAGACGTGCACGCAACGAGAGAGAGAGAGAGACACACACAAACGCGTACACACAAAAACAGAAGAAACACAGGCACGTGAGGGAAAAACAGGGGGTGAAAGGGGATAAAAAAAGATTAAATACAGAAAAACGACAGACACAAAAAAAAAAGATGAAAGATGAGATGGACAGAAAGAAAAAAAAAGAAAGAGCAGTACCTACGCTCTTGATAAAAACACGACAACGACACACACAAAAAAAAGAGGAAAGGGAGGAGGGAGAGCGCGTAGCTCTCAATCTCTCGTTTCTTCAAGCACAAACTAGAACAGCACGGTCTACACAGAAAAGAAAAAAATAAATAAACAAAAAAAAAAGATGGACAAGAGGAGAGATGACAACGAAAATTCCTACAAAACGCGGTAGTTTTTCTTTTACCTCGTGGCTTTTTTTTGGGGGGGAGGGAGGGGAGGGGGAGGGGGAGGTGTACTCGCTGCGTCTCTCGCTCAATCTCGCTTTCTCTGCCCCCTTTCTTCGAGTGTCTTCTGAGCTTTAATCCTTGTCGGCGTGAGAGCTCGGAGAAGAGGGGGTGAGGGCTTTTCTTTTTCTTCCTGTGTGTGATCAATTATCGACTTAAAAAGGGGTGGGGGGGCGAAGGAGCGAGAGGGCGTTAGAGAGGGGAGACCGGTTAAAAAGATATGAAAAAAAGCAACAGCTACAGCACAGCACGCACACGCGCGCCAAAAAAAAAAAAAACGGACAACGCGCAGAGTCGCACCGATGATCTGCCCGATGCGTTGTAGGGATGGACTATCACAGGGAAAGCAAGATGCGATGAGTGGAGATAAGGAGCGGGGAAGGATGTCGAGTAACGTATGCACACACACACACACACACACACACTCACACACACACACAAAGAACGATCCAGAATCTCTGGGGGAGGGGAGGGGCAGGTGCAGGCCTTGTGTAAATGTGCGTCTGTCCTACCAATAGGGGTCAGCGGCGACTGCTAGTCAGTGAGGAAGCAAAAGAGGTGTGAGGTCATCAAAAGGGGTTGTCAGACGAGTTGTTCGTCGTATACCTAGTTCATCACGCAGTCGCATTACGCAGGGCAAGCATTCCACAGTCCCACATGTCACCCCATCAGCCCTGGTATTAGGTTCGAAGGCAAGACTGATGTCACACACCGCAGTGCGAATGCGGTGTCCTTGGAGAGATGCCACGTTCATCATTTGGGGGAGGAAGGGAGGAGGGGCAGAGAGGCGGGGAGGGGGGCGCGGACGTGCTCAGACACGCGTCCAGACGCACACGTGCTCAGACACGCGCCCAGACGCACACGCACGGGTCAGTAGATTTGATGAATGGATTGGGTTACTCAAAGTGTGTCATGTCACCACGCCAGCGCCGTGCGCTGGCGCTCGACAAGAGATTCCCTGCTTTGGTGTCTCATCACACACGTGCGTGGAGGCGCGCATGCACACAGCCTCGGTCATAACAGCATCTCCCTCTCCCGGGCCCCGGCCCCGCCCATCCATCACGCAGCGCTTCATTGCATAGTTGACAGTTTTATCGACTCGTCGCCGCAGAGGGCTCGGACTCATTACATCAGAAGCTCGTTTGTGTAGTAATCCTGCAGCGACACACGTGACCGGAGTGGAGTGGAGTGGGTGGGTAGGGAGAGGCGGGGGACACGGGGCACTCACAACAAGCGAGGCTGGCAGCAGCGCTGCTATGCGCTCACCCAAACAGACGCAGAGAGACAGACAGACAGACACACACGGGCACGGTCATTAGGATGTTTTTATACAGCCTCGTGCACACCGCGCCTCGTCAGAGGGCAGCGGTGGCACTCTGCGGAGGACAAGTTCATCCAAGTGTTGAATCATGTGCCACTGATAAGGGAGGGAGGGAGGGGGGCGGGCAGGGCGGGTGCGAGAGAGCGGCGCACCCTGTCAGCGGCGACTGCTAGTCAGTGAGGAAGCAAAAGAGGTGTGAGGTCATCAAAAGGGGTTGTCAGACGAGTTGTTCGTCGTATACCTAGTTCATCACGCAGTCGCATTACGCAGGGCAAGCATTCCACAGTCCCACATGTCACCCCATCAGCCCTGGTATTAGGTTCGAAGGCAAGACTGATGTCACACACCGCAGTGCGAATGCGGTGTCCTTGGAGAGATGCCACGTTCATCATTTGGGGGAGGAAGGGAGGAGGGGCAGAGAGGCGGGAGGGGGCGCGGACGTGCTCAGACACGCGTCCAGACGCACACGTGCTCAGACACGCGCCCAGACGCACACGCACGGGTCAGTAGATTTGATGAATGGATTGGGTTACTCAAAGTGTGTCATGTCACCACGCCAGCGCCGTGCGCTGGCGCTCGACAAGAGATTCCCTGCTTTGGTGTCTCATCACACACGTGCGTGGAGGCGCGCATGCACACAGCCTCGGTCATAACAGCATCTCCCTCTCCCGGGCCCCGGCCCCGCCCATCCATCACGCAGCGCTTCATTGCATAGTTGACAGTTTTATCGACTCGTCGCCGCAGAGGGCTCGGACTCATTACATCAGAAGCTCGTTTGTGTAGTAATCCTGCAGCGACACACGTGACCGGAGTGGAGTGGAGTGGGTGGGTAGGGAGAGGCGGGGGACACGGGGCACTCACAACAAGCGAGGCTGGCAGCAGCGCTGCTATGCGCTCACCCAAACAGACGCAGAGAGACAGACAGACAGACACACACGGGCACGGTCATTAGGATGTTTTTATACAGCCTCGTGCACACCGCGCCTCGTCAGAGGGCAGCGGTGGCACTCTGCGGAGGACAAGTTCATCCAAGTGTTGAATCATGTGCCACTGATAAGGGAGGGAGGGAGGGAGGGCGGGCAGGGCGGGTGCGAGAGAGCGGCGCACCCTGTCAGCGGCGACTGCTAGTCAGTGAGGAAGCAAAAGAGGTGTGAGGTCATCAAAAGGGGTTGTCAGACGAGTTGTTCGTCGTATACCTAGTTCATCACGCAGTCGCATTACGCAGGGCAAGCATTCCACAGTCCCACATGTCACCCCATCAGCCCTGGTATTAGGTTCGAAGGCAAGACTGATGTCACGCACCGCAGTGCGAATGCGGTGTCCTTGGAGAGATGCCACGTTCATCATTTGGGGGAGGGAGGGAGGAAGGGCAGAGAGGGGGGGGGGGGGCGCGGACGTGCTCAGACACGCGCCCAGACGCACACGCACGGGTCAGTAGATTTGATGAATGGATTGGGTTACTCAAAGTGTGTCATGTCACCACGCCAGCGCCGTGCGCTGGCGCTCGACAAGAGATTCCCTGCTTTGGTGTCTCATCACACACGTGCGTGGAGGCGCGCATGCACACAGCCTCGGTCATAACAGCATCTCCCCTCTCCCGGGCCCCGGCCCCGCCCATCCATCACGCAGCGCTTCATTGCATAGTTGACAGTTTTATCGACTCGTCGCCGCAGAGGGCTCGGACTCATTACATCAGAAGCTCGTTTGTGTAGTAATCCTGCAGCGACACACGTGACCGGAGTGGAGTGGAGTGGGTGGGTGGGGAGAGGCGGGGGACACGGGGCACTCACAACAAGCGAGGCTGGCAGCAGCGCTGCTATGCGCTCACCCAAACAGACGCAGAGAGACAGACAGACAGACAGACACACACGGGCACGGTCATTAGGATGTTTTTATACAGCCTCGTGCACACCGCGCCTCGTCAGAGGGCAGCGGTGGCACTCTGCGGAGGACAAGTTCATCCAAGTGTTGAATCATGTGCCACTGATAAGGGAGGGAGGGAGGGAGGGGGGCGGGCAGGGCGGGTGCGAGAGAGCGGCGCACCCTGTCAGCGGCGACTGCTAGTCAGTGAGGAAGCAAAAGAGGTGTGAGGTCATCAAAAGGGGTTGTCAGACGAGTTGTTCGTCGTATACCTAGTTCATCACGCAGTCGCATTACGCAGGGCAAGCATTCCACAGTCCCACATGTCACCCCATCAGCCCTGGTATTAGGTTCGAAGGCAAGACTGATGTCACGCACCGCAGTGCGAATGCGGTGTCCTTGGAGAGATGCCACGTTCATCATTTGGGGGAGGGAGGGAGGGAGGAAGGGCAGAGAGGGGGGGGGAGGGGGGGGCGCGGACGTGCTCAGACACGCGCCCAGACGCACACGCACGGGTCAGTAGATTTGATGAATGGATTGGGTTACTCAAAGTGTGTCATGTCACCACGCCAGCGCCGTGCGCTGGCGCTCGACAAGAGATTCCCTGCTTTGGTGTCTCATCACACACGTGCGTGGAGGCGCGCATGCACACAGCCTCGGTCATAACAGCATCTCCCCTCTCCCGGGCCCCGGCCCCGCCCATCCATCACGCAGCGCTTCATTGCATAGTTGACAGTTTTATCGACTCGTCGCCGCAGAGGGCTCGGACTCATTACATCAGAAGCTCGTTTGTGTAGTAATCCTGCAGCGACACACGTGACCGGAGTGGAGTGGAGTGGAGTGGGTGGGTGGGTAGGGAGAGGCGGGGGACACGGGGCACTCACAACAAGCGAGGCTGGCAGCAGCGCTGCTATGCGCTCACCCAAACAGACGCAGAGAGACAGACAGACAGACAGACACACACGGGCACGGTCATTAGGATGTTTTTATACAGCCTCGTGCACACCGCGCCTCGTCAGAGGGCAGCGGTGGCACTCTGCGGAGGACAAGTTCATCCAAGTGTTGAATCATGTGCCACTGATAAGGGAGGGAGGGAGGGGGGCGGGCAGGGCGGGTGCGAGAGAGCGGCGCACCCTGTCAGCGGCGACTGCTAGTCAGTGAGGAAGCAAAAGAGGTGAGGTCATCAAAAGGGGTTGTCAGACGAGTTGTTCGTCGTATACCTAGTTCATCACGCAGTCGCATTACGCAGGGCAAGCATTCCACAGTCCCACATGTCACCCCATCAGCCCTGGTATTAGGTTCGAAGGCAAGACTGATGTCACGCACCGCAGTGCGAATGCGGTGTCCTTGGAGAGATGCCACGTTCATCATTTGGGGGAGGAAGGGAGGAGGGGCAGAGAGGCGGAGGGGCGCGGACGTGCTCAGACACGCGCCAGACGCACACGTGCTCAGACACGCGCCCAGACGCACACGCACGGGTCAGTAGATTTGATGAATGGATTGGGTTACTCAAAGTGTGTCATGTCACCACGCCAGCGCCGTGCGCTGGCGCTCGACAAGAGATTCCCTGCTTTGGTGTCTCATCACACACGTGCGTGGAGGCGCGCATGCACACAGCCTCGGTCATAACAGCATCTCCCTCTCCCGGGCCCCGGCCCGCCCATCCATCACGCAGCGCTTCATTGCATAGTTGACAGTTTTATCGACTCGTCGCCGCAGAGGGCTCGGACTCATTACATCAGAAGCTCGTTTGTGTAGTAATCCTGCAGCGACACACGTGACCGGAGTGGAGTGGAGTGGGTGGGTAGGGAGAGGCGGGGGACACGGGGCACTCACAACAAGCGAGGCTGGCAGCAGCGCTGCTATGCGCTCACCCAAACAGACGCAGAGAGACAGACAGACAGACACACACGGGCACGGTCATTAGGATGTTTTTATACAGCCTCGTGCACACCGCGCCTCGTCAGAGGGCAGCGGTGGCACTCTGCGGAGGACAAGTTCATCCAAGTGTTGAATCATGTGCCACTGATAAGGGGGAGGGAGGGAGAGGGGCGGGCAGGGCGGGTGCGAGAGAGCGGCGCACCCTGAGGGGGAGGGGGGGGAAGGGGGGGGGGGGATAGGGGGAGTCAAATGGACGAACAAGAGAGGCTAACAGACCAACGCAGACGAGGAGAGCCCCTTCGGAAAGGGAAAAAGAGAGCAAACGAAAAAGCGTGCAGTAGTAAGGGACGGGGGCGAAGTAGTGAAGACCAGCAGAAGCGGGAGGGGGTGGGGATTGCAGAGGTGGGCGGGCGTGAGAGACGAGCCAAAGTGTGTGAGTGTGTGAAGAGCAGAGCTGAGACCGACGAAGGGCTCCCCCAAAAAAGAAAAACAACAACAGCGGACAGTCCCCTTCTACGAGCACAAATATACTGAAAAGAAAGAAGACAGAAAAAAAAAAGAACACCGTAAAACCTGTAAAACAACGACGCGCGAAGGCCACCGTGCGCTACCAAGCGAGGGAAAAGAGGGGGGGGGAGGCGGTCAACGGAGTGATGGATACACGGGCCAGAAGAAAAAAACAGGTCGGCGTGCCAAATTCTCTCGCACACACTGAATCGATCTGTTGTCCCCCTTCGTCACCCGTGACCTGTTGTCCGTTTTAGTTTTTTTCCTTGTCGAAAGAGTGCCCACAGGTGTACGTGTGTACGTGTGTGTACGTGTGTGTGTTTCAAAGACGTGCGTACGTATTCGCGTCTCTGCTGGCGTGTGTGTGTGTGTGTGTGTGTGTGTTGGGGGGGGGGGGGACCGAGAGATTATTTTCACTAAATACACACGTGCCCTCTGTGCCCTTTATCACACACACACACACACACGTACACACACTTGACGATCTGTGTGCTATAGGTTTTTTTTTGTTTGGTGTGTTAACTTGTACGTCTTAGATGTTACAGACAGTTGAGGGGGAAAACACACAGAGGGCGGGGAAAAGAGGGGAAGGGAAGGGAGGGCCGTCTCCTATATGCCTTTTTCCCTCTCACTTTCCCAATCTTCTCTCTATCCCCCTTTTTTTGCTTTCGTCTGTGACTTTTTGGACCTTTACACTCCTGGAGGTTGAGGACACGCAAGGACGAGACTGGTCCGCAACAAGGTCAAAAATGCACACGCAAGCGCACACTAGTACAACACTCACACGCCCGAGAAAGATGAGTCTGCCAATAGGGAAAATGAGGGAGGGTCGAGGGGGGGGAGGGGAGGGGGTAGAGGGAGGGAGGGAGGGAGGGAGAGCTACCAGATGGGGGCGAAGGGAGAGGGAGGGGGAGGGGGGAGGGAGGGAGGGAGGGGGGAGGGGGCAGGTGGCAGGCGAAGACGGAGAAGAAAACGCTCACACGCACACCAAGAGGGAAAAATAAAAAATGGAGAGAAGCGAGAGAGAAAAAGAGAGAGGGGGGAGAAAACGGCATAAAAAAAACTAATATGGGTTTGTTGTTTTGATGTGTGAGTGTGTATATAAATATATATATATATATATATATTTATATATGCACGTGATGTATTTGTGTGGGTGTATGATGTCACACGCACCCAGAGCGGGAGAAAGCAGGTTGAAGCAGCGTAAGGGAAACGCAAGAAAGCAGTTTAAGAGGAGATGAGGAAGAGGGTGGGTGGTTAGTGGGTCGGGGGGGGGGGGGGCATCGACACGACTTGTTGAACGAGCATCGTGGCGGGTAATGTCACACAAGAAGGGAGGGGGGGGCCGATGAAACGTGGCACCAGACTATCGTGGCTGGAAACAGAGTTTTCCCACGAAGAGAGAGATGACGCCTGAGAGAGGAATGAGGGACAGGGGTGGGGGAGTGGGGACACTAATGTGTGACGCTTACACACACAAAAAAAAGATCCTGGAGTTTGACTTGAAGATAGGACCCCGTCCCTCCCTTCTCAATCTCTCTTTTTTTTTCGTTACCTCTGTGTCTTCAAAGACATCGCCAAAGCGAGAGCACAAAAGGAAAACATCACCAAAGGAGGTGGAAGCGGTGCAATAAATATATCGGGGCCATCACGCCCACACACACACACACACATGCATTGGTAAGTGCGTGTGTGGACTTGCATTCTCCACTGCTGTTTCCCGCACTGCCAATCCTCAGAAAAACAAAAAACCCGTGCCCGTGGTCTATGGAGCTACAAACTACGACCAAAAGGTGTCATCCTTTGTTATCTTCTTCTGTACACGTGTTCGCCACTTCTCCACAAAAGACGCTGGCATGACAACGTAGTCTCCAGCCTCGCTAGAGCTGAGGTCACCCGCACCACAGCCACCGCCCAGGGTGAGGGTGCGCGCGTAGCTCGCAACAAAGCTATACAAATCCTCAAGAAGTCGCTCAGCAATAACGATCTTTGTGGCCGCCTCCGACTGATGCAGAGGCTGCTCATGTGTGAAACCGAGGTTTTGCAGCTCCTCCTCCCGCTCCAGTGCCAGCCCAAGGACGATTCGAGTCGACGCGGCGGGGTTAAGAAAGACGGCAGGTACTTTTATAATGGAGCTTGCCCGCTCTTGGGTGAGGGCACCGACATACTGGAAGCTCATGGTGTCCTCGCGGGCCAGGAAGAGACCGACGCCGTAGCCGGGCGGAAGCGGCTCTGACATCGTGAGAAATACAACGAGGCTTTCCGGTGCCACACCGAGGTTTATTGTCCACCGCCCGGCGTCAACCGGTGAGACGTTGGTCTGCACGGGGTATCCTGGAACGATCACCCCAAAAGGAGACGGTGGTGTACTGCTAGACGGTTTTGAGTAGGGCACCTCTAGACCTGGTGTCACTGGCTGCCATTGCATTCTGTTGGCACCGAAACACAAGAGGGGGGGAAGGCAGGGCAGAGTGACTGTGTTGCAGATGGCAACTCTGGAAAGGGGAGGAGCGGGAAGAGACCGAGAGAAAGGGGAGTGCTGGAGGAAGAATGCGATGCACAGCGAGAGACGCAAGGCACATCTACACACACACACACACATACACACATACACACGAACACCCCTAGCACACACAGAGGAGCGTGTGTTTGCAGGCATAACCAACGTGTCACAGTCATGAGGGAAGCACCTGGAAGGCTTTCTTACAGACACAGAGTCTTCTGTAGATCGAGTGGGAAAAGGGAGCCGCTCATACCTGCCATGTTGTCCGACGCCGCTTATAAAGTGTCCAGCCATGCATACCTCTCCTCCTCCCTCCCCCTCTCCCTCCGTTGCTCTGCTCCATGACGAGTGAGAAGCGTCAGCGTGCGATTATCGGTAGACCACTGCACACACTGTACAGAGTGAATCCAAAGCAGCAACTTTATCCCTCTGACAATCTCAAAACGTGTCTGGTGGTGGATACAGAGCAATGTGGCGACAAAGGGGGAGAAGGAAAGGGGGGGGGGGGTGCTGCTGGTGGTGGTGGTGGTGGTGTATGTGAGTGTGTGGGGGAAGGGGGAGGGGGGGGGTGGCGGGTGAAACTGAGCTTACCCGTCCTTGACAGAATGCGCCTGTCACAGGGAAAGCATCGCTTCGCCCCGTGGGTCCAAGTATTTATGTATGTTTTTACCCGAAACGAGAGAGGCGGGGGGGGGGGGCGTGCTCATTCACCAACACTACCCACCCGTTTTTTTTTGTGTCGGCAGATGCATGTGGCATGGCGTCGTTCCTTTTGTTTCTTCTTCTTTGTCATGCATTTTCTTTTTTGTTGTTGCCGTGGTTATTCTTTATCGCGACCACCGTAACGAGAGAGCCTTTTACACACACACACACACACGACTACAGAGGTTCGTTGGTGTGTGAAGATGCCTTCTGCACTTCAGCATCAGCCGCCCCCTCCCAATGCCATACGCAGTTGACCGCACCGGACCCCATGACGTAGGGCTTGGCGTCCACATAGGCTGGGTCAAAGGCACGAATGTGACCCATGTTGCTCACCAACGCATTCTGCAGTGCGGTAATGCGGTCATCAAGGCTCTGCGTCTCGCGTGCCTGACGCTCCTCCTCCTTTCGCAGGGCCTGCTTCTTCTCCTGGGCTTCGCGTGATCGCTTCGCTACCTCGTCCTGTCGCACCATTTGCTGCACCTCATGCGTTCGGCTTTGGTGAACGTAGTAGTAGTAGAGGTTGTTGGTTTGGTTCTTCTCAGCGTACACCCACTTTTGCAGCTTGGCGACTTTCAATACCAGGCGAAGATGCCGCGCAGAGTCGAGGGGGACGTCGTCGTGTTGTTTGCACATCTCCCACAAATCAAGAAGACGAATAGGCTGGTGAAAGAAGAGCAACTTGATAACGTAGTTGCGCGGTAGCTCACCCAAATCCCGCGGTATTGCCTTGATGTTGTTCTGCTCCAACGGCTTCTTGAAGAGCTCGCGGATGTTGCTGTTAAATTTCTTAAAGCCTGCCTGGCGAATCATCGTCACCTCACTGCGGTAGGGAACCGTGAGACGGTACTCCCTCCCAGGCCTGAGCCCTGGAGGGCCCTTTGGCCTGTTACAGCGAACGAGTGTGCGACGCAGCATCTTGATGTAGGATCGGATCCACTAGAGCACCACTCTGCACATCTAAATGTTTGGTGTGTGTGTGTGTGTGTCGGTGACTGACTGCCTGTAAGAATTCTAAAACTTGTAAAGCAGGGGGGGGGGCCTTTGTGGGTGCAACCGATTTTGGCGTAGAGGTAAGGGGTTGAGGTCTCTTGGGCTGCACCTTCTTTTTTTTTCCTCCTCCTCTCTCCTCCTCCTCCTCCTCCTCTCCCTTTGATAGCACAATACTGAGCCCCCCCCCCCTTGAATATGCCGTCCAGACACTTCAGAAATAAATACACACGTACACAGAAATGTATACGCGTCGAGAGGCTCGGGCCGCAACGTGTGGGTGCAGTTTTTTTTTCCTACCCAGTGTGATGCGGTTGAGCGAGAGAGGGGGGGAGAGGGGGAGGGGGGTGGAGGTTTGAGGGGCTTAGGATAGCACCTCGAGTGCGGCCGACGCTCACTCTCGCCCACGAACGTGTTGGGGCATCCACGCGCGCATTACCCAGAAAGGGAAGACGGAGGAGATATAAAAGGGAAAAGAAGGCACACACGCCCCCCAAATAGTGAAAAAGAAGAGACGCACATATAAATGGAGGGGTGGGGGGTAGAAGGAAGAGGAGGAGGAGGATAGAGGAAAGAGTGGGTGGTGGTGGTGGTGCTGAAGGCGCGAGTCTGACGGGGATTGCTCGAGAGGCGTCTGCCCTTCTCTTCACTGCTGCGGGACCACTGATACCGTTAGTCATGGATGTTCAAGAAAAAAACGGGCAGGGTAGCAGGCGAATGGCTTTTGGAGAGGATCCCCTGGACAAACCGAACCATCAAGAAAATACACGCCTCGGATGGTAGAGGGCGATTTGCCGCGAGTTTTCTGGTGTGTGGAGAACTCCCCCATCGATGTCTGCCCGTCATATATATTTCATGGGCCTTCACCCAGCATGGCTTGTACACTATCAGCTTGTACATTACATTGCACAAGCCCTCGCGGAATCAAATACAGGGCAAGACTAAGCGAGGGTTTTTTGGGGGGCGGAGGGGGGGGGGGGGACTCTGCCCCGTTTTCGCGTTCCCCCCCCTTCCTTCTTCCCCCTCAGTCTTTTTTTTTTTCAGGGCTCCGCAGCTTCGATGTGCTGTCCATATCCCAGGGGCAACGGAGACGAGGCGAAGGGGGGGGGGGCGAGGGGGGACCGAACGAGAATCACAACAACAACACAAGCCACAACAAACAAAAAGTGACAAAACGATTGAACAACGTAATAGACGTGGAGAGCGAACCAGGACGGGTCTAATCAAGCCAACGCACAGAGGTGCGACAGGGGGAGGGGGGGGAGGGGAGGGGCCACGCCTTTACACTGAAAGACACACACACACACACACAAATTCACAGAAAAACGCACGATCCACAGTGGCGATTTCATCAACACCGATTCAAGGAAGGGAAGGGGCACAGACACACGTTGTGCACAGGGAAGGGGTGGGGAACGGAGGGAGGGGGGGAGGGGGGGGGGCAGAATAAATCCACAAAACATACACACATGCATCAGAGCAACATCACCCCTTTTCTTGTTTTTTTTTTCTTCGCAGCGTCTATTCCATAAATCCACGGGCGCAAATAATTGTGCCCCCAAGGAAGAGCCAGGCAAATCCGAAAGCACATTTTTTCTTTTCGCACCCCCCACCCACCCACCCCCACCCACCCCTTCGGAGGGAGAGGGGAGGAGGGATAAGATGACTCATGGGAGATACAAGACAGGGGGGGGGGGTGTTCTCCGTTCTTTTCTGATGGATGCAGAAACGCCACAGGTGGGAGGCACGCAAGTCAAGACCAACTTCAGGTGCAGTCGGGGCACGTTCTATCTGCCACCTCTTCTCCACACAAACGGGAGCGAAAACACTCACCAGGAGATGCAGCATCGGTCTCTATGACCCGCCCCCATCCCATCCCCCTGGTGAGCCTTCTCACTTCTGGCTGCCTTTCCGCTCTTGTTTTTTTTTCCTCAAACTACTTTGGCGTAGATGACTTTGGCGGTGGTGCTGCCACCGTGGCGTCACGCACGTCCGCCTCGGGGTCTTCGCTAAGGCTCCTCAACACTGGCTTTGTTAGTGGTGGGGAGATCTTGTCACCGCGGCTGAGCGCCACGATCGCCTTGGCAACGTTCAGGCGCACATTTGGCACTGGATCCTGCTGCAGCACCAGAAGCTGTGGCCACACCACCGACTCGCATGTGGACAAGTCAAAAGCAGCAACGTTGGCAAGGGCTGCGTAGAGGTGGCATAGTGCGACTCGATGGAGGTAGTTGGTGTCTGTCACGAGATTCTGCACCTGTGGCAGGAGCGTCGAGGCGGCCCAGGTGCTGCCGTGCTCCGTGACCAGCTTGCAGCACGACTGCACCGCAGCGTTTCGAATTGCGGCCACGCGGTCTGTCAGGCGGCCTATACACACCTGCAAAATCTGCTCCGCGCTCCGCCCCAAAGAGGTGATGATGTATGGCACCTGTGCCACCACCACCTCTCGCACACGCCACTTTATATCCGTAGCCAAGTTGATGACAACAGGAATCAAGCTCGGTGCCAGCTCCTTTGCCTCCGGGGTGTTGCCCATGGTGCTAAAACCCGAAACGAGCGCCAGCCGCACATCGGCCTCCGCGTCTCGCAGCAGTGCGGTGCACGCTGGGACTATTGTAGTCCCCCAGAGGTCCTTGGCCACATGCGCCACAGACTTGAGAACCGCGCTCGCAAGGCTCATGCGGACATGGCTCACATCGTCGGAGACGAGTCGAGTGCCGGTGACTAAGAGATCCTTCTTGCCGGTGGCGTCACGACAAGCGGTGAGCACGTTTGCCATGTTGTACACCGCTGCCGCACGAATCTCCGGCTCCGAGTCCTGGCAGAGGGAGCGAAATACGGGCACGGCGTACTTCACAACGTCTGGTGGCGAAAGGGCCGCAGCGAGGGAGCCTAGGGAGTCTGCCGTCATGTATCGTACGCGCCATGAGCTGTCCGACGAAAGCGAGCGGACCGCTAAGAGGATAGCCGAATGCTGCGTCTCAGGGAGGACCTGGAGAAGGGAGGCACACGTGACCACTGCCTGCAGGCGCACACCGTCGCTCTCGTCCTTCGCAAAAGCGTTTAGGATGGGCACCAGCTCCAAGCATCCCTTTGGGCCAAGCACACGAGCGAAGTTTTTGCCCATGGCAACGCACGCAGCGCGGCGCACGAGGATCTCGTCGTCCTCGCACAGCTTTTGGAAAAGCTTCATCAAATCAGAGCGCACGCTGGCGTCTGCGTTGGGGTATATAGTCGAGACGAGCGAGCAGGCAGTGCTGCGGCACTGCGGCATCGCCTCACCTAACCGTCGCACCATTTCGATAAAATCACGCTGGGCCTTGGCATTCAACTCTTTGCGTTTGGTGGCCGCGGCGGACGCACCACTCATACTTGCAGGGTCACTAGGGTTGAAGAGCTGATCGCCAATGAGCTGGAGCGATGTGACAGCCTCATCGCGCACGGTGACCTCGTCCAGACTACCCAGGATCTCCAGTGGAGTCAGGAGACTGCTGGTGAACTCTACGCCTCCCACTTCTGGAAGCATGGTTCCCAGTGCGTTCGCGAACACGCGCAGCACCTCGTCGTTGTCGTCGAGGTAGTCCGTAAGATACAAGAGGAGCTCGTCCCGAGTACGCTTAGGCCCCAGTGTGGTGGCGATGAGGTGAATGCCGCGCATGCTGCTCAGACGCGCCTCGGGGTCCTCCGATCGGAGGTTATCGATCATGGTTTTCACCGAGTTGAACTGCTCCATGGTGACGAGGTGTGGTGAGCTGTACTGTGTAGTGTGACCACGGAGGGAAGGAAGAACGTTAAAAGTGACTGACCTGTCAGGGAAGACGCACTACTCAAAGCAACCACACACGGGGAAAAACAGGGAAAGAAGTTTCGTGGTTTCAAAACGCCCGTGTTTGTTGAGCGCGCGCCTACCTGTTTGGTGCAAAAATCTGAGATTATCGCGTACCCACAACACACAAAGCTGCACGTGCAAATGCATACACACGCGCACACAGTCGCGCCCGCTGCGGTGCTGGAGATATGCCTATATATATATATATATGTGTGTGTGTGTGTGTGTGTGTATTTATTTATACATACGCATGTACAGCGAGAGAGAGAGAGAGAAGGGGCAAAAATAAAGGGGGAAAGGAAAGATCTATGAAGTACCCATGCATGTGCACCATGCATCCATGTTGTTCCTTCAGAGCCCCCCGCCGCCCCCCCCAAAAAAAAATGCGAACATAAACCGTAGAGAGAGAAAAAAGGGGGAGGAGGGAACACCACAGAAAAGCGGGAGTTTTTGGAAAACGCGAACTGGTGAGGACCGAAATAGACTAAAGGCCACAAAGCGGACAGCAACCATACTCGCGCGTGACCCACCGCTGCGAGCACGTGGTTGTAGTTGCCCCCGATGAACAGGGGGGAGGGGGGGAAGACCAGGGCTCGGCGGCGCGTCTATGCAACCCCCGTACTTGAGTCTTGCGTGGCGGGTGCGCATCCCCCCCCCCGCCCTTCGTCACATTAAACCCTCTCCTTTCTTCATGACGCTTTGCAACACGCACGCCTTCAGGCACACCACTCGCTCAAATGTTCATCTCTCTTAGACCTCGCTCTAACGCCGCGAGCAGCTCCGCACATGATCGCTACCTTCTCCTCCCTCCCCACCCTTACACACCTCGTCATGATCTACGTATTGCCTGTGCACTTTATTCAAAGTTGTTTTCGTGTGTGTACGTGCGTGCGCGTATATGTGCATGTTTTTTTTGGGGGGGGGGCGGGGATTGATCGGGAAGACGGCGGGGAGAGCCTTGCGTAGCGCTTATTCGCTGGAGGGGGGGGGGAGGAGGGAGGCGCGCACACACACACACACACGTATGATGCATCTGTCCCCGTTATTTAGAATATGTTCGCTCCTTTTTTGTTTTTTAATATAAGAATAGGAAACGGAAGACTTTGTGACTGTACCCATATATATGCGAAGATACAAATATCTATATATATATATAGATATACATGAATGTGTGTGTGTGTGTGTGTTTGCTCTGTGACAGGTCGAAGACTAGTGCATATAACCTCCTCCTCCTCTCTTCCCCCCCCCCACCTGTAGCACACACACACACACACACGCACACTTTCTCACACTCACTCGCCGAAGGTTATCTGTAGAGGCGGTGACGCCCTTCGCCCTATTAGGTTTTGTTAACACAAACGATCCACCGCACTTAGACGAGACGAGACACGCACGAGAAAAAAAAAGTTTGTGCTGGTAAAAATACGAGAGCACACACACACACACACACACACACATCACACATAGTGTGCCGGAACGCCACATCCACGTGAAGGCCAAACGGGGCAAAAGAGAGAGAGAGAGACCACCACCATTTTTTTCATCATATTGCCGCTGCGTCGGGGACACCGGAACTGGCCACGGCTTGAATTTTTGCCTCCACGTACGTACGCGCGCGGCTCTTGACCGCCTCAACATCAGCCGGCGACCCGTGCATCTTCTCGAAGGAGAGGAAGCGCGTGAGGACTTGTTGCATTACCTTCGCCGAGAAATTTGTTGCGACGGTGCGTTGGTAGATTTGCCTGACGTGCAGCGTGGACGCCGTCGGGTCCTTGCGGTTCAGCAGCCCTGTCTCCTGGTCAATGTAGGTTGACCAGACGTCAGACCGCTTTGGCACCTTGCGCAGCAGGCCCTCGAAGAGCGCCCGACCATTTTCAGGACTGCCGTGCTTGTACTCGTGAATGGCAATGTGCACAACAGCCAATGTGGTGTCATCGCGCTTAAGCACGTCGCTCATGTCTTTCAAGACCCGCTTCAGCTGATCGCGCTTGCCTTGGTCAACGAGAACGATGCCAAGACGCTCCCACGTCCGCCGCTCGGTGCGGAATTTTCCCGTCATCGCACGGCACAGCGCCAGCAGCTGATTATGTTTGCGCGACGCAGCGTAGATGTCTGCAAGTCGCTCAAACAGCGTTAGCTGGTTCAGTTGCTGCTGCTGTGCGCGCCGGAAGACGGCCGAGAGCGATTCCTCTGTGCCGTACAGGTTTTCAATGTTGAGGTATGCCACCCACACGTTCAACAGCTCGTCCTGCTCTCGCACACCGATGGTGCCTAGTGCCTTCTCGGCCACTTGACGCGCTGCCTCATATTGTTGCAGGCCAACGTGGTAGGCCATGTATTGCGTCCACATGTAGCTGCTGTTCGGGTTTGCGAGCAACAGGCGCTGGAACTCCTCCGGGCTCGATGGCACCGCCATGCTCATGTCCCGCTCGTAAGCGTCGATGGCCTCCTCCAGCTTCCGGCGGCGCGTCCGCTGGTGACGGTCCTCAGCCGGGTCGGGACCCCGCTGACCATCGGCTACGTCCTCGTCGTCTTCGCTCTCCTCCGCGCGGTGCACCTTTGCCGTGTATTCGTTCCTCCATGGGAAAAATCCCACCAGCCCGCGAGCCGCTCGTGGGGATGCGGAGGTGGCCGAGGCCGAAACACAAGACACCGCCGATGGCGATGCCTCGCCTGTTCCCCCGGCGAGGCAACGCACCGCTGGGAGGCGGTGGAACTCGCGAAGTCGATTCGAGAGAATCAAAAACGGCGCCACGTCACGCAGAGCGGCGATTTCAGGGCAGAACTCAATCACGAGATCCACTGTGTGACCAACGACCGGCGCCACGGCGGTCGCCTTGCCATCCCAGTCGTACACGTAGTAGCCCAACAGCGTCACACCGTCGCTGCTGCTATCGCGCATATCTACCGTAACGCTCGGCACAGGAATCTGGACAACAGCGCAACCGTCATCTGTCGCCGAGAGAAGGACAGTGCAGGAGACGATGTCGCCAGGGCGCAGCATGGCCAGCGCGGCCGCGCTTACGGCCGTGTCGAGCGGTGTACCCTTCACCACCTCCCCTTTCGCTGTCACGTTCAGGACGTCGGCATTGACATCGTAGTTGAGAATACGAACCTCTAGGGTGTTTCCACCAACCGCAGTGGTGTTTCTTTCAGTAGGTGCATCTGCTGAGCCGTCCTCTTGGACAGCGTCGGTACGATGTTCATCGTCGTCGTCGCTGCTGCCACTGCCATCGGCGCGGCTTTTCTGACGCTGCTGGGCACATGACGCAGCTCCGCTAAACGACTTGGAGGGTTCCGATGAGACGCCCTTGCTGAGATCCTCCAGTGCCGCTACAGCGGTCATGCGGGGCTGAATGGTCAGCACAGAGCCTTTGGCAGAGCTGCGCACCAGGCGAGCCGCCGTCGTAGTGCCAAGTCCCACCAGCATGTGCTTACGCAGGAGTACCTGCACAAGGCGGCGCACCGGCGCAGGGTAAGTCAAAATGGGGCTATAACCTTCCTTCAAGTCGACCGTCACAAGACGATATCCCTGCGCATCACGTGAACGCGTCGGTATCGCAATCACCTGCTCGCGAGCTGAAAGGCTCTTGAGAAGACGCTTGGCCAGGAGGTCATCGCCAAGGGTCGCTGTGGTGAGCCGGCCGAAGCCGCTGGTCTCGGATAGCTGCACAAGGACACCATCGGCAGTGCTGTGGTGCACGCGGTACTCCTGAAAAATCCGGGGAGCGGGAGTGGCGACAGTGGAAGAGGCGTGTGACATGGTGTCTCACAAAAGGCGACTTTTTTTTTTTTGGGGGGGGGGGGGATAACGAAAGGGAAGCGATGGAGATCGTAAAGAATAGAGGAAGAGGGAGGGAGGGGGGGGGGGGGGACGAAAGCCGAGTTAAAATCAGGTGAGATGAGATCGTTGCACGCGCGACTGCAGTCATCTCTGCCGAGGAAACGAGCGACAACCTGCCATAAGGGGGGGGAGGGGGAAGAGCTCAGGGGACGTAGAGACTGTAGGTGTGCTTAGTATGCCTGCCAAGATAGTAATGTGCGTGCTCATCGTGCACCCACAGCGCAACGGCATTCATGAAGCGCGTCCAATTTGTGCGCGCACACACCCACACGCAGACATTTTCCCTCTTCCCTCTGTCCATCGACCTCCCCTCCCCGCTTCCCCCCCCCCCCGCCGTATGACCCTATACTTGCCACGTGTGATTTTTCTTTTTCACTTCACTTTTATAGGCGTGAGGGTTGTATCCATGCTCCCCCCCTCCCCTTCGGTATACACATACATACAATGTATGTATCTACGTGTAGGTGAGTGTATATATACAAATATATATATATATATCTGTATGTATTATGGTCCGTGAATGGGAGAGAAGAGGAGAGAGGAGAGGGGGGAGAGGGAAGAGGGATACATATATGTATGTATATATATAAATATAGGAAGGCGCTGTTGGAGGCGTCGGACTCCATCGTGTCTAAATAAGTCTAGCAAACGGAAAACAGAGCAACAAACAAAAATAAAACAAAAAAAAAGCGTAGAAAAGTTACCTCAGAAACACCGGCCACTGTGAACGTTGCACACAAGTACATCGTATTCAACGACCCAATCACTCAAGCTTCTCCCCACTCTCCCCTCACACACACACACACACACAAAGGCCACTTGTCTCCCATGTGTCTTTCTGTGAGCCCGTGTAGGCTCAAGGGAGCAGCAGCCCATGTGAAACTCCCTCCTCCCTCCTCCTCCCCTCCCTCCTTCCCCCCTCCCGCCCAGAGGGGATGTGCCTGATACAGGGTTACATCGGCTCCACTAGAGGGGGAGAGAGAGAGCAGCACCGAATGCCCATGCACATCAGACATGATGGCTGCCGGCCGTGCAGTACGCCCAACACGTGACTCAAGGGGAAGGGGGGATATGCGTATTACAGCCTTCGACTGTGTTAACCTCCTCATGATCTGTGGTGCGCCGTATCCTGGTCGACCCCGACGGGGTTGAGTCCGATGAGAGGCTCAGTAGCACATCCTCGCCGGACACCCTTGACGACAGGACACCGGACGAGGTACCTGGGACTGATAGACGGCTTCTGCTGCCTGTCGGGGCACCGGTCTTGGCCACCACACAAGAAACGTTGTCAGCCGTTGCTATCAAGGAATCTGAATCCTTGCCGTCACCAGCCTCGGACTGCGGAACCTGCGGCATCGGCCCTGGTGGGGGAAAAACAAAGCGGAGGGAGCCGCGTTGACACTCGGAGGTGCGCCGCTGCTCCTTGCGGCTCGCAAGCTCCTCGTAGCGCCTGCGCCAGTAGTTGGCATCGTTGCGCGCCGTTTCGATTGGCGCTCGAATGTTATTCCGCTCCTTGTCAAGGCGCATCCGCAGCTCCTTGTTGATGACATACTCTCGCTTCAGCTCATCTTGCACGGCGGCGAGGTGACGGCGGCGGAGATCCAGAATGCGTTGCTTCGATTGCATCTCTGTCAGTGTCTCCTTGTGCTGCTGCTGCAACGCCGCGTGGTCAGACTGAAGCAGAGTGAACTGCTCTTCGAGATGACGGATGCGCTCTGCTTGTGCTGCAGCTGAGATGCTGTTGCTCCCGCAGGAGTCGGCGTTCGATGCGCCGTTGTCATGCTGCTCCATCGAGGCGGTGCGCGACATCCACTGTTGCACCGCTGCTCTCCCAGGCGATCCGCCAATCGACGCCGACGCAACAAGGTCGCTGTAATGGCTCGTAGCACGGTGTTGATGCTGGGGCTGCGAGCTGCTGAGGTGCAGCGGTTGTGCGCTGCCACCCGACTGACACCGCGGGTTAGGTGAATCGCCCTCTAGAAGGGTAGTGCTGTTGGTGCTGCGCCTCCCATCACCTTCTGTCACGCTGCACATGGCGTCCACAGCTGTGCCAGTTGTGGCGCCCAGAGGATAAGACGTGAAGCTGTGCAGTCCCCACCCACTGACCGACAACGACCGCGCGGCACACGGAGGTGTCGACTGGGAACCTGCTGCGACGCGATCCGCTTGGCGCGTCGCCACACCGACAAGTTTATTTTGCTGCTTGTGGCTCATGTCAAGCCTGAACACGCGGGCGTGAAGCTGTTCGGCGGCTTCTCGAGCCTGCTGAAGGGGTTGGCGATAGGCGTCCGTGAGCTTGATAAGGTCTTTGATCTCGCTTGCCTGGTTTCGGAGGAGTACCGCGCTCTGTTGCAGCAGTGCGTCCTGGGTGACTAAGCGCGTCGAAGAAATTGTATGGGCATCCTCCCATAGGTTAATCTCTTCCTGGAAGCTTCGCACCTTGTCGATGTAGCCGTCGCGCTCGTCCTGCAGAGTGTTGATGATGTCTTGGGCGCTGTTGAGGCTGTCCTGGAGCTGCGCCACTTGCGCGCGAAGGTTCTGCAACCGCTGCTGCTCCGCGGCCCGCTCCTCAAGCAGTTCGCTGATGCGGGACATGTCTGCCTCGCTCGTCTTTGGAGACTCCGTAGCCATGGCAGCGCTCGTCAGCTTCCGTGAAGTCCAGGCGGGGAAGTCTGGACTCCCTATAAAGTTAGGTGTTTCTCCATTCATTGTGCTCAGTTGCTGCACCTTTGCGTGCAGTCGCTCGATCTCACCCTTTGCCGTCTCCAACATGCGCCGCAGCTGCGCCGCGGTGAGGTCTCGATTCACGACAGCCTTGTTCTCGATAGCCTTCGCACGAGCGCCGAAGCGTAGCGTTGATAGCGTCTCCTGTGCGTTGTATGAGGATGGACTGCAGCATATCACGAGAGCCGTGTGAGAGTTCCCCCCCAGTGAGTCCTTCAGTATCTTTGTGAGCACACTATCGCGGTACGGCGTGTGCGTCGCGGTGTAATCCGTGAGGGACATGATGACCATGCCAAGCGTCGAAAGAGATTTGTTAATGAGCTTTGCCTCCTCCAGGCGCAGCCCTTTCGCGTTGGTTTTGCCGACCTTCTCGCTACCAGCGAGGTCGACCAGGTAGAGCTTTCCCACCGTCGACACCCCCTGCACGTGATCGACTCGTTTCACCGTCAAGTTCAAAAGACAGTGACTGCGGCTGCTGGTCTCATTCATTGACGTGGCGGAGGTGGCCCTCCGCTTGAGACCACCCTTCACCAACCGCAGCACATCACTGGCAGATGACACGTGTGGGTTGCGACAGCCCTCAATGTAGAACGAGTTCGTACTCACATCTTCGCGCAGCTGCAGTTTGCGTGGCCCCGTCGCTGGCGATGGGGCCATGCCAGCAGACAAAGAGGATGTCGCTGCAGCATCGGGGTTAGGGGTGAGGAGGTCTCGAATTTGCTCCATGTACACCTCCACAAAGAACATCTGAACATCGAACTCCGTCGATGAGTCTGCGTTTGCGATGGCAGTGAAGATATCGTGCACCGCGCGTGGAATGACACCGCTGAGGGCGTCATCGGAAACGTTGGAGGGCACGTCTGTCGTGCTCCTCTCCGAGTTGTGCATTGTCTCTACACAGGAGCGCCTTGCAGCGTTGCCGCCGAGATTGCTTTGAAGTGTGTTGATGTGCTGCAGCTCCCCTAGCGGGGTGACAGTGGCACAGGTGCGGCAGAAGGATGAACTCGCTGCAGGCAGCGAGGGTGCGGCGGCCGCGCTCTTGGATGAGAATGTTTCGGAGCTCGACGAGTGATCCACCCTGGTGTCGCAGGCGCTGAGCTTTGGTTGCACAATGTTGAGCTGCGTTTGAAAAGTTTGGAGGGAGTGCTGAGGTGTTTGCTCTTGCTCTTGTTCCTCGAATTCCTTCTCCTCTAGCGCTCTCCAGCGCTCCTCTAAGCAAAGCTCTGCCTTCGTGCTCTCCTCTTCATTTGAGGTTGTGAGAGCACGACAGTCCGTTCTCTCCGGTTCCGCCTCCACGACCTCCTCGTTGCGGGTCACAGCTGCAGACGTCCTGCCCACGCCCCCGCCAGTCGCCCACGCGCCACCATTCACGTCGCCGAACATTGTGTGTGTCTTGCCACTTCCCGTTTGCCCGTACATGAAAACGGTGCCGTTGTAGCCAGACAAGACATCCGCAACGATGGGGCGGGCAACGTGGTCGTAGACGTCGACCTGCCTTGCGTCTGGGCGAAAGACGTGTGAAAAAGTAAAGGAGTGTCGACCTGGCGCAGGACCAAGGTCTCCAAGACCATCGCCCCTGCCCATCGCTACCGGCCCGCCAGCCACGGTGACACTGTTCACAGTTGCACTGCTGGCATTTGGAGCACCGTAGCACTCGACAACATCGCAGCTATCATTAGGAAACGACACACACACATCCCCTTGGATCCGCTTTTCATTCTCGTTGAGAGGCCGTACGCGACAGCAGACGCGAACGTGATCCGCCGAGTCGCGCAATGTCTTCATTCAGCCACTTGAGAAATAAATGTGGGTGAGTGGATACGAGGGAAATACAGGGAAGACGAAGAAACAGACACACATGCGCACACACACACACAATGGGGAAGAAAGAGGAGGCGGGGGTGGGAGTGCGTTTGTGTGTGTGTGTGTGTGTGTGTGCGCCTTTTCGGAGCGGAGGTGACAGAAAAGGTGGTGTCGTCAGTTGAAAACGGAAGCAAGCCACCACCACCCCCGTGCACAGACCAAAGCGCGCGTAACCCCGCGCACGCCTCTGCTCACCGCTTTTCTCTCTTCCCCCTCCCCCCTTCCTCGTTGTCGACCGAGAACAGGTACACACAGATGTGATCACGTGTGTGATCTATTGAGGTGAATCGAGTTTGTCCAAAAGAAAAAAAGAATAGAGTGGGGGAGGGAGGGTGCGGAGACCCAATAAATAACAACAGAGAAAACACTCGAAAACAAGATGAGGGAACGGCAGTTTGAGGCGCCACCATATAACGTACCAACAATGAATATTATATATAAATATATATATATGTGTGTGTGTGTATCACGTCCCCGCACATGCAGAACGGGGGGGGGGGAGGGGGAGGAGCGTTGTCGTTTTCTCTGTGTGTTTGTGTGTGAATCTTTTTTCCCTTCGAATTAATTACAGGAATCCACGTTATCTTGTCACTGAGACGGGCGGATACGGGGACAATATGGGGTGCTAAATATGAGAAGGTGGAGAGGGGGGGGGGAGGGAGGGAGAGGGCGGGGATAGAGGTGCCCTCCGCGGCAACTTCAACGGCAGAACGGCGACTAAAGTGTGTGTGAGAGTTTGTGTGGAAGAAAGAGGAAGTGGGGTGTTTGAGGTTTGTAAGGGGAGGGGGGAGGAGTTTTGACACCCAAGAGTGGATGGTGCGTGGAGTGCAACGGCCACTGTCTTTTAGAGCGAGTGGGAGCAATGACACAGAGGTGCAGCTAATCTGATGCCGAGTACAAACCAGATGTAGAGTACCAAAGGGAGAGGTGGGGGGGGGGGGGCACACATTCCTCTACAGCGCTCTCCCCTCACGAGGATAGTTGGAGAAGTCCTTCCACTGCGTTTAAGTGTGTGCATGCATATCTATGAAGGTTTAGATTCCAAGGGGGCTCACTATATATGTGCACACACCTCACCTATAGAGAGACCCCCCAAAAAAAAACAAAAAGAGGGGAGAGAGGAAGCTCACGGATACCCGTGTGAGCGCATCTAAGCAGAAAATCATATAGAGTTGGGGGGAGAGTGAAGGGAGGGAGGGAGGGAGGGGGGGGGGGGTAGATGGAAACAGATGAGCAGATGACAGCGAATTCAAGCACAACGAACAACAACAACAGCAACAAAAAAATGTCAAAGAACAGCAGCGAGTTCAGCACGGCGTGTCAAGTGCTCTATAATACTCACGCGAACACAGGGGCAGAAGGAGGTGGTGGGGAAGTAGGCGTGGTAGTACCCTGGCTTCAGCGAAGCTAGGCACGGCTCAGCTCCTCCCTTTTTTTCTCCTCCTCCCCCTCCACTTTTTCTTTTGTCAACTCTATCGGTTAAGTCTATGCCTTCCAGACGCCCCCCCTCCCCTCAGTGGAAAGGGCTGCACGAGACTCTGCAGCGCTTACGAGCCACACCTTGGGTGGCCAGGCCTGGGTGGTGCACCGCTAGGCCCCCGATCCGCAGACTTCTGGTGAGAGAGTGGGCGTTTCGTGCGCGACGGACGATGTATCGCTGCGTCATGTGATGTCTTCGAAAGGCTCGGACGCCCTTCACCCGTGTTAGGCCATCGATCTACAGAGCCCGGACACCCGCCGCTATGCATCTCAGTCGAGCCGCTGTCAACGGCGTAGCTGTATGCGTGCATCTGGCGGTGCTTCGAGACCGAGTGTCGCTTCGCCACCGACTCTAGCGGGGGGCATAGGCCAGCGAAGCAGTGTCGCAAGAGGCGTGAGCCCCGCTGCACTCGAGGTTGTCGATTTCGCTGGATGCTGAGACTACGAGTGGGGCCCTCGAGAGTCGAGAGGGCGATGATGGCGCATTGAGACTGATATCAGAGAGCAGTACGCGTACCCGCCGTGGTCGTTTGACGTTCGATGCACTCCTGATAACTGAGGAGGCGGTGACGGTCGGTCCGGCAGCGATGGGGGTCAACAGAGGCGGCCTTGCGAGTGGCCGAGCGACGCTGTTCTCATCAGCGCCAATACCCCTAACGGGGGGTTCTGACATGACATCTGACTTGCGCACCAGTGCAAGCCGTTTGAGGGGAGCTGCAAGCCGCATCCCATCGATCAGAAAAGGGGCCGCCGCGCGGCTGATCAGCATGGGCTGATTCCATGTGCCCACGGCGGTTGCACTTCGTGTCGGTGTCCCGTGATCGGTGGAACCCGGTACTCCGTCAAAATCGCTACCCTGCACATGGGCGAGCTCTGATGGCGTGTACGTTACGCTCTTCAACGACGGCGCGGAGCGAGGTGACGCACCAGGGGAGACTGGTATGCATGTTCGCCGCTTTGCAGGCACGCTCGGCTGGCCTGCGCGGCTCATAGAACTGCCCTCGTCAGCCCTCCTCGCCATTGCAATCTCCGCTGGGGAAAGGTGTAAAAGTTGCTCATGTATGCCACCCGCATCTGTGTCATCCTCATGGTCGTTCAGGTCAAGGGAAGCGCTTCGAATGGGGCTCATAGACTCATTCAGGGGTTGGTAGGGCGGGACGTTGCTCATACCGCTCACCTCTGTACTACACCCTGCGCCGGGCTGGTGGCGTGAGTAGTTAGAATAGTGGAGATGGGACGAAGCTGTAAACACTTCAGGCCCTGCCGGCGCAGTGCTGCCGTCGGTGCCGCTGTGTGCACCAGAGGGTCGCGGCACTGACAGCAGCACTGTCGTATACCGCTCCCCCCTGGCGTCACCAGTGCCGCCCTCGGCTTGGATATCACCGGAGGCATTGGGAACGCCCTCACTACCGCTGTACTGTGGGTTACTCTGTTTCAGGGAACCACCCAGCCCACGCTCACAATGGTTTGTGCCGCCTTGCCGTTGCTGCCGCAGCTGCTGCCTAGCCGCGTGGGCGTGCAGCATCCTCTCAGAGCGCCCCTGGATGCCTGCTTTGGGTGGTTCAAGGGCAGCAGTTGCAGTCTCCGAGCCCACCAACCGCCGCCGCTCGGGCCGTACAGGGGTCAGCAACGGGCTCGTGTTCGCGCGAGCGTCAGCCATGTCCAGGTGTTGCTGCCCAGCGGAAGTACACCTGCGCAGCTGACGCGCGCGCAGTTTGGCGCCTGTCCTGCCGCCGTCACCGCCACGAGCACGGGGGATCATATCACGTTTTGGGGGGGCTCCGTAAGGAGAACGGGCACGGTGGCTAAGCGTGGCGTCGCCGGCATATTTTTCACCGGCCTCCCTCCCGGCACCGGCACCGCCCTCATCACACATGCCGTAGTCTGTGACAAGTAGCTCCTGCATACTAACATCGCGTGGGAGTGCTTTGCTGCTCTTGCGCCAAGTTCGCACCCTGCGTCCACTGGCTGACGTCAGCGCGAGTTCGAAGCTGCTGTCTGCGAACGACTCCTGTTGGCATCTCCGCACACCGGGGCTGATGCGAGTACCCTGTAGAGCTCTCTGTATCTCCTCATTTGCCTCATGAAGCGCCACAGCTTGCAAGCTCACTTGCTGATGCAGACGGAGGACGAGTCGCTCGAGTTCGTGCTGACGCTTTTGCATCCGCTGCACAGACTTTGTGAGTGTGATGAGGTGTGGATGCAGCGTGGGGCCTTCACATAGATCGGCGTTCGTGTGAGCACCCTGTGTGCAGTCGCCCATCAAAGCAAAGGGGCACCCGAACGGCGGCGGTGTCTCGTCGTTCATCGCTGCCGGTGATGCGATGCTGGGGTGGCTACCGGTGAGTACTCTCGCCGTAAGCGCTGACTCAACCCCTTCTCTGACAACGCCCTGGGGCTCCCTCTTCTCCTCCATGGCCGATAACCCGCTCGCATCGCCATCCCCTTCGCTGGGGCTCGAGAGCACTGATGACGCGTCAGGCGAGTCTGCCGGCGGCCCAGAGACAAGCCGCAGCGCGTGAAAGGGAACATTGGTCTGCCGCACTCCCCCGGCGCCACCCCCGGTTAGGTCTTTGGGTAGTTGTTTGGGGGTTTGGGAGAGGGAATTCGGCTGCTGCCGCTGCTGCTTCTGCTGCTGTCGCTGGTGAACGGGCGCAGGGTTTACATTCTTTACGAGATTCCTCTTCGCATTACTAAATCCTGGAGAGTCGAGCAGTGCTGCAGCGAAGTCTGTGATGGCGCGGGGAGACCACAGGCCGTTCGGCAGTACTTTGTCAGCACCCACCGAATGCGCCTCGGGCATAGCGAGCGCGTCCGCGACGACTCCGTTGCCTGCGTACGGCGTTACCTCCGCAGGCGTCCGTCGTGCTGGTCGATACGAGCAAGGGTGCAGCTTCTCGTGACCACCCTGTCCTTGAGTGGTTACCTTTGGCAGCGCCTGGGCAGCGGCACCAGCGCCACGGGCCGAGGTCGAGGCAGTGCCGCCGCTGGCACACTGCAAGAACTTTACTCCCTCACGGTGCGATTTGACTTGTTCTCGAAGGCGCGTCATTGACGGGTGACGCACCGGTGCATTCGGCTGGGCGGATGGTGGCGGCGCTGCAGCCGTAGTGGCGACCACGCCAGATACGCGAGAGGCTGCAGCCGCACCAGGGTGGGGATGAGCAGCTGTGCTTGCCCTACGCCGCGGCAACTCAAGTGAAGGTGTCGCAGTCGTGGCCAAGGATGAAGCTTCTATAGTTTTATGCCATACCGGGGCGTGAGTTGTTTTACAACTGCCACCGCAGTACTCCTTGTAAAAGCCTAGGACCGTATCAGGGTGCGGGACTACGCTGCTAATTCTAGTCGGTTGTGCCCTCGATGTCAGGTCCCCCTGCTGCTCCCCGGGAGTCGACCCATGCACGGGAGAGATGTTGGGCAAAGATAGAGACGTCGGTTGCAGCGTTTCGTGATGGCCGCTGTGGTGGTCTTGGCTGAGAACTCGGTGGTGTTTCAGAGCCCAGCCCATTTTCTCGACTACACTGGCCGTAGCGCTTGTAGCGTAGCAGCCACGATCACCACCGCTGCCTGTTCTCTGCAGTACCCTCGACGACATACCCTGCGAAATCGACCCCCCATTCACATTCAACGGAGTGGACGGTGTTTGTGGCATCTGGAGGATGACCAAGTTTTTTTTTTTTGGGGGGGAGTCCTTTATTTCTTTTTTTTTTCGAAGCAACCAGACCACCTGTTCCGGAGTCCGTGCCGCCGTGTCTCGCCTGTGTTTTTCTTCTCCCTCCTTTTTTTTTCTTTTCTTTTTTTGGTGCACCGATGCCGCTTGAACTCGCGCGCACACAACTGTGCGCGGCTGGCGGAACACCTCCGGACCCTACCGCCGGATCAAAGGAGGAGGGAGGGAAGGAGGAGGCAAAACATAAATGGGGGAAGGGGGAGAATCAATGATGTACATATATATATACATATATATATAAATATGTGTGTGCATATATATATGTAGACGAGAGAGACGAATCTCCTTCACTGACTTCCGCAACACCCAAACCCAAAGAGGGAAAAAAGGAGTGAGTGGGTGGAACAGCTTCAACTAGATGGGGGGTGGGAGCCAGGGCAAAGTCATCAGCACGACACTTGCGATAGGCGGCGAGGGGGAAGGAGGAGAAAGTGGAGGAGGGGGAGGTAAGGGAAAGAAAGATGCTATGGCGAGCAGGTGTGTGTGAGAGAGAGACTCGAACGAGAGATGATGTATAACACTCGCAGAGGCGAATAGTAAAGCTAAAAATATGTTAAAGGTCGATCAGAAGCACCGACACGCGCCGCAACGGCAGCCTTCAATGCAGTGCGCCAAAAAGAAACAGGGACACGGAGGGGGGGGAGGGGAGGGAACAGCGGCCTTGGCGCCACGGAGAAGGCACGCTCAGCTTTTACGACGATTCCCCCTCCCCCTCCCTCACCAAAGGTCACCTCTAAACCTGTACAGAATCAGAAAAGCTCACACCAAGGAGCCAGTTGAGTATGAGTTATGCGGTTTCTACTATGTCAACACGACCTCAACGTCCCGGTGGTGTTGAGATAAGCTCTAGCCGTGCTGGCGTGTTGAGGGGTAGCCGGACAATTTGAATACGGTGCGCAGGGATGCAGTTTTTGTACGCCTGTCTCCACTCCACGCCACCACCGCCTAATGGGGGAAACGGAAAGAGAAAATAAAGTAGGTGTTGTTGTTCTCTGTAAGGGGGAGGGGTAGGGGGCGTTGCCTTCGTGCATGTGCATTTGTATGTGCGTGGGAGGGAAACGAGGGACGAGACAAAACGAGATGGGGAGTAGAAAGAAAAAAAGAAAGGTGGGTAGCATGACGCAGATGCCCATGGCGGGAGCAAGGAAGGGATGATGTGCCTACGTTTGAGTGAGCGAGCAATAACAGACAGCAGAAGGATGACGAGGGCCTCGACCAGGTAGATACTTCACAATTTTTTTTTGGGGGGGGTTACTCTCTCTATCGTCGCGTGCCTCCGGCCGAGCTAAAGTCGCCTGTGAGTGCACTGGTCATCGCCTTCGAGAAACAAAAAATGGGGAAGGTGGTGGTGGTGGTGGTGGTGGTGGTGTAGGGGAGGGGGTTCGCTTCCTTTTAGGGGAATAATGGCCCGCCCCCTCCCTCCTGCATTTCCATTCTCTCCCAAACCCCCAACCCCCGTCAATCCAAGACCGCCGTGTACACACCCAGAGAGAGAGAGAGAGATGGTGAGTGCAACAAAAGTTTCGCCTGTACCCATCATGACAGTCACGCGTTGTTGGTCCTTCTTTATGTTCTCCCTTTGAGAAGTGGTGTCGTTGTCCTCTTCCGCTCCCGGATCGGCCCATTTCGATTCGGTGCAACACACACTCACACACACAAACGGTCGCAATCACCACCATGCACACCAGCCACCCATTAGGGGAGAGGGAGAGACAGGGGGAGGGAGGGAGGGAGGGGGGCGAATAAGAAACGATTCCCGACACAGCAGTTCAAACGACAGAACAAAAAAAAAAACGCTGCGGAGACGTCTACGTCACGGCATGATCAAGCCATTGCAACTTCTCCCACTCCTGCTCTGAATAATCGTAAAGCAACATTTTCTTGATGCGCATCAGCATGTCCTCTTCTGTCTCGACGTCATGCTCGTCTTCAGAGGCGGCGGCAGCACCACCGTCCCTCGCCCGGGGGACCGAATGGCTCGTATACCGCTCATGCCGACGGAGTTGCAGGGCAAGTTCACGCAGCAGTGTCTGCATCTCGGAGTCCATGAACGATAAAGGACATGACGGCGTGTCGTCCATCGTTTGGGTTGTGTCCTCGGTGGGTGCCGCTGGACTTTCCGTTTCACGTGTGGCGCGGCTGATAGGCAAGCCTCGTGAAAGAAGCGATATTGAGCCGTTCGCGCTAGCAATTGTCGACGCACCAATGGAGGAGCAGCGACCTCGCTGTTGCACCAGTTGGTTGGCTTCCCCAACCGAGTACACGCATAGCTCGTCAACGCTAACGCAGACACAGGACACCGTGCGCCCCACCGCGCCACGGAGAACATTAAAGCCAAACGAGGTCGGAGAAACACCCTTTACAGCCCCATCGTGGGTCAAAGAAAACGTGTCTGCGGATGCCTCCGCCTGTGTCACTGCACTAGCCTTGGCGCGCAGGAATGGCGTCGTGGAGAACGGCACAGCCATCAGCGTGAAGGAGCTGCAATCTTCCTTAATGTGGCACTCCACGACGGAGAGGGTGTCACCGTCGACGGCAAAACAAGTACCGTTGGAGGCCACAAACACTGTGCAAAACGTGTTGCTGGGATGGCGATCACGAACACAGAACACGCGAGTTCGTTGGACAAGTGGGCTGTCGCTAAGACGCGTCGCCCAGAGACACTGCGCGCGCAGCACGACAGTGTCCTCCCCGTATTGCTGCACCTGTGCACCCGGGTCATACGTGTCAAGCCCTTTCTCGACGTCAAGCATGGCAGCATCGCTTGCTGTTTCCCCTAGACGATGAACTGCCGCTGTTGCTGCACAACTTCCTGTGTCTTCCCCCGCCATCGACGGTGCTCCTACGCTAGCAGCAGTGGCTGTCGACGAGATGGTCAGTCGAGGATTCATAGCCAGGGCGGTGTTTGTCCTACTACAGTTGCTCCGACTGCGCTGCCGCTGACGCGAGGACGCGAGAGAGGTGTCGCAGAACGGAGGCAGCGGTGAGGGTGCCGCCGCTGCCCCCGCCTGCGCTGCCGCCGGCGTTGGCAAGTATATGTTGTACGTCGTCTGCGACCCAATCTTTCGCCGCCGCCGCCGCCGCCGCACACCTAACCTGTCACGGCAATGAGACTCAAGTGTAGATGAGTATGCTGGACAAGGGGGAGATACGGCGGGTTGGGTAGTGGCACCGTCGCCACCGTCGCCACCAGGGAGCTCACCTTCGGTGTTTTCGCCTTTGGTGGCAGCACCGCCTGCAACAGACGAGCCCGCAGTCGGGTGAACGCGCAACGATTGCGGGGACCGCATATCGTACAGCCGAACGGTTCCTCGCGGCCGCCGCCGCTCGCGTTGTGAGAGGCTCGAGAGCCGTACCACTGAAAAGCGCAGCTCGAGCGCGAGACCATCCTCACAGCTGAACGCCACAGCCACTTGCGACATCCCCACCGAGACATCGATAGAGGTGGGCAGTCGCACTTCTGTGACTTCCGGAGTTGATGCAGCAGCGGCGAGGTGAGGCGGTGGGCGCTGTGCCAAGTGTTGACTTTGCAGACCCTTCTCTCGGCAAGCCGCTCCCTCTGGGTGTCTGTCACACGGTGCTTCATCACCTCCCCTATCACCTTGTCCTCTCGCGACCCCCAAGCGATCGTCTTGACGCACGTGACTCTCGCTGTTCAGCTGTCCGCCACTGTCACTGATGCTGCCGTGCCTCGTCTCATCTGCGACGGTGGCACGGCGCAGCAGCATTGTGGGCGCGCTCTCTGCGCGCATGTATTCCAGATTATGCGCTGGCGAAGCTGACTGGAGAGGGCCCGTGGTGTCGCGGTGGTGATATCGCAAGCATCGGACCGAAGAGCTCGTCAAAACGCGGTGGCCAACATTTTCCACGGCATCCTTCACGTTGCCGGTTGAGCCGCGGTTGCTATCCTCACTGCCGGTGTTGTAACCACTGGTGGTGCTGACTATCGATGTGTCGCGCTGAGTATCCACATCGGTCGTCGTTCCGAGATAACCATCATCTTCGTCATCTTCATTTTGATCACCGCCCGCCTTGAAGGCCCGGTGCCTGGCCTGGGCAGGGCGCCGCCCCCCAACCGCAGCGGCGCCATCATCGCTGAGTGGCCTTTTATCGCCGTCGTCGTCCACGCCGTCGCTGCCACTTCTGCACCGCTGCTGGCCACCCACCCTTCTGCCGTAAACCTCCGCGGTGCCACTTGAGCTATCCTGTAGCGGCATCGAGGAGTGCGCGTGGGTTTGTCTGCAGCGAGTCTTTGTACGAATGTGCGGCTCCGCCGCCGCGTCCATCACCGGCAACTGTGTGTTTGCGCAACAGAGCCCCGTGTCTTCCCCAGCGGCACGGCTCTGGTGACTGCCACGTCCGTGCCGACGGTCAGACGACGCGGCAACGGTATCTGCCAACGAAGACGGCACGTAGCTGTCATTTTGCAAGACAGCACTACTGGGCGTGCTGTTGCTGACACCTGCGTTTAACATGGACATAGACGACAGAGAGCTTACAGAGACGACGGGTGAATCCGCTGCACGCTGGCTTGCCTTGATGTCGCTCGCATAAAGGCGAATAGGCATGGAAGACTTGCGTCTAACTCCGTTATCCGGGTGCGCAGATGAACCATTCGCAGCGGTCCCCACAAGCAGCTGCTGCGCCAGGGGGCCACCAGACAAGGAGGGCTTGAGGTCTCCCGCTGCGGCTGCGACTGGCGCAAAGCCGCCATGCACGCCGCCGTCGTGGGGGTCTATCCACGTCTGGAGCAGCGGCACCTCGAGTACATGGCTACCAATGCGGAGTGCCCATAAAGGCTTCACTAGAACTGGGCGGCCCATCTCCGCTGCTTGAATGGCGCGCCTGCGAGTCTGGCGACGCAGCTGGCTGTTGCTCAGTGCCGACTCCCCGTGCGCTCCCGGTGTCCCTGTTGGCGTCATCGCTTTGTTTGTCACTGAAGCCGTTGAGGTGTGATGCGACCCGCCCGACACCACGCCAGAACTGCTGCACTGGTGCTCAGTTGTGGCCCCATCACGTCGCCCTGGACGACTCGAAGCCTGCCCTTCCGGAGTACCACTCGGCAGACCTCCTCCACGTTCCGCGTCAGCAGACGTCGAGAGGGGTGGAGGCAGAGCAGGTGAGCTGTTCAGGAGCGCGTCCGGCGGCTTGTGTGACACAGCCCTCTCGCCCTCACGCGGGCGGATGCCATGAGGGTGGTGATGTGCAGTGGGCACCGTCCCCAAAGTCGTAGCCGCGTTGGCTGCCCCACTGCTGCCCAACGAGGAACAACGACGAGTGCATTCGTGTTGTTGTTGCGGCGACTGCGAGTGCAGGAAATGCCGCACCGTGGGCGTCGAATCGTCGCTCTGGAGCTGCACCGTCAAGGGCAGATGCGCCGACTTGGGCTGCAGTCTGCGCCACCGCTGGATGTCGTTCAGACCGCCAGGAAGGAGAATAAGATGCGTCGGGGTAGAGATGAACACCAGCGGAATGCAAGACGGCGGGGCTGCTCTGGTCTGTCTGTCAGGGGTCGTGTCGACTTCACGCGGGGAGCTGTCGAGGGTCAAGGGGCCATCGGTTCCGCGAGCTGTGCCTTTTTTTCCGTAGACGGAGATGTGCGACGAGGTGTTCGCCCGGTGTGCGTCTGCAGCGGACGTCGGGATCGCAAATGCTTTCACGGAAGAAATAGGGTCGTGCACAAACAAAGACAGCAGACACGAACCATTGATGATGGAGTACACGTAAAAACGTCGATCATACGAGCCAAGAAAAATAAGGTCGGCGTCGTTATCGGGTGAAAGGTCAGCACAGAGGCAGTTGGACGGCACGTGAAAAACCCTTGTGGTCTGTGTAAGGACGCTGCCCACAACCTCCATCCATGGTCGGTCCATGGACGACGTGTGAGAAGTACTGGTGGGCATGGCTCCTTCAGCACCCATGTGCCCGCCTGAGGTGCTCGACGAGGCAAAAGTGATGCCGCCACCGCTGCGAGCGCCACCAGCTGACAGCCCTCCGCTATTACGCGAGGATGGGGTGCCCACGCTCGCTGTCGCGTTGTCAGTGCCCTCCGTTGGCGAGGCCCCGTAGAGGTTCGCTGGTTCACTAGCTGTCCGCTGTGACAGCGTTGGCTTCATGAAGTTGTCAATAACCTCGCATTGCCCCTCGAGGGTAACGAGGACAAGCTGGTTGCGGATGGGGTTGTAAAGCACTACAGAGATGGTGGCCGAAAGCACACGCACGAAGAGTGGCGCTCGGCAGTCTTGTTTTACCACACACAACAGGCCCTCCGTGGTGCCCACGATCACCTCCTCAAGTCCATCGTCGTCGACATCGTACGAGATCATAGCGTTCGCGAGTACAGACCCCTCGGCTGCGAGCTTGCGGAACTCCCAGTTGTCAAGGAGGATAGACGGCAGACGGCTTTGCCGCAGAAAGGGCTGTGGTTCGGACGAGGAGGTAGCCCAAGCCGCAGGAGACTCATGTGGCCTCCCTGATTGTCGCTCAGCGCCACCAGCGTAGATCTCGTCAGTATCCACACCACCATCGCTGGATTGCTGATGCGCCTCCTTTGGCGGGACGACTTTGGCCGCATGTTGCGCAGAGGGAGGTAGCGGAATCACCGAGCATGACGCGGGAGCTGGTGCTCCGCCGCTGCCGTGAGACATGCGATCAGCCTTCGGTGGGCCCGTCAGGAATTGAGTCGTCGTATCGACCCCTCTCGGAGTGTACAGGGAGGGTGTGTGTGGAGAGGGGGGAGAGGGGAGAGAGGCAATCGGTCAGCTGCGAGAGAAGAGAGCAGTAAGGGTAGAGGCGGAGGAGAATAGTAGAGGCGATTGACCTTCACGTGGGTCCAAGGGGAGGGGAGGGGGGAGGGGAGGGGGGGGGGGTTGTGAGGTTTTTCTGGGTCCTTCTCCTTCTCCCACGTGCAGCCCTGGATTACCCCGAAAAAGCGAAGAAGCCCGATTCAAAAAAAAAAACGCTTCAAAGGACATCGACCCTGTGGCGAGTGCCACATCAACGGTGGTTTGAGAAGTGGTGCAATGCACTGCAGAAGAGGAGTCATCAAGGCAGGGGAGAGAGAGAAAAGAGTGAGCGACCCCCCCTCCACCCCCCCACACACACAGAAACTGATGAGTCTCGAAAACAAAAGCGCACGGCAGTGACCCAGTTGGAAAGGAATAGCGCTGGATGACCTCGACAGCGGAGGGGGAGGAATACCTTCAAGACACAGAACACGACGGGGGAACCCGATAGCCCGGGCCAAGTGCGATAGAGCGAGAAGACCTGTCACCACACTGCGGGTGACAGAACGTTTGCTTAGAGACGAGTTGTCTCGCCATGGACAGTCCTCTGACAGTGCGAACATCTTTCACCAGCCACGAACAATTCTTCCCTTCATGCTATGGGCGCAGATGTGGCGGGTGGACACACCGTTTGCAGGCCAACGGAGGGCTGAATGACATCGTTAGAATGTGCACCCCTCTCTCTTTGTTGTTCTCCTCCTCCTCCTCCCCTACACCGACTGCCTGGGTGCACACAGAAAATGCGAGTGTATCTCTGCTCGCATGGCTCCTCTCACAGACGCCGCCATGCTTAAAAACTGGCACATCGACTACTCGTTTTTGAGCACCATCCGTGTCACATTCTTTCCATGCACGTGCTGCTTTTCCTCTCCCTCTCCCTCTCCCTCTCGTGTGTGTGTGTGTGGGGGAGAGGAGGGGGGAGAGGAGGAGGTCATCTTTGAGCACTCGTCATCCAAAGATATGTCAGTACGCCCTCACAGACTACCGTTTTGTTTGGAAAAGCTCCACACGTGAATCAGGGCGATCCGCCTTGTGGGTGAGAGGGACGGTCTGCGTCTCGCGGAACACCTCAGGGAAGGAGACATGAGCCTCGTCACGCAGCTGCTCGTAGAGGCGCATGAACTCCGTGTGGATCTTCGACCCGCGTGCGGATGGCACACGACGACCACAGTTGACGTAGTTGACAAAGTCCTCCACGACAAAGGCCGTGTCTGCTTGCCGCTGCACAACCTCATCGCGCATGGATTCTTCAAAGGATTTTTGTGGGAAGGGGCTGGTGGAGCCCGACGACGCGCGGTCTCCGGCCAGGTAGGTGGTCCATTCCTTCTGCTTCCGCGCGCCGATCAAGTCAATGTGGTGTCTTACAATCTCGCTGTAGAGAGAGCGATGGCGGCGGGGACACATGAGGCTCACGGTGCCGTTGCCAAAGTCAAACTTAGAGTAGTACTCAGCAAAACGCAAAAAACAAAAGTACACTGCCTCGCCAAGGCGCTCGTCGTCTTGATCGATCCCCTCATACACGGGAGGCAACTGAAAGCTCTCCAGCGCCTTTTGAGCATCGGCCAGGGTCAACTCACCGTATGCGCCAGACGGTATAAAGATGGGCAGCAGCCCCAGTTCCTGTAACACCATCAAGGACATGGTTGTCAAGGTGAAGCTGTTGAACATAGACTTCTCCGGCGCCACAACCTCACACTTCTTCGCCCACTCCTTGACCAGATAGACGTAGGCGCCGTAGAAGTCGGGAAGCACACGGCGGATCTCGGCGAGAATTCTGGAGTTTTCTACCCCGCCGAGGTTGCCAATGGTGATGTCGCACCGGATCCCACTGACTGGGTCCTCGAATTGCACGACAGGAATGCGGGCGTTGATGAGGCGGACGTTGTCCATCCCCATCTCACCAGCCTGGCGTCCCACGCGCGCGAGACGCTTGAAGTTCTGCTCATCCACACGCGGTATCCCGTGAAGCCACGGAGAGAAGTTGCGGAATGTGAGAGAGAGATCGGCGTCGGCACCAGTGGTGCAGAACCCTGTGGCGAGAGAACCAAAAAGCTCCAACTGTGCCTTGTTGACACACCGTGAGCAAAGGTCAAGCATGCGCAACATGAGGTCAGCGACAACCTCTTCCTCATTTGATGTGGGTCGAGCCGCCCGGTACTTGGCAAGGCTTTCCATCATGAACTTCCTCTTACCTGCCTGCATCTCTGACCTCGTGCGATTTGTCCGCACAGTGATGAGCCGAGACAGTTGGGGAACGAGACAAAACACAAAACACACACACACCGTTTAAAGAACGTTCAAATCCGCGAATGGCCCTCCTTCCCCCCCCCCTTCTCTCTCTCTCTCCCTTGTATGGTGATGCAACTGGTTGGTGCCCCTCCCTCCCCCATCAACACACACACACACACACACGTGAGAGTGATGTGTGCTGCTCGCGCTGGCGCCTCTTTCAAGAAGGATTGAGAGATGGAGGTGACACCACTGTGTTTCCCTGTTCGACGTGCTTCAAAAAAAACAAGACTTGTCTTCCAACAAGACAAAACATCGAGAAAGACTAGAGAGAGAGCAAAACAGAGAGAGCGGAGTGGGGGGGGGGGTGAGGGGGACAGGCGAGTCTGACCAATCGTGTGCGCGTCCTGTGACGTTTTTCTTGTGGTTGTCGCCACCACAACAAAATGGGTGGCAGCGTCGTGATACACACAAGTCTTTGTACGACCACCAGCGAAAAAAAAAACGTGCACGAATGTATGCGGACGAGATGAGGAGAGATGTGATGAGGAGGAGGGGTTAGGGCTGGTGTTACTCAGACACGAATGGAACAGAGGCGGGCACAGAGAGTTCAAGAGATTGGGGGGAGGGGAGGGGAGGGGAAGGGAGGGGCAGACTACCAGAGATGACTTGCACTGGAAACTTCAAAAATGAATGCATGGGCTGGCCAAGACAAGTCGTGCACTTTTGCCCCCTTCCCCTCTCCGTCGCCTTATCGATTGGATCTGTATCTTCGTATTGGGCAAGGCACCGACGTGAGCAACAACGACGGGGGAAAAAAAAGGAGGTGGCGGTCACGACGAGAGCATGCCGCACCTTTTTTTCGGCCAAGCCACCTCTCGCGCCTTCACTCAATCTCTGCTGTCTTGGTGAACCATCCCCTCATTCACACTTTTCTTGGTTTTGTCTTGTTTCCCTGCTCCAAACAGTGATGCGAAACATCCAACCACGTGCTCGTAGTAGTAGTATGAGCCGATGATGCCCTTGTGCCGATACAAGACCGCACCCATCGCCACACACACACACACACTCGTTGCTCATTGGGCGCGGTAAACACTGGTGAAAGGCATGGGCTTCTCACTCATCGAATCACGCACAATGGACGACCACCACTGCTCCCCGCCATCCACAACATCCGCGGGCAGCGGGACTCGAAACGACAGGCCCGAGGTATTTGACGTGTCACACGGCGCGTTATCGCACATACCCTCCAACCTGTCGGTGGTGCCGCCGCCGCCGTTCGTGGCGCCGGTTGCCGAGGCAGTACCACGGGTGGCAGAGCCAATATTGCCACTGGCGCCGGCACCGGCGCGACGGCGATGACCCGCAGAAGGGCGGGAGCTGGCAGGCTGTGAGGAAGGTCTCAGCTTTGTGCGTACAAAGCGAAGAAAAAAAAACTTTACGAGCATGGGCAACATAAAACAATCCCGGATGCGGTACTGTGTAAGTGTGGAGCGAAAGGCGGCATCGAACATAGGGTCCGAGAGGAGCCACAGCGTACCGCTCAGGTATGGCTGTGGATGAGGTGACTCTACGGTGGCAGGCTCGTACTCGAGGGACAGGCGCACTCTCACGTGCGCGGCGAACACGCGCACATCACTGAGCGACACGTATACCTGTAGATACCGCCCACGCGCGATCGGGATGTCGGCGTTGAGGGACACACTGAAGTTGCCACTGTATTCCAGCTCCACCTCGGCTTCCAGGACGGAGAGCGAGCGCGTCGTGTCCGTGGCGTGCCTCGCAGCCAAAGAATGTGTTGCACCTCCTCCTATGCCGAGAACAGCTGAGGACGGCCCTGCTGCCGATGCGCTCGTATCGGCAACAGGGGCGTGAGTACTACCTCTGTCACCAGTCAGGCGAGCAGAGTGTGTCATGGCGGCCGCCATGCCGCGCTCATGCCCAGCTCTCTCTGCCACTGCCGTGGGGCCAGGGTCGTTGTCGCGGCTTCGGTATCGGAGAGTAGGTGACTTCAACGTGTTTATCGAGGAGCGGCCTGTTGCAACGAAGCCTTCTCCGCTGACGTCGCTTTGTCGCTCTGGCCCCGTCGTGGAGGAGGTGGGGAGGTGCATGGAATTCGAGTACGAGAAAGAGCCCCCCAAAACGGGGGATCGTTTCTGTGGCGGTTGTGACTGCGGCCTTGATCCGCTCGGACTACCGGGAGGCGCTCCTGCAACGGCACGCTGCTTCGCTGCCGCAACAACGCCACCCGCACCCAGGCTTTCCATCGAGGCCATATTTTCAAGGCCTCCAGGCGAGGATGATGCGGGCGCGGCAGAGGATGAAGCCGACGCACCCGTGGCGCTCGCCGCACTGCTGCCGCCCCCACTCCCGTGAGATAGACACACCGCTTTAATTGCGGGGGGTTTGCCGCCCCAGTCTTTGATGCGAAAGTCAACAAATGAAGCGAGACCTTTGTCTTCGAGCAACGCGCTGATGTGCTCCTCCAGCTGCGCCTTGAGGGCATTGAGAAATGGCAGATCCGACACCACCTCTGCGCTGCTCACGCTGTCAACATCGTCGGTGCGCGTCGTGCCACCGCCATCCACACACGCAAAAGGTCTCGTTGTGGCATTCGTTGCCACCGAAACACTGGGCACCTGTCCTGGTGGATAGGACCTGACGCTGTCACTGCATCGTGCCTCAGCTGCCTCTGCAGCCTCCTCTGCCTGCTGCTCAGCCAGCGCAGCGTGAAGCATGTCAAGACACGCATTCACCAAGCGTTGCAGCCAGAGTGTACCCTCAGCATTGCGTCGCGGGATGTGCGTGCGACGGGTCGGTATGTGCCGAATGCGCCGTTGCTTGATGGTCAGGAGGCCGATAAACCCAGCAACAAAAAACAGCACATGAACAAGTGTGGCAAGCATCTCGGGGACTGCTCTATGAAGGTTGCTGTGTCGTCAAGACCAGCGTAAACTAAATCGCTCTCCAGCGAGGGTGGCCCCCGGGGGCAAAAAGGTGATGATGCAACGCAACTGCACACGTGTGCGTGTGTGTGTGTGGGGGAGTGTACGCGCTGCACAAGTTTCATGCAAAGGACCGGGAAGGGAGGGAAACAGTAGATGGCGGGGGAAAAGGAGGAGCGGGGAGCCACTCCACAAGACGGCCACGAAGAGAAGTTGCAAAAAGCCATGACCAGCCCAAGGTGAACTCGTTATGGTGAGATGGGCAACACATCACCACTCGACGATTTGGATTAAAAAAACTTCGTGAACATCAGTGTTTTTCAAGGCGGGAGGAGAGAGGCGGGGGGGGGGGGGGGGGGAGGGGGGGCCATTTGCCGTCTGGATAAACACAGGGGTGGCTTAGGGCGCATGTCGAACGGACCATCCGGAGATGCCGGCCAGCCTCGGAGCAGGGCCCTCTGGAAGATCCGGCACTTTGCCTGCGTACCATGTTTGTCGCTCTGTCGCCTTCACTGGGCGTGTGCGAAAAAAAAAAAAGTCGGCAGAATTCTCCCGCATTGGAGTCTAGTGAGACTCAAGACGATATTTGGACTGCCCTCGCCACGTTTAGCGGCATCTGTCACCTCAACCGTCAACCCGCTCGGATGCACGCACACACACACACACCTCACTCTCTCATATCCCGCACACGTGTACACATGCGAGTGCGGACTGGTGTGGACCTTCTCTTGTCGTCCTCGATCGTTGGATTGATCTCTCGCCCCCGACGTGCGGATGGGATGAAAGAAAGCCAATTCTGCCTAACAGCACGTGCGCACCGTTCGTGCAACTTCACATGTTGGCGCCTATTGCGATACGACGATCTTGTCGGGGGGGAGGGTGGTAGGGGTGGAGGGGATGGTCATGCAGCCGCCTCCAATGAGTCCGCCTTTATGCCCTGCTGCATCATGTGTTTCGACTTGGGGAGGGGAGTGGAGTGGGGGGGGGGGGGGGAGGAGGGGTGATGTGCTAAACCACATCCACACAGAACCCCCCCCTCCTTGGCGCGCATACACACACACACACAGGCACGTGCATGCAGGCCAATGGAAAGACCAAGAAGAGTCGAGGTGTATGGTGATCGGTCAAACCTCCATACCACAGCCATCCGTATATCAAAATCGCTCCGCCTCAAAGAGTGCACAGTACAGAGGTATTCCTGTTACCATCACATGGCCCCCCCCGCTAAAACGCTCTGCCGGTAGGAGGGGGATTATCCCGTGCTGTCGAGATCAAGCGTTGCTGGTGATGTAGCTATAGTAAAGAGGAGTGTGCGTACGCCCCGCACAACGTTCCGCCCTGCATCTTCCCTAGTGCCACCACAGCTTAGCCATCGCTGTCGTCCTCTTCGTCGTCGAGGTCCTCAACAATGGTGCCTCCAGTAGGCCGACCAGTGCTCTGCTCTGAGGCCGCGCCCGCTACTGAACATACCCGTGTCCTCGGTGGCGCTCGCGCGTTAGGAGCCCCGCGCGTCGCAGGGGTGGCGCTCAGGCTGCGGGCTGTACTCGCCCGCTTTTGACCTCGGCAGGGTCGTTCGTCGCGCTTTCCATCTCTTTGCCGAGGGACTCCAAGACGACCTCCGGTGCTGTCACACCTCTGAGCAGGTGATCGGCCATGCCAGCGCCAACTGGCAGACTTCTCGTCCGCGACGCCGGTATCGCGGCGGCGGGCGGGGCACACGGAGGGCTCAGCTTGTCTAGCATGTCCTCACCACTATTCACATCCATCTCGCGCTTCGTGAGCTCGCGGAAGAGATTGTTCTTGTGCCAAACGCCGTAGATAAACTCTTTGGTGTCTGGAACATACAGCCTTCCACGCCCCTGGCGATTGTCATGACGCCAGTTGCCGACAAACAGCTGTCCATCCACGAGAGCTTCGCGGCCTTTCCCGTGCCTCTGGCCTGCTTTCCACCACCCTGTGTAGCGGTCGCCCCGAAGGGTTGTGTATATGCCGTAGCCCTCTGGCTGGTCCTCGACGTACATGCCATCGTAAAAGTGTCCTTGCGCAGAAAGATGTGCACCGCGGCCAAAGCGCTTGCCGTTACGCCAGTTGCCGCGGTACACGTCGCCGTTGCTGTAGTGCTTCTCGCCGAAGCCATGGGGAGTGCCGTCATGCCACTCGCCAATGTAGACGCTGCCATTGTTGTAGTGGAGGCACCCATGGCCATCGCGCAGCCTCGTCAACGGATCCACCTGGCCGACGTAGCGCCCAAAGCTAAAGATGAGCTCTGTCGAGTGGAGGTCAGCAGCCTCATAGCTGGAGTCGCCACCACAGCATGAAGAGCTAGAAGACGACGCACATGTCGCAGATGGTGGGCACTTGCCCTGCTCTCTACCGCGAGCGGTTTTGGACAAGCCTGCATGGTTGCACCCGACGTTGAGGCCAACCCTCTCGTGTTGCGAGTATGCATAGTCAAGCTCTGCGGAGACGAGCTTGCCCACAAACACCTGTTCGCCCAGTTTCATTGCGGCGGACGGCGAAGTGGTCATCAGCTTGGACTTTACCTCACCCAGAGAAGCCTTGACATCCCTAGCCGCGGCCGAGGATGGCGATGTCTTTGGTACGGTGTGCGCAGCCTGGGTCGCCGTGGAGGACGCGAGTGTAGCCATGCTTGAGGAGGGATCCTGCACGAATGCAAGTGGATTTGCAGCTCTGATGGTCACACGGCCTCCATGTGTGACTTTTTCTTTTTGGAGCATCCTCCCTCCGGACTATGTAAGCGAAGAAGCGCGCGGGAGGGGGGGGGAGGGCGGGTGAACTGCTAAGAGTGAATGGAATAGATCGTAGATATGAGAAGCGGCAGTTTCTTGGAGATGGGGGTGAGGATGGGTGAGGATGGGAAAAAACAAAAGGAGAGAGCACGGGTGTAAAGCGGGGAAGCACATGAGAAAAGATGCCAAGAACTGTCTTGCAGCCTCCCCCCCCCTCCCCTCACCTTTTTTTTTTCGCCCTCCCCCCGTTGAACAGACATCTTGAGAACACATGAAGCGGAATGGCGGGCAGACGGCCGGCCGGGTGGCCAAATAAGCGAACTAAAAGGCACGAACTCCACTTTTGCACCCATGCTTAAGAGATTCTAAAATATATATTTTTTATCTCTCTTTCTTTATTCCTCCCCCCCCCCCTCCTCCCTCTCACACACACACACGCACCAACTGCACTGTGCCGCACGCGTGCGCCAGTGCGCGACACAGCGTGTCGGTACGGCGACACCCTTTGAAATAACCTCATCAACGTAGAAAGAAGCCCTGACGATGGAGCGCTCGTACACGGACACGCACGCACCCATTTACAGGCGTGGGCGCGCGGTTTGGGGTAGAGAGTGACAAAGCCGTCATGGGGGGATGTCATGTGGCGGTGCGGGGGAGGTGGAACGAAAGGCCCACATTTCGAGGAGGGGAGGGGGGGGAGGGAGGGACACACATGTAGACGTATACATACATTTATACATCACCTGTATACTATAGATAAATGCAGAAACTCGAGGCCTTGAGAAGAGGGGGTGACCCACCAGTAGGGTGTCCAGGTAAAGTGTCTAGCAATGTAGGGAAGGTGGAGCGTCCCGTGACGGTGTACGTAGTGTTGTCGCAGAAAAATGGTGGGCATACGGTCAACGCGACACGGCCGTATTTCACCCTGTCTCCCCACTGCCTACCGGCGTGAGAAAAAAACAGAATCCCATCCGACCAGGGGGAGGGGGGGGGGGAGGGGGGGACCGAGATGACGGTGGTGGCTGCGCTGTGAGGCGACCGTCGAGGCAAAGGGCGGAGAACGATTGGTGCAAAAGAGGGCTGGTTCAGAAGGGCTGGATTCGTGTCCACAACTCCAACGTGCGCCTGCCGCTTGCATCAGACCACACAGCAATGTGTATGGGGCAAGACTGCGGTGTAATGCCTCGCTGAGCTCGTGCTGTGGGGCTTCATGGAAACGCTAGACTATACGCAGACACATATTTATATGCATGCATGCATACATCGAAGTGTGCAGCGGCCCAACTCAGGAAATCAAATCCTGAGCGTGCGTATGGCAGACAAGAGGCGGGCTTGTGTAGCGATGAACAGAGCGAAAGAGAAACTAGCGAGTGCACGGGCAATGCGAAGTCGTGTGGTGTCGTATCGCATCCACGACGGAGGTCACTCGCATGCCCGTTATTGCCACCGACGGCACCCCTCCCCCCCCCTGCTTAAGCTCAGAATGGCTGTCAAATATGTCCTCCAGAGCCCCATCGTTAAATCCTTCGCCACCATCTTTTCGCGAGTACCTTCGAGGCAGTGTTGGGTAGGATTGAGTCATGCATCCGTAAAGACAGCAGTGTTGTTGCGCCTAAGCCCACCAAGGGCCGTGTCCTTGGGTTCGCACTCGACATACGGCGATGAAAGCTGCGTCTGCGCGCCTTCCTGCCACACTGTGTCCCCCTTTCTCTGTTCCTCCTCACTACGATCGACACCGGCTTCGTTTTCCTTGTGTGTGTCGCTCTCTACAGGTGATTCAAGACAGACATCGCCTTTTGTGATCGCAGCGACTTGCACCGGCGAAGCATACTCGAGTGAGATAGGCGATGCCCCTGTGGCGATAGCGGGGCCTACACCCGTGCCAGCGCCCTGACTCACAAACGGGGAAAGAGAAAAGAATGAGGTCGTAGGCTGAAAAGGCTGTGCTGTACCGGCCGTTCGGTTTCGAGGCGACACACTCGCCCCCCGCAGTGCTACGGGATGACCTGCTGTACTTGCAGACGTATTCATCATGAGCACAGTGCCCATCCGTGATAGCATCGGGCCGCCCAGTTTATCAGACGCATTGGAGGTTCTCGAAACCCCCGCCACAACTGGCGAGCTTGGCTGCTGAACGCGCACGGTGCTGTCGTCGTCGTCGTCGTCGTCGCCACTGCTGCTGTCACAAACACCGCCCCCATCTGCCCCGTGTGGATGCCTACCAATCCCTACCGGCAACGAAGTGGTCGCAGCAGTCGGTGAGGCGAGGAGAGGCGATACCCTTTTGGGGGCAACTGCCGTGATTTCAACGACGCCAAGGCCAGAGGCGGTACCAGCACAACTCCAGAAAGAGCCTTGAAGCATTCGGTCTGGGGGTGGAGTCCCCCATGCGTTGTCTGTCTCACTGTCAGTGCCCTCGCTTGACTCGCTCTGGGGAGAGGCAGAGAAAGCGACGCCGTCGCTCACCTCAACCTCACTGTCGACACACCAAGAAGACCCGTCTTGGCGTCCGGCGACGACGCCCAGTGCCCCAGGCGGATCCTCTGACAGAGACTCCCCTCGCAGGCTCTTGCGACTCATCAGAGGCATCCGTGACGACCTCAGGGGAGTTGTTGAGGTGCCGCGGTGTTCACTCTCACCGCCGCCAGAGAGCCTCTCCGTGCCGGAGCGAGCAGCAGCAGCGGCAGTGGGCGTTGGGGTGCGCACCCCTCCCTTTCCACCCCTCATTTGCGCCGCCCACTTCGCCGCCTCATCATCATCGCAGCGCATCATCGCCGCCTCCCACAACTCCAACGTTCGGGTGTACTTGCTGTAGAGCCTGAAAACTAGTGCGCACACGAGAAGTAGGATCAAGGCAGTGCTGGCAAGCATCAGTTCCACCTGCAGTCGCCATACATTGTCAGTAGCAAGGGACTCTAGCATGGAGCCCTCCACTGGAAGGCTGAAGGTCTTGAACTGGATCAGCTGAGCGCACACCCAACATCCAGCGCGTACCACACTGCTCAGTGTATAAAACATGTTGAGGAGGAGCAGACGCGAATTGAGCAGAGCGTTCAGCGTCGATGCATTCACCAACGATGCAGCAGTGGTGTGTGCGGTAGCGCTAGTCTTGTTCCGCATCATCAATGATGTGCTGTCATTCACGGGGGCGCCTGCACTTGGTTCCATTAGCCATCCGCCCGTAAATATGTTGTCAAGGCCGTTACCCAGTTTGGTACACTGCCTCAACCACGAAGTCGCCCACGCCAGCGCTTGGTGTTGGAAAAAGCTTAGCGTGGCCGCCACAACGAACGCAGTCCATCTATCCATCTCCGCTCCTGATGGAAGGTCTTCAAGCAGTTGGTGGCACTCGGATGAAAAAATGTCACTTGTAAAGCTACTAGCCAGATAAGGCATCTTCGCAAACCGCTGCGTCGTAATGTGTGGGCCGGCTGGCGAGCTGGGCTCCATCATCGCGTGATGCAGGTCCTTCATCCCCGCTACACTATCAGCAGGTGAACATACACAGCGCGCCTCCAGGAGAGAAAAGACCTGCTGCAGTGCACCGGTGGTGACTATGCCTGTATTGGACGCGCTCGACAGAGATGCAGAAAGAGGCGGCGAGGAGACGGCAGGAGATGCCGCGGCTGGAGCTGTTTTTGTGGCCAGGTGGTGGGCGGTAGAACACGTCGCCTCGGGTGGCTTCACGAGAAGAGAGACACCGGTTGCCGTCTCCGGGGGATCAACATCTGTGATTTGAATAACGAGGGGCGGGTTGTATTGCCGCATGCAGTTCACGAGACGCCACCGCCTGCGTCGCACGGCGGCGCTGGGGGCGGAAATCCACGAGTTCGACTGCAGGCGCAAGACTGCGGCATCCGAGTAGATGTACGCTTCAAGGCCCTGCCATCTCGTGGATTTCAGATCCCGTCGCACCGACGTGGTTCTCTCCAGAGCACCACCACCACTCCTGCGCTGCCGCTGAAGTGCCGCCTCATCAACCTCAGAAGGGAAGTAGTCATTTCCCACGAGCTGGACAGCTTGACGGTCATCACCAGCAACAGCGTCCATTGCACCAAGCTAAAGTGTACACAAACACACACACACACACACGCGCGCGCGCAGTCAAACTGTTATGGGATGCCAAGGCGAATCCGCCTCCGTCAGACGAGATGGCGAGCCGATGGAGTTAAAAAAAAGGAGTCGAGGAAAACAGTAATAAGCCAAGAAAATTGGTGTATATATGTACCACCGGGACGCTCCACGGGTCAAAAAAGACCAGAGGCTTGGCTGCAGCTGCTGCTGCCACTGCTACTGCTACTACTGCCACTGCTGGTGTCGGTGGTAGGTAGTATCGAAGGGGGATAAAGGAGGATGGCGTCTTTTTTTTTTGGAACGTGTCTGTGTTTGTTCCAAACACAGGCCCTCCCACCCCCTCTCTTGTCCGTCGCTGGGCGGACTCGACAAGATTGAAAAAGAAATACACAAGTGAGACACGCACGCAGGCACCCAAGGGGATGGGGCGTGCCGTGTGTTAAGTCAAAGAAAAAAACACGTTGGCCTATTTTTTGTTGTTGTAAAGAAAGAGGAGCGAGGGAGGGGGGGGAGAGAGGGGAGAGAGAGAGTGTGTGTGTGTGTGTGTGTATTCAGTCGAGAGTGTGGGCAAAGGGGGAAAAAGGCACGATCACACCCTGGGCGCGGCACCATCGCCACAACGGGTATGGCCCACCTCGCCATCGCTGAAAGCAGGCAAACTATCAAAACCTGAGCTGCCACCCTCGAGAGCGGTGAAGATTGTCCTTGTCAAATCACATTGCACTTGCCACGTGCTTTGAATTCACACAGAAGTGATTTATCATATTTTCGACTGTTTGTTTGTTAAGGGGGAGGAGGGGGGGAATTATGTACGTTCGCTCCGCCCTCCCCCCTTCCCCCCTCCGCCCTCCCCTCCCCTCCCCCATTTTCATTTGACCGGGCGAGGGGGGGAGGGGAGGGGAGGGGAGGGCGGAGGGGGGGGAGGGGGGCATCACTCTCACCTAAAGGGAAACAGCACGCGAACCTTCTTGCTGTGTCACATGGAGCAATGTCATTCCTTTTTTTTTTGGAGGGAGTAGCAAAAAAAAAAAGGAAGACTTTGGGGTAGAGAAGAGGGAGGCCACACACACACACACACACACACACCTGCAGAGAAAAGGGGGGGAAGAAGGAGAAGAGGCGCCAAGGGAACGGAAGGATGTCAAGATAGCGTAACGAGCCAACAAATATTATATGGGAAACAATAGAATCAGTCCGAACCCCCCCCCATTTGGCTTTACGATCGAATTCACCTTCCCCACGCCCTCCTCATCGATTAGTACTGCGGCTTTGCCGCAGCTCAATTTTTTTTTTATAGAACGACTGAGGATGGGGACTTGTCCCCCGCCCCCCCACCACCACCACCGGTGCCACTCACAGTGCACACATGTGCTCCATCTCTGAGACGATGTCGAGCAGAACGTCTTCTATGTTTTTTTTCACTTTTATTTGTATGCTCATGGTTATCAGTGCTTGACAATTTTTTTTTATGTTCTGGCGAGGTCGTCTATTTGTGACGTAAAAGGAGGGAGAAAAAAAGAGGCCGAGGGAAGGAAGGGAAGGGCCTCGCCCTCTGCTGTCAAATATTTTTCGACTTCGCTCCGTCCCCCTCTCCACAAATCCCATCTTGCCCACTCTTGCGGGACAATGACGCACACATCGACTCTGCGCCAAGAAGAAAAAGGAAAAACACAAGTCCAACGAAGCGGCCACGGTCACTCTCTCCAGTGCGCAAAAAAAAAGACTCAACGGTGAAGAAACAAAGCACATAGGGGAAACATCAATAAAATTTGAAACCGTGTCTAAGGGGGAGGAGGGGGGGGTAGTGCCCCCCACTCCTTCCCCCCCGCCCCTACACACACACTCGACGTCGCTGGTTTCGTGCCATTCTCCTCTGCGATATAGACATACTTCGGCGAAGTACAACCATAAGTCTTCCTACATTAGGGGGTTTCACAGCTGGCCAATCTTTTCCTGCACCTTCTCGATTTGTGTGTGTGTGTGTGTCCGGTTGGGCTTATGGCACTCACGGAAGACGGGACGGAGGCGAAACATAAAAAGGTAAAAATCGCATCCTCCAATGGCATTTAACGACAACAACCAAAGCCACACAAATGTCGACACGGCATATCGATGGCAAGCACAACCGTCACGGCCAAAAGTCCGACACACACACACACAAAAAAAAAGTCGAGCGCGAGAAGATCTGTACGAATGCTGAGATGTGTATGAGTGGGGATCGTGTGTGTCCTTCTCGTGTATCGTTCTTGTTTTAGTGTGGCTCCTTCAAATGGGGGGGGGGAAGGGCGTACGCCCCCAGGCACGTTGGCGTATTGCATCGCACCGCTCAAGCTTCGCAGAGCATCGACGACCGTACAGGGAAGCAAAGACATCACCGCAGACGGGGTTTCATCGAACATACACCCTAGAAGCACTCCCCCTACTTCTCGTCGCCAGCCCAAGCTGCGAAGGTATCGCTGTACCTCGCCGCTCCTTTGGTAACACTACGCGAGGAGACCGCCAAACCCCCGCGGACGGCGCCCCCACCACCACCACCCCCCCCCAAAAAAAGAATTCAACAGGAATGCCATCCCCGGCCTTTTGCTCTCTCGTTGGAGTAAAAAAAAAACTTTTTTTATGTGCTTGCTTATTTCGGTTCGGTAAAGGCAGGCAGGCGGCGCACCGCACACTCCGTGGGCCAGTTCACCTCTTTGCCTGCGGCCGCGGCGAAGAAGGCGAGGTACGGCGGTGAGGGGTCCAGCGGAGTGGAGACGAACTCCGGGTGAAACTGAACGGCAAAGAAGAACTTGAGCGACGGGTTCTCAATAGCCTCGACACGCAGGTTTTCGCCAGCGCTGGGGTCGGAGACAGCAGAGATGACGAGGCCCTCCTGACGCAGGTCATTCAAGTACTTGGCGTTTACTTCATAACGGTGGCGGTGGCGCTCCACAACAACCTTGGCACCGGAGTAGATGGTACTCATGCGCGACATCGGTTCCACAATGTGCACGTCACGCGCGCCAAGATGCATGTTTGCCCCCATGCGTTCCCGGTCGGTGTCCATGATGCGCACCATCTGATGCGTGCTGGAGGCGTCGAACTCTTCACTGTTCGCGTCCTTCCAGCCGAGCTTGTTGCGAGCGAACTCGATGAGAGCAACCTGCATGCCAAGGCAGACGCCAAAGTAGGGTATGTTGTGTTCGCGAGCCACTCGCACTGCGCTTACCTTCCCGTCAATGCCACGAATACCAAAACCCCCCGGAACGAATATGCCGTCGCACTTCAACAGCGCCGCCTTTGCCTCCTCGGCGTTCTCACCTTCAAGCTCCTCGCTCTCCATGTAGAAGACTTCAATGTTGATGCCAAGCGCCAGCTGGCAGTGTTCGAAACACTGAAGAACAGAGAAGTACGCGTCCGAGCCGCCTGTCACGTACTTCCCTACGAAGGCGATGCGGACCTTTGGGTTTGCCGGGTTCTGTAGAATCGCAGAAAATTTCTTGAAGGTCTCATAGGTGGGGACATCCATCGGGGGCACACCCGGCTGGAGGCGCAACTTATGCACGAGGCGACTAATTAAGCCCTGGTCGACAAACTCGATGGGTATGTCATACAGACAGTTCACATTGGGGGCGCCGATGATGTCCTTGCACTGGACGCCGCACTGGTTCGAGAGTTTTTCTTTCACGTCCGAAGCGAGTGGCATCTCGCTGCGGCACACAAGGAAGTCAGGATGCAGGCCCATAGAAAGCAGTGTGCGACAGCTGTGCTGCGTGGGCTTTGTCTTCTGCGTCCCGCCGAACACCGGCAGGTAGGTCGTGTGCAAGAGGCAAAAATCCTCAGGCAGGATGGAGTAGCGCAGTCGGCGCAGCGCCTCCAGAAACGGCTGCGACTCCATGTCACCTACCGTGCCACCAAGCTCGATCATGCAGATCTCCGGTCTCTTACATAGCCCCTTCAAGGGGATCTGACAGATCTTGTAGATGTCGTTGACCACCTCGTTCGTGAAGTGCGGAACGAGCTGCACCGTCTTGCCCAGGAAGCCCCCAGCGCGCTCCTTATCCAGTAGCTTCCGGTACACCTTCCCTGTTGTGATATTGTGGTCACGCGACAGTTGCACTGACATCCAGCGCTCGTAGTTGCCGAGATCGAGATCTGCCTCGCCGCCATCCTCGAGCACGTAGACCTCGCCGTGCTCAAATGGACTCATAAGACCCGCATCTATGTTGATGTAAGGGTCAATCTTGACGCTGCACACAGTGTAGCCAGCAGCACGGAGGAGGGCACCGGTGGCACTGGTGGTAATCCCTTTGCCAAGGGAGCTGCACACGCCACCCGTCACCACGACAAACTTAACACGTTTTTCACCGGAGTTCTGCGTCAGCAACGTCGGTGAGGGAAGGTAGTACGCACTACCCGACACAGTCTTTCGCTCCTCCATTTTTGAACACACACACAAACACAAAAATCAATAAATATATATATATATATCCGCTCGTGAGTACACAAGGAGGAGGCAAAGACCAACGAAAAGACAACGAAAAAACGGGGGGAGTGTTGTCAGCCCGTTGTTATGTGTAGTCGGCCACAAGTCCGTTCGCCTGTGTACTTTAGGTGTGTGTGTGTTGCTAATTGTCGATGATGTCCTTCTTTAAACTGTGTCCATGTTAGGTGATGGTGAAGATGGGAGAGAGGAAAGGGTGATGATTGTCTGGCGTACAAGCACACAGGCCTCAGAAAAAAACAAAAATAGGAGGGAGAAGAGCAGCTGAGATCTGCTACAGAGCGGCCCGTCGGGTTCGAGGGAGGAGAAGGGGGCATGAGCGAAAGAGAGCTCACGGAACAACAACGGCAGTACCCGGAAAGAGAAACAAACATATATATGGATATGTACACAAAAAAAAAACAGACATGCGTGCAATATATATATATATGTATTTTGCTTTCTTGAGCGTTGCGATATCCAGCGAACGTCGTCGTCACACACCACACCGCCGAATGCGCACGCGATGTTTTTTTTCCTTTGGTTATTCCCTCTTTCACTTTCGGCTTCTTTTGTCTCGCTTGAACGTGGGAACACACACACAGAGAAAGGGAGCAGGGGGTGGGGGGTGTTGTGACTGGGGGGGTAGAGCGGAGGAGGAAGAGGGCTGGGATTTGAGCCTCCCTCTACCATCGATAGCGCCCCCCCCCTCTCCCCGCTTTTTTTTCCTCCGAGCCATCCCTATACTTGCTGAGAGTGTGTATCCGGGGGGTGCGCTGGTAGGTGGATACAACTCTCGCCTCGCATTTGCTTCTAGCTCAGCAGTCATAGCTCGTCGTTCTGCTGATGGTGCGCTTTCTATCTAACCGAGACACTCTCAATTGTCCCATGCCCCTGTGGCTCCAAGCCGCAACAGCCCTGATTGTCGCACGTTATTCAAGATCACGCACGCATCCTACCGGACTTACCCAAAGTGTGCGTATGTGTGAGGGAGCAGGGGGGAGGGGGGGGGGGGACACCACTCACGCTATCCACACTCTTGCCAGTGCAATCGGAGAAACACACGCTAGGCATACGACTGAGGTGTACTCTCAGTCTGCGTTGAACCAATGTTTGAACAGCGACTTGAGTTCAGCGCAGCTCTCCATCAGCTGTGCGCGGGAAGCCGTCTTTTCAGATATGTCGAACTCCCGTTGCCGCGGGTCCACGCCATCAGGGGCGCGAGACTCCACCAAGACCTCCGCCTCGGATGTTGTCACCGTATGGGCGTGATGCGCTTCGTAGAGCTGCAGTGCCGCCTTCTGCCGCCCTGAGAGTGTATCCCCCTTGGGGATCATCACGAGGACGTGGTAGAAGATTGTGTGCGGGGCTGTCGTCGCCGCTGCTGTGGCCCGACTTGTGGTGCCCCCCAGTACCCCGTACACATCTAGCGGAAGAACCTCGCCACTTCGCACGCACGGCGGCACGTGCACTGTGCCAAACCCGTTCAGTGTCGGCGCCTTGACACGCCCGCCAAGCAGTGCGACTGAGAGTGGCAAGGGTAGCATCGCATGCAATTCGTGACTTCTTTCGGCACTGCGATAAAAACAGTGGTGCTCGCTCACCAATACGGTGACCAATAAATCACCTGCGTGGCCACCACGCACCCCGTCGTGACCGTGACGGTGAAGGCGAAAAAGAGAATTTGTTACGGTACCGGCGGGGACGATCACCGGCACCCGTACAGACTGACGGAGCTGCACACCGCGGCCTTTGCACACACGACACGGGGGTGCAGGCACGATCCCTTCCCCACCACAGTACAGGCAGCGGCGTTCAATATGATAGGTGGCACTTGGCATGTGCGTGGAGCCGCGCCCCAGACATTGCGGGCACTTCCGCGGTGATCGCAGTTGCTGCCGACCTGACGCACGACACGTAGCGCAACGTACGTTTTTATGTAGCTCCACCTCCACCTCACACCCTATGAGACTCTGCTCCAGAGTGATGCGCAAGAGATGTGTGATGTCGTTGCCATTCAGCGCACCCGCTGCGTCTGCTGCATTGTAGGCGGTGGTATTCGATGAGGTAGCGCAACTGGCGCTCTCGCCGACGCCGGTGGCGTTCCGGAAGGCGTCACGCAGTGCCTCCGTTGTTGGCAACTCTCTGGAGCCAGGAGAACTGGCGCCTGAAGCCGAGCTGTGCGGTTTGCCACGAGGCAAGGATCCACCAACACGGCTGCTGATGCTCTCTCTGTCAATGGCGTGGTCCACGTACGTGAACTGCTGGTGCTCTGGATTAAAATTGGCTGCTACCTGGCCACCACTGCACAAGACGTGCAGTCGAGCATCGTTGGAGGCGTAGTAATGACTCGCGTAGTTCGAGTGGAAGTTACGGTCCTGGAGGCGGGTGTACGCATCCTTCAGCTCCGCCAGCCGTTTCTTGTCTGCTGGGTCGTTCAAGGGATCCTTGAGCTCCTCGACGCGTCGGAGCAGTGCCTGCTGTAGCTCAGTGGTGCTGCGGCGCACACGACGCGCCTCCGTGTCCTTGGCAAAGCCGAGCTTGTCAAACAATGATTCCTGTGGCCGGTCGTGCCCACGCTGGATCACTTGGAAGCGGCGACGCTGAACGAAAAGAGTGTGCCCCAACGCCCTTGAACCCGCGTTGCGTAGACATGGTCCCACAAGGGCACTTGTGCCACGACCACCACCCCTGCTGCTGCTGCTGCTACCCCAGCGCCGGATGCCCTTAGAGACGAACATTATTCCTGAAGCCGGTGATTTATATATATATATGTTGATATATATATATATATATGTATACACACACATACACCTCTAGCCCCAGCAAATAAAGGAAAAAGAGAAGGCAAACCGCCAATGTCACACAAACGGAGAGAGACACGCCGGGGGTGGGGTGGAGTGGGGGGAGGGGGGTTAGCAAATGCTGCTGGCGTCGAAACCGTTGCCCCGTGTGCGTTTTTTTTTTGTTTTTTTTTTGGACGGGAGGGGGCGAAGGATGAGAGAGAAATCAAGATCGTTCGGTTGGAGCTAATTCTTCCGCTACTCCTATTATTATTATTACTACTACACCCCCTCCCCTCCCCTCTCTCGACTGTGTGGGTCGGCTTTCTTTTTTTATGTTAATGGCGGAGGACCCAAGACTCCAGTAGCGTGGTTTCTGAGGAGTGACGCCCTCCCTTTTCTCTCAAGTACACTGCCAAGACACACACGCACACGCACGCACACGCGCAAATATGTTGAAGGCAGGAAAAGCAAACAAAAAACAGTGAAGATGAGCAAGGAATGTTGGGTGGGTGGGTGAAAAACGCGAAACCCCAAGTGATGGGGGCATTATTCATAGTAAAGGTATATTGTTTCCTGAGTGGACGATGATGATGGTGATGATCATCTCATCCTCCACTCAGGAGTGTGTGAAGGGCGCGTGGAGAGCCACAACTGCCCTTCTACACCTAAACACACACTCATACACAGGGGAGCAGCGAACATCACCGAAGTGTGCCACTTCATTTTGTGAGCAGTCATTCTTTCCACCACCACCACCACTACCGTCACCCTTTAATCATGCTGCTGCACCTCCCTCCCTTCCTTCCTTCCCGTGATTGACCCTACACAGGAGCAGCGCACATTGTCGACAGCCATTGACTTCTTTGGTTATTCAGGGTATTTTATACCGCTAACACATCTTTGCAGTGTGTGTGTGGGAAAGGAGGGTGGGTGGAGGGGGGGGGTAGAGGGGGGCCATATTTCTCTTCAAATGTGTGTGTTTGTGTGGGAGTGCGCAGTATTCATCGCCGTTACATTAATAAGAAAAAACGAGAACAACAGCGACGTGAACAAATGCAGATGGTCGCTAATCACCATATGAACGTTGGTAGCGGTGTGTGTTGGGCTTGGGGGGGAGCGAGGTGGTGCGGACACAAGAGTATCCCACACGATGGGACCCCGCTTTCACCTTCCTTCCGATCCTCCCCCCCCCTTCCTCCTCTATTCAAGATCGAAGTCATCCTCGTCGACGTCATTCACAGCGCTGAAGTCGATATCCTCACCACCCTCCCCTTCGGCCTCACTGCCAAATAATGTCCAATCGGCGGACTTCAGAGTATTATCCCAGAGCTGTCGGCCCGTGAGTTTCGAAGTAGACACCTTCTTGTCTTTCTTCTCGCGTTCCACCAATGCCTTAGCCTTCTCGGCGTTGTGTTTGGAACTCCACTCTGCAAAGAGCTCCCGTGTGAGGGCTGTGCCGAGCCGGATCGTCGGGTCAACTTGGGCAGCCCCAGCGCGCTTTGCCGCCGCCGCCACCGCGATTGTTTCACCACGGCGCAAGAGGTCCATCTTGTCCTCTTCTTCGACGGTGTGCGCGAGAAACTCCTGGATTTGTTGCAGTACCAGCACAACGCTGTGCATGCCAATGTGCTCCTCGCAGGTGGAGGCGATCTGCTTGGTAATGGCGCCAACCTGGATGCGGCGCGACTTAGCGATACACTCGACCGTGACAGTGCATGGCGCAGACTCCGGGTAGTCCTCAGTTTCATACGTGACGGTCACTTTTAGCTCCGGGGGCTCATCCTCAGTGGCGGTTAAGAAGACGCAGTACGACGGCGGGTCCTCGGAAAGCAGCTCATATGTGTCGTACATGCCCTGGACCATCTCCATCTCCATCACCTGCATGTCGGTCGCGAGTGGCATGGCAGAGATTCGCTCAGATCCGCGAGCGACGCTGCTTGATACTCTCTACTTTTCTTTCCTTGTTAAGAGACGCGCAAATGCCTGCGCGACGTGCCTTGAGTTTTTGATGGTGGGGCCAATGGTCACTCTTTTTTGAAAAAATTATCCAACTGTTTTCTGTTCTTCCAGAGAGAAACGCAGACACACACACACACACACACACACACAGAGAGAGAGAGTGGGCAATGTATACGCGTGCTCACGGCACTAGCGTCAACACAAGCAAAGTGGACGGAGTAGTCAACAACAGTCAACTCTAGGTGGCGAAGCACGCAGATGGAGAAAGGAGGGGGGGGGAGGAGGCCGAACACACGCTTACTCCTCCACAAGTCGCACCCCCAACCAAATCGGACCCCTCTCTCTGTCGTCTCTACAACTTCGGTAGTGTGTCCCCCCTTTTCCGCAGTGCGTGCGGTCAGCACAAAACCCTCTGATGATGGCGAAGATTACGATGATGTTCTTTGAGTGTGTGTGTGTGTGTGTGTGTGTGTGCACAATGAACAAACCTGGGAATAATGAGAGAGCAGGAAGAGGGTAGAGGTGTGAGTATAGTTCATGGCAAACACGTGTCGGCGAGTTGCGGAAAGAGATTCGTGTACGCATCCACGTCCGCGAGAAGAAGCACGTCTACGTGTCACGGTCAGAAGCAGACTATCAGGGCATATGCCTGTTCTGTGGCGGTGGTTTGGCGGCAGCCGCAAATGCCATCGCCACCCCCAATCTCTCTTGACCTTTTTTCCTCCCCTGATCGTCCTTCGTAGTGCGGTGGCAGACGGGTGTCAACATTCTCTCTCTCTCTGCGAGGACAGACACCCCGCCCGCCCGCCCGCCCTACCCCCTCTTCACCGACTTTATACCATATCCCCCAATGTACATGCGGCTACATGTGCACGTCAGCATCCACATGATGTGTATTTTTGTTGTTTGTTTGTTTGTTTGTTGTGCCCTGTGACGATTTCTGGCTTCTGTAAACGAAAACAAGAAGAAAAAGAGAGAAAACTCAACTTCTTCAACTCGTTTGTGGCCGGTGTGGGCGAGAGGAAGGGGGATTGTCGTCTCGGATGCACCACCCACCACAACCACCCCTCACGGCCACCACAGTGTTTTTGTTGTTCGCTGCTGTTATGACTTCACGCCTTACTTCATGCGAGCGCGGCCCGTTAGCCACGCCTCATCCCATTTGCTACGCTCGTCAAGGTAATGCTCAAAGCTGCCCTTGGCGGAGGTTACCTCATACTTCAGTTTGGGGTTGCCGGCAGGGATCCACAGCATCATGTTTGCCTCTTCGTTGCGCGCGTACACCTTCAACCCCCCCTTGATGCTTGTCTCCTCCGTGTGGGCGTCCATGACGGTGCCGATGAGGCGCACCGGTCGCGGATTGTACTCGAAGTTGCACGTAATGGGAGAACCAACAATTTGCTCCTTAGTGTGCTTCCACGGCTTCATGGTGCCTTTTTTGATGGCCTCCATGGCCAACGCACGCTGAATTCTGGCAATCGGCAGACGCGAGAAGAACGCGTTGGCGCGAGACACGAAGAAGTGTCGATTCGTGCGCTCGCGTGTGTAGCCCATGTTGTGGCTAAAGAGAAGGTCGCTATTAGTAGTGGATCCTATGCATATACATATACATATGTATATATATATGTGTGTATATATGTGTGTGTGTGTATATATATATATATATATATATGTGTGTATATATAGGTTTGTGGAGAGTGAGGGCCGCGGGCGGCGGGGGAGGCGATTCCCTGGTGTGACCACTTGGAGCGAAGCCTCACTCGTCTATGGAGTCACGCGGTTACGTTTCCTCTGCAACGGACGCGAGATGAGAAAACGGGGGCGAGAGGTGCACACGCACCGCGTCATACAAATAAAGTGTGTGTGTGTGTGTTTTATGTGAGTGTATTAGGAGAAAGAACGGTGGTAGCGTAGGAATGCATCGAGGTGGGTGGGGATTTCTAAAATATACTCAAGGACATCGAGGGCCACGCAAATCGGTGGTGCATGGTCCACTTCTTTGGGGGGGGGGGGGGGGGAAGGATTGTGCTCACTGTAAGCCGCTTTACACCGGCCTATGGCATCGCACCGTGTGCCGAAACCCATCACACGCACAGTTGCTCTCGCAATAGAGTGGACATTGGCGATCAAGTCCCTCCCTCCTTCACCCCTTCCCCCCCCAGTAGATGTGTTCAAGAAGCCACAAGGGCAGCACGCCCCGTCGGCCCCCCCCCACCCCGTCCCACTTGTACGGTCGTTTCTCGCTCCTGGAGCTTCTACAATTTTCCATGACCAGCAGTGATTCCATTCAGGCGAAAATGATGTTGGAAAGGGTCAAAGGTGCAGTAACAAAGGGAAGGGAGGCGGGAGGAGGGGGAGGGGGAGGAGGAGGGCAACCAGCACTCAGGAGTTAGACGCGACACTCTAGATGGAGTAAGGGGGATCTACACAAGGCTCTCAAAAGCGATGGTAGCAGACTTTACGCAAGCGTCGTGTACCCGCCAGCTACACGCTTGTTGTTATGGAGGGTACCTCTCCAAACATCACCGTTGGCAAAGGCCAGCGAGCCCTCTCCATTCATTGTTCCGGCCACCCAGTCTCCCTCATAGACGTAGTGACCCACCTTCGAGAGGTAGGTGCCGTGGCCGTCGAAGAGACCATCCACAAAGCTGCCGCGGTATACATCTCCGTTTGCAAAGACCAGCAACCCTTTCCCATGCGGCCAGCCCTTCTTGAAGTGACCCGTGTAGGAGTGTCCATCCTCGGCGAAGCGGTAGTGCCCAAAGCCGTGGAGCTGAAAGTTGGACACATGCCCAACATACGTGTCCTCGTTCCGGAAGCGGATGCGGCACTCACCAGTGCCAGCCTTCGAAGCGGAGGCAGAGGAGGCTGCGTGGGCCGGAGTGTGCCTGAGCACCTCCCCGGATGTACGGCTGGGCGATCCGCCACTTCTTCCTGCGCTCGCAGGAGCGCCAAGCCACTCGATGTAGTCGCCCTGCCCCAGCTGCAAGACATAGGGTGCACGCACTCGACCCTCCTCTAGCGCACCAACAAATAACGCTTTATTGTCCAGCTCTACAACAGCGTTACCAGTCACCCTGGTCGTTCCACTCGCAGCGCCCGACGTGTACGAGGCAATAGAGGGATCTGCGCCGCCTTCACGTGAAAAGGCCTCACCAGGGCCACTGTCAAGGGCGTGTGTACCGCTGGCTGACTGCCCAGACACGAAAGTCACCGCGCCTTTGCTGCGCCGTGTCTGTACAACAGCAGGGCCGACCAGTTGGTCGTCGCGCCAGCCTCCCTGTACCGCAGTTGTAGGCGGAGACAGCACACCGGCGCCGTCTCGCCTGTCTTGGCACCACGTGCCGCGAAAGAAGTGCTTGTGCGCTGGGTCTTTATACTGTGTGCCAGCGCCATCGCGCTTGGCCGTCAAGACAAGCGGTGCGGTGGGCTCTGATAAAGACTTGTGTGCCAAAGAAGACTCATTACCCCTCGCAGGAGTGCCGTCGTTGAGGGCGCCCTGGCGAGTAAAGCCGCTGCTAGGGCGGTAGGTGATTACCCTACCTTCGCACAAGTGCGGCACTGCGTAAGTGAGGTGAGTTTGCCGGCGCAGGGCCGCCGACGCGCTCGCCGAGGCCGGTCTGACCCTCAGAGTTGTACGCGCCGCTCTGACTGAAAGACCACCTCCAACGTTCTTCTCCGCTGCACGATGATCGTGGACTGCCGCTCCCGGGGATGCAGCGGAAGGACCTCCAACTGTGGGTTCCACCTGACCAACTTGGTGGGCGCGGTAGTGAGGTGGTGTGAGCCGAGCGCCCGCGTCACAGTCCACCTCTCTAGATGTGCCCCCTGTGGAGGTGTGGAGGTTCTCTGGGCGGGGAACCGCGGGGGCGAGTCGCGCGGCAATATGAGAGGCGTCCGCGAATGAGTCCGTCACCGTCGACTGCGCTGCGTCCTGCAGCTGCCGCTGTTTTTCAATGTATTCCTTTACGTCCTGCACACACGACTCAGGGGCAGCAGACGCGGCCAGGGCGGCGCGCCGCTGGGCCTGTTCGTGTGCGGCCTGCTCCATCTCTTGCAAGCGCGCGCGCTCGGCGGCGGTGCGCGCCTGTGCAAGACGCACGCGGTTCTCCGCCTCTGCCTGCTCCACTGAGAGCGCCCGGCGCCGGCACTCTAGTGTCGCTATCTCCTGCTGCATGGCCGCAATTTTTTCTCGATGGAGACGCGCTGTGACTTTGGAGAGCTCCCTTTCCCGCACCGTGGGAGATCCTACTACCGCGGGTGACGTTACAGCAGGGGTCTCGAGTGACTGAGCAGGTTCTGATACCGGCGTGTGCAACACAGCCTCAGCGGCAAAAGAAGGAGAGGCCGCTTCGGGGGCCGGAGTGTGCACATGCAGATCGCCCTGCAACGTGCCCAGCGTCTGTGGCAGCACGGTGCTCTTCCCTGTGTGTTCCGCTCTCGCCACAGTCGAGGAGCCGCACTCAAAGTCGAGTGGGGCTGTCGGCGACATCGCGTGTGGAGAAAAATCTTCGACAACCTGCGGGACAATCTCCGCCTTTGCAGCCGTGAAAACCGTTGAGTTCTCTGCCGTGGAGGTTTTCTCCTGTTGCATCCCGAGTTGCGATACCGCACCACGCTGACGAGCCCGCCACGCAGCGAGCCGATTTTGCAGAGTTGGCCGGCGAGACTCCCCCTCCGCCATCGTGCCCAATGAAGCAGTGTTACACGGTGCCTCTGCTTCAGATGCCCTCTCCACTGCTCCGTGAACTCGCTCCCTTGTGGCCGTCGGCAGCGCTGCGGGGGAGTCTAAGGATGGCTTTGCCGCTAGTGAAGCCCTTGTGGGAGGGGGAGTATGGCGGGGGTCACCATTTTCTGCTGAGAATGGTTGGTGCGGGGCGGCTGACCTCATTAAAAGCGATGAGCTGGACGAGCCCGCTACGTCGGCGCCAGGCCTTTCGCAAATGACCTTCCCCTTCTTCTCTTCGTCGTGCCCACCCGTGTTGCTGAGTTCACCGCGTCTCCTCTCCGGCGTCTCGACGACACCGACATCATCAACGCTACTAGAGTAGATGGGTCGCATGGTCTCGCCCTCACCCAGCGCCTCCGTACGGCCATCTCGGTGCACAATCGGGAGCACCCAAACAGATTTGCGCGTTGACAGATTATAAAAGAAAACAGTGTTGCTGTGCTCCTTCGATACGCTGTAGCGCCACAAGTGTTCCCTATGCTCGGCTGGCAGCAGCGATGGTGAATCAGCATCACATCTATTGATGAAGTCCGGTACGTAGTACTCCCTCTGCTTGTGACGGAGGCATACGTACGTGGTGGGGCCGACCAAGATCTTATCTGGAGCCCCGGGCATCAGTGCTGACTGCGTGCGGTGCCGAGAGAAACGATTACGTCGCCCAGATGCGTATCTGCAGTCGTGTCTCTATGGCTGAATGCTTTTCAACGGCATTTGAACTTCAATACGAGTGCTGTTTCTCCTTGCAGTGAAGTGGACTGAGGCCTGCGCTGTGTCTCCTCCACCCCACTCGCCGAGCCTCCGGCCCTCTTCCTTTCTTCTCCTGTGCTCTCGCCCCTCTCCCTGCCCTACCGCCGTTCTCGACGGCAGCGTCAGTAGACGTACACCAATGCAAGGGAGCAGAGAGAGAACAAGAAACGAGAAAGGAAGCAGTCACACCAGCACAAGTCCGCTCTCCACACACACACAAAAAAAAAAAGGAGTGAAGCGACGGGGCGCAGCAAGGGAAGCTGTTGCTGTCTCTCAGGTGCTAAAAACGCATCTCCAACCCACACACACACACACACAAACGCCAATACACATCGCAATATGTACTGGCGATGTCTACAAAATGGGGTACCGTGCGATTCTACTTGGAAATATTTTCCTCTTTCCTGCTCGGTGAGATTGAGTGTGTGGGTGCGTGCGTGTGTGTGTGCTTGTGTGTGCGTGTGTGTGTATGTGTGGTGGTGGGTGGGGGTTCAGAGGCAATTGCATGGATACAAGCAGTGCAGGATGACGTGAGATGGACAGGAGAAAAGAGGGCAGGGGAACGGGTGAGAAAGGGAGGAGGAATAGAGAGGAAAGAAATATTCAAAAAAAAAAGAGCCCCCCTCCTCTCTCACACACCCGCGCGCGCCCTGATAGTGCAGCACACAGGCGCACAGGGAAAACAGAGAGGCGGGGGGGGGGGAGGACGCGAGAAAGAAAAAGAACCGAACAACAGTCTTTGCGAAGGAAACAAGGGGAAGGTTGTCCGGCCACAACTCTCTTTCTTCTCCCCTTTTAGACGACAAACTCATGGGCTTTACCGGGAAGAGGTGCAAACGTGATGGCGCGAAGAAGCACACACACACACACACACACACACACACACACACACCGTTCCCCCCTTTGCAACCGTGCTTGCACCCTCTTTAATCGTAGCTTTCTAATAGACCTCCACGCACACACACCCGCAACGCATTCTCGCGTCCATCTAGCGGTGCACACGGATGCACTGCTCCGTCACACCCTCTGCACACGGGTACGCTGTAGACGCCAGGCTTTGATTTTGTGTGGATGCACGTTTTGCACTGTCTGTTATCGAGTAGAAACTGTGAACCGCTGAAACACCACCGGAGACACGAGAGGGGGGGAAGGGGGGAGCAAAGGAGAGAAAGACCGAGAGCGAGTGCGGACTCCCCTCCCCCCCCCCACGAGAGACACACACCAGTACACCTAAACACACACGCTGAAGATGAAGAGAGATCCGCTGAGAGGGACACCATCATCAGAGCGGCGGGAAGCGTGCTTTCCTTCCTACGCACCCCTCGCCCAACTAACACAAGAAAAAAAAGACCGAGGATGCACACACAGAGCGATATGACGCGCGCCAGAGAGAGAGAGAGAGGGGGGGGAGAAAAGGGAGGCTCGTCGTCATAATAAGTGGGTGTAGTGCACCGCATCAACTCACGTATACTGAGACCATCACGCAAAACCTCTGCGCCTGGGCTACATAGGACCATGTCGTTTCGACGACCACCGCGCCACCTGCGTGCCGAGCAGCTTACGGTACGTGCTCGGAAAGTCGGGGACACCTGACTTGATGTCCAGCTTGAGGAACATTCCAGAGAACTTTCGGATAAACCGCTCGCGCTCCTGAGCACGCGCCGCCTCTGGCTGCTCCATCTTGAACTTGGCCAACCGCTCGTAGTAGAGGGCCTGCTCCGACAGCTGCTTCTTCTCGTTCTCCTGCAGGGGTCGGGTGTATGAGAGACCGAGATCTCGCGCGACTTCGGAGCGGGATCGGCCCGTCTCGACACAGCCGTTGAGGCCGCGCGGGTCAAGCACGTCAGCAAGCTGCGTGCTGATGGCCAAGCCTGCGTTCCAGTCGTACCGCCAGTACGAGCCCTGTCGGTACGTCACCAGGTTTGGCGGCTGCAACACGTCCTGAACGTCGTGATCGCGAATGATCTCCCAGTACCGCTTGAAGTCCACCTTGCGCAGTCGGCGTAGGGTATGATTGAGCTTCCGCTCCGTGTTGGCCAGGATCGTCTTCACGATGTTGTTGTGTGGGTTCGTCAGGAGGTGGTTCCGCAGTACGCGCACCTTGAGCGCCATTTTCACCGCCAACACGGCTGGGCTGGTTGTGTCAAAATCGTGCTCTGCGTAGCGCTCCATGTACATGGCCTCCTGAGCGAACTGCTTCTCCTGGATCGTCATCATGCTTGTAGCGAACGCCTTTTTGATGTTGTCATTGTACCCCTGCAGCATCTCCGCTGGTACACTGAAGCGCTGCTCATAGGCGTGGCGACGCGTTGGATATTTCTTGTACCAGAACGGGAACCCCTTTGGCTGCCCATCCAGTTGCTTTAGCGCCACCGCGAGGAGCGGGTGTTGCTGCTCGAATTTCATGGTTCTTGTTTCGGGGATGTTAACACCGTAGAGCATCTGTTCCTGCTTCTTTTTCTGGATGGGGCTGAGATCAGCGAAGATGGCACCGTGGATATTCTTCAGTGCACGGCGCGACGGCATGTACGGCGTCGGTGGCTCTGGATTCTTGCGCCACGGGTACCATAGCCAGATAGCCGGGTGCTCCATCTCTTGGATCGCATCCTTTAATCCGCTGTGCGAGCGGCGGTGCACCCGGCCGCGACCCTTGACGACGTCTCCATCGACCGTTTCGATTTTCACTTTCTCCGCTTTGTTCAGATTGGTCACCTTCGTGAAGTTCGACATGCGCTGCGGTGTTTTGTTCTTGCGGCTGAACACCCGCATCAGAACTGACGAGTGAGAGAACATTGGCGGCGAGGCTAACGGATCGCCATGTCACAGCAAACGGGTACAAGAAGACAGCCAACAGCCGCCGAGGAAACAAGAGCCACTCGACCTAAGAAGGTGGTGGGCGGGTGTGGGTGTGGGTGGGTGGAAAGGGGGGGGGGGAGTCCCGATCCGAAGGGAAAAAAAAACGAAGAAAGTGACGTGCGGATTGCCCGACAGTACCGCTACAGTCCTTGGAATCCTGCACCCAGCCACGTTCTCACCGGTGTGTGTATGCGCCAGGAGTGGCCCCTTGAATACCACACACACTTGGCACGTGATTCCGTTCTTGTTTGTTTGGTTCCACAAAGCGAATACACGTTCCACACCATGGCGGCAATGGTGTGTGTATATGAGTGTGTGTGTGTGTGTGTGTAGGAGACAGATTCGGAAAAAAATTAGGCAGGGTTGGAGAGTGAAGAGTGACGAGAGGGAGGGAGGGGGGGGGGGGCGTATTCAACTCCCCCTGTTCCATACTAACTGGTGAAGACTTTTGCCAGCGCACCCACCGGCAATCAAATGCGAAAACAGACCACCACCACCACCACCACCACCCCACAGACACCTCCCCTCACCGAGGTGTTATGGCAGAATACACACTTTTGAACTGGTGTCCCTGAAGACGAATAGGGTAAAGATGAACGTCGCGATCACCGGCATCCCCACACACCTCCTCCTCTTCCTCTGCGTAAGCGGATATGACTCGGCCGTTTTATGTTCACGCCATCATCTTTTTTTTTCTGCGTGTACGTGTGCGCGTAAACGTGTATACATATAGATATATTGTGGTTTTATTCGGGGGAGGGAAGGGGATGGGGGGGAGGCGGGCCTCCATGTGACCTCGGTGGGTTCAGCAAGCGCGCGCGCGCGCACACGAGCCTGTACACGCAGACGTGGACATTGAGGAAGCGAAACAAGAGGAGGGGAAAAAACACCCGTCCTCCTTCCTTTGCTTCCTCCTCCCTCCTCCCCGTCCCCCCCCCCAAAAAAAAAAAAGAAAGAGCAACCATAATAGAAGCGCAAAGCAAAAATCATGGATAACACATGCTGTAGGCCCTATCATGACAATGTTGGCGTTTGGGGGAAAGGAGAGAGGGGAGGAGGGGGGGGGAGAAGAGACAAGACGTGTAGGAGTGAGTGAGTGAGTCGTGTGCGCTTCCCGGGCACGGGTTCACGCGTGCACAGAAAGAGGAGGCAGATACACTGCCACGAAGGAAGGCACTCCTCCCTTCCCCCCTTTCGACAAAGTCGAGTGCAGCTCTCAAGGGTGCGCCTTCATGCGCTGTGCACGCAACTCCGTTGAGCTGATGTCGATGCGGAAGTCGGTGGGCGGGATGCCCATGAAGAGGTGCTCTAGACCTCCGGGGATGCGCAGCGTGGAGAAATCTTGCCAGCCCGCAGCATCGCTCATCTTGCGCCCACCCACCACAAAATAACACCCCCTACCAGCGATGTCGCGTGTCAGCGCTGTCACCATTGCGGCCTCCGCCTCCGCCGGGTCCTTGCTGGCGCTGTAGTGCTGCGGGTTCAGCACGCGCGTGGCGGTGTCAATACCGATGAGGAAGCCGTGTCCAGGGAATAGCTGCGCCTTGGTCACGAAAAGACTCGCCATTGTCACAGCAACCCGCTCACCGCGGCGCAGGAACTGTTGCACACGCCGCACCAGGTCATCCACTTCGGTGGCGCCCTTATCCACCACCTTCACGGCTATTTCATATGTCAGCTCCACTGACACCGGCAGCGCCGTCTGTCCCATGACCTCCTGTTGTCGCTGCAGCAACAGACGTATTGCAGCCTGCACCAGCTCCGTGTGTCCGTAGTGGAGCGGGTTAAAGGACCCAGGGTAGAGAAGGCGTATTACATTGCCTGACCCCGAATAGGGAAGACCTCGATCGTGACCGCAGCGCTGGCGGTGGTCCATCACCGGCTCCGTGGCGATGCAGACATCCTCTGAGTAAGGGGGAATACCCCTGCAGCGTAACTCTCCGTGGCGGTTCCACAAAGCGCACACATCTTGCGCAATGCCGCCAGTGTCGGCCACGGACGCACTTGCGCGTAAGACGCTCTGCACGGCGAAGCGAACCTCGTCAGATGGATCCACACACACGGGTACCGGTGGAGACTCGGACGGCATCGAGCACAGTCGCATCGAGTCCGCAGTCACAGAGAGCCCAGGCAACAGGCTCGATGTGTTTGCGCTTGTGCTCCGAGAAATGCTTTGCCCCCCCACCCTGGGCAATAGCGCTTGAAACAAAGAGCGTGGGTAGATGCGCCGGCCAGCTGCATCGGTGCCCTTGCTCAGCGCCTCCGCGTCGGCGGGGATGCACGACTCCACAGTCCTCAAAATGGCGTGGAGCACCATCAGCTCCACTTGCTCATCCTGTTCCGCTCTGCTCAAGCAGTCTGGTAAAACCAGGTGATAGTCACGTACTTGGCCCTCCATGGAAAAACTGCTGCTGCTGTTGCCGCTTGGTTGATGAACACCTCCTGGCACACCGACCAAACCACCCCAGACACACACGTACGCCTCGTCCTTGCCGTGTCGTGGCCGATGAGTCTTTATGGCAGATGTAGCGCCAATGCCAAAAAGAAAATTGAGCGACTCCTTGGGTTGCGCAGGGGTGGGCTGTTGCCACGGCTGTGGAAGGTCATGCACCTCTGCAGAGACAATCGTGCGAGACATGTGAAAGGCATGCTGGGCCAGCTGGCGAGCGGTATCAGCACTGACAATTTTACGCGGCAGGCCATCCAGCGCTGCCTGCGCTGAGCCTCGATGGTAAAGGGTATCCGCCTCGAGCAGAGTGCGGCTGCACTCGGGCACACGAGTGAGGCAGCGAATCACGCCAGCGCCTGCGCCGCAGATGCACAGCGACAAGCGAATTGGCGATGCGTGAATCGCCTCCACGAGCAGCTCAATCGGCATGATAGCGATGATCCACTACAAGAGAATATGACAGTCGCATACACACGGCTCCTCACCAGTGCAGGTGGGTGGATGGCACTCTACCGCGAAAGACAGAAGCCGGATGAGGGAGGAAACCCCAATTGAGAAAGAGGTCTGGGGCGCGTGCGTGGGGGGAGGGGGAGAAGAGAGGGGGGGGGGAAGGGGAGGGGGAGGGAAATGAGCACTACCTTGCATGGAGATACGAAGACAACATACACACGATCCATTCAAATACAGCGTGAGAAGAGGTGGTCGGATGTGGTGGGCGGCACCACTGAGCGACCTCTCCCTTCTTCAATGAGTGCATCAGTGCAAACACGGATCCGAATAGACGAATGGGGACAGGTGATCCCTGTCGCGAAGAGAACAAATGTGAAAAGGAAGCGCGCGTACAGCAAGGCGACTCACAGACGCCATTCAAGCAATGGACGCGTGGAGAGAGAGAGAGAAGTGCATAGCAAGAGAGAGGGGGAGGGGGGGGGGGGGGCAGAAAGAGCTGCAGACGCACTGCGTGACCATCATGACCAGTAACGTAGTTCTTTTCACTCACTGCTTCCGTTTATGACTCTTACTTACGTCAAAATGACCCCATTCGGGGCTCCCGCCGATTGAACACGCTGCAGTGATGTTTGGAAGGAGGGGGGAAAGTTTAGGAGGCGCGGTGACATGAAAACAACAACAACAGCAGCAGCGAAAAAGAAAAATCCGGCGCCTTTCCCCGCTCAGTCGCCCCACGACCCACGTCAGCGAGTGGAGTGCTCCGTCGGCTTTGCACGGCTGACGTACACCACCTTTGCGTCCATTCCATTCATACGACATTGTGGGCATTGAGATGATGTGAACACGGACGAAGGGCGGGGCATCGGTAGCCGCATCATGCAGGTGGCGCACACACACCGCGGCGCTGCAGCCCCGACACCATTTTCTTTTGTGCCAGCGGGACTGGCTGTCGATTGTGTGGGTGTGGGAAGTGTGCTCATAACCGCTCAAGGAAGGTCTGTCTGTCTGTGTGCGTGTGTGTGTTGAGGGGAAGGAGGGGAAAAAGAGGGAGAATGACGGAGCGGGGAAGATGGTGGAGCCAAGTGACGTCCCACAACCACGAACCGAGATGGGATACAAAAGCGCGCACTCTACAATAGAAATGCGAAGTAGTCACGATCACCAGAGAGCCTAGGATGTGACCTGCCGAGTCGACTGGACATGCGGCTAGGCAAGCCGTACTTCTCCCTTTGCGTTTTTCATCACCCTTTGAAAAAAAAGGATTTCGCTTGGAGCGTTGACGCCCGTTGGTGTGAAGAATAAAAGCGTCACGTACACGAGGGTCAAAAACGGCGGGAGGGGGGGGGCTGGCATATGCCCCATGCCGGGGCAACACACATGACAAGGTCAAATCGGAGCGAGAACACACACTGACACACACGTTGAAAGACGCTGCCAGTTCAGAACTACATCGCCTCCAAGGGGGGCGAACCTGTTGCGCATGACTTTGAGAGTCGCAGATCTGAACAGACAGACAAATACCCCACACCACACACCACACCACACCACACCACACCATCTCCCTCACGCCCCCGTGGCACCTTCATCTCAGACGGTGTCGTACAGGGTGGGTTCTGTCCGGATCTTGTAGAAGACAGTCGAAGCACCGGTGATGTGGGAGCAAATGGGGCACAGGAGTCGCGAATCGGGGTTAAAATAGAGTTGTGCGGTGCAGCTCCCGCAAACGTACAGGGTACCCACCTTCTCGACACGACTGAGATCGTCAAGGGTGTCATTGGTAGTGAAGATGCTGTGCTTTGACTCCTGTGTAGCTGTGGTGGCACCATGCGGACCCCCCTCTTGCTTCACCTCCGTTTTGATGGGGAGTAACGACATGATTCACCTCTCTTTCTTGCGTAGGTAGACCGTGCACCACGTTTTGGTCGGGGATATCCCTAGAACGGAAGAGGCGAGCGCCTATTCGACAGATGGACCGGGGCCTGCTGTTCAGCTTCGATCAGGGTTGGAGAGGAGAAACGCGATATGGTTAGGGAGGGGGGGGATAGACGTAATTATTGTTATGTGAAGCACGCCAATAATGTGGGCCGCAAGATGCCGACGTGCGCAGGTGTGTGTGTGTGTGTGAGAGTGAGAGAGTGAGAGAAACGCGAAAGGAAGAGAAAGGAGAGGCAAAGCACGAGTTCTCCGAGTCGCCTACACAGGTGCACATAGACACGTTGAGGCATACACTCATCAAGAGGTCAACAGACTGCCAAGTCCGCACCTTGGCAGGTTTCAGCAAGTACGCTTGGTACAGAAGTTGTGGTCACCCCCCCCAAAAAAAAGACCCACCAAGAGGCGCCCGGAGGGGGGGGGAGGGGAGGGAAGAGGGGACGAATTCTCGTGTACACAAACACGCATGTCAGGAGAACAAGAGTGGAGCACAGTCGATTAGCGAGTAACTCTTTTAGTGTCATGTAAGCTGCTGGGGCTTACCTGCTTGAGAGAAACGAAGTACAGGGCGCCGCCGGGGGCGGGGGGGGGGGAGGAGAGGGGAAGAGAGAAAAGACCGACGAAAGCCCCGATACACAGACACAAACACACCACCACCACCACCACCACCACCACCGGAGTGGAAGCAATGCTTGCAGGCCCCCTCTTCCCCCCTCCCCCCCCCTCCTATCGCAGCAACGACTGCACACCAGACTCCAGCGCTGGCCACAGCGGTACCTTCTTCGCCAGCATTGTGTGATACAGCTGGGCTGCAAAGCTGTGAAGACGCTCGTGCAAGAGGCCTTTGAGCAGCAGGTTCAGTGTTTGTTCGTTGCCGCGCACACGGCGCCGCTGCATATCCGAGAGTATCATCGTCGCACGGCCCCATTGTTGAGACTTTTCACAGGCGAGCAGCAGGAGCGAGTAGGTGTCTGCGTTCGGCTTAACTGAAGATCCCTGCATGGCTTTGTAGAGGGAGAAGCAGGAGAGTGGCTGCTCGGAGAGCAGGAGTGTCTCCAGAGAGGCGTTCAGCAGTGCCGTAGATACCGCTACGCGCTGCAGCCGCGACAGCAACGCCACCGCCTCCTCCACGTACCCGCTCTCATTCAATCCCTTGAGCAGCGCAGTCAGCATTGGCGCGTCAACAGGCATCTCCAAGGCATGCACAGCGTCCGTATAACGAGCCATCGCAAACTGCATCGCGTTGTTCACATGACACACAGTGAAGTACGCCGTGTACGTTGTACGCGTCGGCAACAGAACAAACTTGTCCGCGTCCAGCAGCAAACGATTTGCCAAATGAAAAGCGGTGCTGCTCGGCGCGGTAATGACGCTCAGGGTTGTCATGAGGTGCTCCAGTGAAAGCGGTGTTGGGCTCACAAAGCAGCGCTTCTGATGATTGTACAGGCGACGCATGTCATCTAGCAGTGGAACATCCTGGGGCATCAGTGGCACGGCGGCGGTGCCCGCCACGCCCGAGCCTTCCGGCAACCGGGCTGCGCCGTGCGTGCCATCTGCGTGTTGCGTCGTTGGCCCCTCTAGACGCCGGAGAAAGCTCGCGTGCGAGTACAGCAGCATCACCGACTCACAAGTTCGTGGCTGCAGGGCCAAGTTCTGCGCGTAGAAGCCGTCAAGCAGAAAGTGCGCAACCTCGTCGGCCTTCGCCAGATGCGGCATCGGTGAGTCGAGCAGTTCGCAGAGCTGGCGCTCCTTCCGAAGGTTCAGCTGCGCGTGCTCGTCAAGCATGAACGGTTTGTCTACAAGGTCGCGCTGCCGGCTTAGCTCACCTACGCTTTGCCGCTCCGCGAACCTTTCTTGATGAGAGGGTACATAAGTCTCCCCAAACGGGGCCGCAAGCCGGGTCATGGTGACCTCCTGCCCTGTTACCTCATCCACACGCGTCTCCGATGCAAGCATGGTGACGCCACCGGGTCGGTCGTGCAAGTAGGCCGAGCTCGCCCGATACTCCTCCTCGGCCTCTGCAATGAAGCTGATCGCATCGGGGGAGACACCATGGTCAAGCTGTCCCCTCTCACTGTCTTTGAGTGCGAACTGGAAGTGATTGGGCTCATCTGCATGACCCTCCTGCGTTCTACCATCGTTCAGAATTTGTGCGTTGACGTAGCGGCTGGAAAGCCGCGGGCTCTGCGGCTTCGTCAGCCTCTCCACTGGTGGAATCACGACGTAGGCGCGCTGATGTGTCACTGTCGGCGGCGGTGCTGCGCAAACGGGTGCGCGGGAGGAGGAGGAGGAGGAGATGAGCCCCCTAGTCAGACGACGGCGCGCCACCACAAAAAAAGGTGCGATTTTTGATGTTATCGCGGAAGCGCAACGACTTGACGGCCATCGTTGCATCTCAGAGGATGCGCCGGTTTCTGAGCACCGAGTATGTTGACGTTTATTTGTGCCGCTGAGTGTCAGCTTGCAGACGGCTTCGAGGCACTTCACCGCCCCCCCTCCCTCCCCTTCCTCCCTCCCCTCTCCTCCGAAGATCCACCACGTGCTAGTCTCGCGTGATGAGAGAATCCTCTGTGGACGCAGTTCTTTGCTTTTTTTGTGTGTGTGCGTGTGTGCATGCTGATGTAGGGCTTGATTCAAGCAGTCGGGAGAACAGTAAAAAGTAGAGGGTGGAGGAGCTGGAGGGAGGGAGAGAGAGGGAGAGAGGGGGGGAGAGGGCCCCGCAGTGCGCGCAGGAGAGCTGCAGCCTCCAACGAAAAAAAAAAGGCGTGTGTTGCACCACACCAGGGGATGGTGTGATGTGGACAGCTGGACGCGACCGGGGGGGGGGGGGGGGGGGGGCCTTGTCGAACAACTGTCATGCACGCAACCCAACACGAAACGGTACGACTTCAATGTGTCGTCATTCCAAGGATAATACCCTGCATCCCATTTTGTGTGGCACCGACATTGCAGAGGTGATGATGATGACCCATTAAGAGAGAATGGCGGTGGAAGTGGGGAACTGACTGCCCTCGGGCTACCCACTTGGAGTGGGTCGAAGACTGTACGCACGTGTCCATCCAGGGGCCCATCACCGCGCCTGTCCAGGGCAACAACAACAAGAAGGTATCGAGAGTGGCAAGGGGGGGGAGGGGAGGCAAAGATAACAGGGAGGAGCCATCAAAGGCAACAACACCACCAGCAAAGGCAACGGGAGATCTAAAAGAAAGCGTGCACTGAGCATACTTCACGCACACACACACACAGATGTATATATAATGCCGCCATCAAGGAATGTAATGCAAGCAGGCCCAGAGAGTGGACGTTCCTCCTGGGAGGAGGAGGGGGGAGCGGGGGGGAGGCCTCCTCGACTGACTGATCGGCTCTAGAGCTGTTCTGATGTTGCCAACACCTCAGCCACTTCACGATACGCCTGCTGCACACTCTCCGCCTTCACGCCGACGTCTTCGTAAGAAGACATGAAGGCGCCAGATGACACCTTCAGTGCAGCCGACCGAAGGAGGGGAAACAGCACGCGCCTATTCAGCTCTACTGCCTGGTTGAGTACCAGCACTCCATCGAGCTCTTCGAAGACCTTCGTCACCGGTGCACGAGACAGCTCCAAGTAGTGCTGGTACAAGGCTGATGGGATTTTCGTGGGGCACTCCAGATACACGCGCCGGTCAAGCTCTTCGATTTCCCTGCCTCCCCCTCCAGCGTCCTCGCCCTCATCATCGTCGGAGCTGCCAAGCCGTCGGTTGCCGCCGCGCATCCGCGCACACCGTTGTGATGGTAAGGCGGAAGCCGAGGGTAGCGCAACTCGTTGGCGCCGCTGTGGCCCGAGGCTGGATGCGGCAGCGGCTGCAGCACCAGCGCTAAGGCCGCCGCAAAAACCCTTTTCACGACGGTGATTGAGTGACCGGCGGCTTTGATCGGAGTTGCGATGTTGCGAGCCCCTGATATCCTCAAACCCTCGCGGGTTCCCCAAGCTGCTCTCGTCGCTACTAGGCCGTACACTGTTGCTGCTGCCGCCGCCGGATAGTCGAAGAGCTGTACGACTCAATAACTCGTCAATAGGGACTGTTGGCACGTACCCGGGCATGAAGGTCCTGCCGCCGTTGACCACAAAGAACATTGCCCGGTGAATGCACTGTGACATGGTGGCGTAGCTACGCTGCGGCGTGGGCAGTAGCGTCAGCACTTTATTACCGCCTGTTGTTCGCCGGTAAGAGGGAGGGATACACTGAATCACAAGGCGCGTGATACAGCCGGGCTTCCGGCCGTAGCACAGCACTGGCAGCAACAGTGCGACAAGAATCTCATTGGCCTCCTTGAAGGTGACGCACCGGGCCAGCAGAGACGCGCCGGCGCACACGCTGCTCCCCTTCGGCTCTCCAGGTGCCATTGCATCGTCGTTGCGTAGAAGCAAGACCGCATCTGCATGCCGCTGCAACATCTGCAGCGTTAGGGCGGCGTTCAGCCCCTGGGTCGCCACCTCGCCGAGCGCCTGGGGAGCAACAGTGATGTTCACCAAATGGCGCGCCCTTCGCGGTGCCCCATACACGCCACCGTCGAAGCCGTCGTTGCGCCTCATCCGGGCCTCGTACGCCTCGTCTACTTGCTCTCCAGGCGGAGGCTCCGTGAAGTAGAGCCGCAACCGCGCTGTCAGCTTCGACGTCAGACCGCTCCCCGTACCGCCGACGAGGCTATGAAGGACAAGAATAGCCTCAAAGCAGCCGCTTTCATCTTCAACGTCGCTGGTGCGGCGTGTCTCGTGGTGAATAGCCTGCAAAGCCTTGCTCAGCACACCGTCATCCTTTTCACGCTGATCTCGTCCGAGATTTTTAAAGGCCCGCTGCACGGCCGCGTTACGCTCTGTGCGCTTGCTCTGCTCCGTCCTCACACCGTAGTAGCCGAGGCCCCAGTTGTTACCACGACCGGATTGGCCATAAATCACATTCTCAGCTCGAATGATGTCGGGGTGTCGCTTCTGCACCCCAAGGGCGACCTTCGGCTCCGTGTCAACAAGGATGCAGCGGGCCTTGCCGTCACGCGCGAAGAAGGGCGAGGGGCTCGCAGCGGACCTAGACGGTGTCGCTGTTGGGCAAGATGCGTTAGAGGAAGTGCACAAAGCTAGCTGTGTGAAAAGCTCGTCACCGAGCTGATTGCCGCATTGCCCAACGAGTACCACCACAATCGCCATTTACAGATGCTTGTGTTTGTGAACCGTCTTCCGCTTTCTGTCTGTGTGTGTGTGTGTTTGGTGGTGGTGGTTGGCTCATACCCGAACGATAACACCCTCGCCCGCCAACCACCACAACAACAAAGGGAGGAGGGCACGGGAAGAAACTAAGAGAGAACACACAAATTAGTGGTGAAGCGAGATTGTTTTGAACAGGGGTGTGCCTCTAGCCAATTGCATGGGTGGCTGTTGTGCGACCTTGTTCCCATCGCATACACGTGTGCGCATCCCCACTGACACCATCGACGACGCCGAGCGTCGTCTCGGTCAGTCGGACCAGCGCCAAGACGACGCCGAAGGTACCTTGTCGGAGAGCCCCCTCCTCCCTCCTCCCCCCATCCCCCGCCCGCGAAGTGGAGACGGCGAGCAACGGAGGAGCAAATATGGACGCTGGGCTGCACAACCGATACGTGAGCGCGTGTGGAAATGGAGAGAAGTGATACGAGGAAAAAAAAGGGGGGAGGGAGGGAGGGCCTGTAGAGAGGCGACGTTCGCCTCGCCCAAAGCGAAGACCGCCATGGTGGCCAGTGTAGCAGCAATCCAGGCGGTGAGTTTAGCCTGGCCCGCCTGCAAGCAAATGCAGCAAAGGGGTGAGTGTCTCCAAGTGAAGTGTGTGGGCGCCTGTGTAGGTGGACCTGTTGCCGAGTAATACAGACTGATGCTTCTTTTTTTTTTCTATGAGCGTTGTTGCTGGTTTTGTGTCCGGCCTGAATTACGCAAACCTCTAGGACTATACATGTATCCTGATGTGTGCAAGGAGTTCATCCTTCCCCAACAGGTGGAGAGAGGGAGAGGGGGAGGGGGAGGGGGGGGGGGAGAAGAGAGGAGGAGGAAAGGAATCTCCCCTCATTTTTGCGGTTGAGAGCTAGAGTTCGGGTGTGGCGTTCCCCGCGTGGCCCTGCCACACACACACACACACACACACACCCTTCCCCCTCTCTGGCCACCAGAGCAGTGCCGAGAACATGTCTGAGTAACGGAGTGTGCACAGACGACACAACGAGCCCGCCACCCACCCACCCACACCCACCCACCCACCCACGGTGCAGGCGCGCTAGTACTGACGCCTCATGGTGCTAAAGAAAGCCCGCGAAGTCAACAGCCCCATCTTTACCAGCACCATGCGCACCTTCCACAGGATCCACTGAAAAATATAGGCGATAACGAAGTATTGAACCCACCCCCACTTCAGCGCTTCGGCGAAGGATGGCACGTACTGCACCTCCGCCGGCGGGATTCGCAGCTGCACGTACCATGTGAAGGTGTTCAAATCGTCTAGATCGTCCCATAGCCCACGCACGACACCCCCGTCGTTGCGGAGCACATCGAGTCCACCATCAGTCTCCACGTAGGGACGCAGCACAACGGTTTGATTTCGAGCAGCATAGTGCCCGGCGAACTGCGGCAAATTGAGCAAGTCTGCGGGCTGGCGCGCGAGCTCTTGCAGGGGGCTTGACGTGTATCTCTGCGTGTAAGCAACAGAGGGAGAGTTGATGAGACTGTGTGTCGTGTGGAAGAGCATGTCAGCCTTCGTGAGCGCACAGACCGGTGCCCCGCTCCAGCTGTAGGTATTCGAAATGGTCGTGGATGGGTCCCCGTGTACTGGAGTATCTGTTTGGGGCGTCCCTGTGGCGTTGCCGAATCCTTTTTGCAAGGGGCTTCGTCGGTATCGCAGCAGCGGTGCAGCGGTCATGTTCACCTTGATCAAGTAATGCCTGATGTAGTACACAAACTCAGGCAGAAAGCTGACTTCGAGGACAGCATCACGCTGCGAAGTCGGTGCGTCGGCACCCCCACCAGTGCCGGTGGTGCTCTGTACGTAGAGAGAAGTTGCATCCAGCACATCACCGAGAGGAAAGCTCATCAAGAAGTGCACCATGTCGATCTTTCCGTCGAAATTCGCGTCCTCCTCGAAGGTGGCGAAGTACGGCAGAATACTCAGCGAGGTCGCCTGGAGCTCGCCGTGGAAGAGGTCGGAGCATGTCCAAAGATACTCCTTGCCAAGAACGGTGCTGACACGCACCGCACATCTCCCCGTGAAGGACACCTCTGGCATATGGTAAAAGTAGTTCACCGTCAACCAAAAGTTATGCATGGAAAGACCAATAAAAAACGGAGTGATGAGGATGGCCAGCAAACAAAATGCATAAAAAATCCACGACGCCAGCCCGCGCGGGGCATAGCGCACCCCGTAGTGCTCGTGATAAAGGGAAAGATTGATCATCTGGCGAGTCTCGATGTGTGTGTGTGTGTGTTCAGGAAGGAGGGGGGAGGGGGGGAAGAGAGGAGAGGAGAGGAGAAGGATAGATAAGCGAAAAAGCTCCGTGAGCTCGCTTCCACTCGACGCGGTCGCTTGAGATTCCGGCAAAAAGCCGCCAGGTGCGAGAAAAAAAAAAACAGCCCTGGATTTTTTGTTGCCCATGCGTGAGCCGTTACCAGATGTGGCGCGACAACACCGTCGCACCGCTGCGGCACACACACACACACACACACCTGCCTGCACCTCGAAGGTCACTCCCCAGAGCTAATGTCAATCACCCCGGTGGCAAGGGTCTCCGACCCTTGGAGTGGTTCACGATCCCTGTTGACAGGCGGCGAAGACTGGGTGGTATGTTGTGCTCAAGTCGCGTAGACACGTTCGGCTACCACAGAAATGGTGCAAGCACGCGCACTACGGCAAGTCCCTCCCGGCGTAAGGCTCTTCAGGACCAGACCGTCAACATCGGCAACGCACGCCCCCTCTTCCGCCCCGAGCAGCACATCCGTCCACGGAGGACAGAAGCAAAGATCGAATTGCAATCACGGAGCACCACGCATTGGGGAGGGGGAGAGCAAGATGCCTGTCCAATCGCCGATCTTGGCGATCACACCGATACATGTGTGAGGGTTGGCCCATTCAAGTCATCGATCACCCTCATTAAAACACGTGTCAGCATGAGACTTCCCTCTCTCTCCTCTCCGTTTTTTTTTTGTTTGTGTGTGTGTGTGCTGCTGTCTACCCTCTCCGGCTAGGTGGAGATTACATTTTACTTTGAAGCGGTGGGAACCGTGTAATTGAAAAAAATAAAAATAAAAAGCCGGTGATGAGGGGAGAGAAAAACTGTGAGGTGCCCCCCGTGTGATCATGCCAAGAAACAAGACGACAATCAACGACGCGCACATGGAGCCATGATAAAGCATGAAAAAAGACAAGCGAACCATATAGGCAAACCTCGGACAGACAAAAAAAAAGGAGGAGGAAGGTGTTCGGAGGGAGGGAGGGAGGGGGGGGGGGGAAGGGAGGGATGTCGTTCCCCACCACAGAGGATACCAAACACGGCCACCACCCGTGATGCACACACGCACCAGGAATACACCCCCACTCCCCCTCCAAAAGAAAAAAAAAACGTATAATATAATATAATAGACACCGTCCGTCTCCACGAAAAAAAAAATACTCCACGCGACCGCCAACACCGTGGGCACCATCATCAACGTGATTCACACCGACACTGCCACGCTTGTCACGAAATGCCGCGCCACCTCGATCTCTGTGCGTCGCCTGCTCTCATTCCACTGAAGCAGATCACCCATCACGCTCGCTAGCGTTGGTAGCGCTTGCAGGGCTTCGACAGGACTGGTGTACGCGACGTGTGTGCGGCGGGCCAACACATCGACTAAGCGCTCAGCGTAACTTTCTTTTATCAGGGATTCTAGACGCGCTCGGGCGTCCATCGGCTCCGAGACTGTAGGGGTGCGGAGAGAGATCGGTGTGTTCAGTCGGAGATAACGCGTGCGGCAGGGTTTGATTTTATTGCACGTCTCCTGCGGGAAAAGCGGAGGCTCGTGTCCCACAAGAGCGTCAACCGCCTCCTCTGCTATCCGGCGCGCCAGCACCGGTGCACCGCCGTACACGTGGAGCAGCGGGACGTCGCGGCGAACAACATCTGCAACACCATGGGCGGCATTTCTGGACTGTCCTCCCAGGGATACCGCTGTCTCAGTGGCGACTCGGCCGGTTTGCTCGTTAAGCGGCACTGAAGAATAGTGCAAGGCGTAGCCCCGATGTAGCAGCTCCCCAGCCCACGGCACTTCCTTTGGTCGCTTGATGTGTGGTACGATATGCGACACGCACGAAAGTAAGCGCGACGCATCCACAGACACGCCGCTGCTGCTCAGCATCGAAAGCGTACGCTGTCGCTGCGCCGCATAACCATCCACGGGGTGTAGCGCGGTATGGATGTCCGCCGATGCGGTTACCGGGAACTGCGGCAAGGAAGATATGCTCGGCCCCAGCATCACACACTGGTCCCACCACGGCAGCACCATTACCGAGGCAAAGCTCAAGCGGGGGGAGCTGAAGAGTAGCGCCGCCGACCGAGTCGTCTGTGAAAGCGGTGGGACAAGCACCGCTGTCTCCCGTTGTGCCTTCTGTCCTTCCATGGGAGCTGCGAAAGGCGGCGGTGGCGCAGCGTGCACGGCGTTGGCGGGCGCGATCAGGTACGAGTACACCTGATATCCGGCGAACGCAGCTGGCACTTCATCACGGGGGTTTCCGTCGTACATGGCTTTCACGGTGTCTGTCCAACAGCCCGTGCAGTTGACTACGGTGCGTGCGAAGACACGTGTTGTGGCTGCGGCGTCCTGGTTCGATAGGGCTCTTCGCGGCGATGTACCCGAGCCGTCAGCGGATGAGGAAGAAGAGGCGCCGCACTGTCTTCGTCTCCAGAGCGAGAAGGGAAATCGTGCCGGATCCAGCGGCACTGGCGGAAAGACGGCAGCCGCTTTCGCAGCCAATGCATCCCGAACAGAAACTAGCATGACGCCAGCGCATGACGAAGTACACGCGCAACCGTTCGGCGAGCTCATGTCTGTAGTCGTCGACGCAGAGGCTTCTTGGATAGCGCACACAGGGGCGTACGATAAAACGATCACACCGAGCTCCTCTGCAGTACGTGCGAGTGACACGGCGGCTGTGTTTCCGCGCAGCGCGAAGTCGTTCGCGACGATGCCACCTCGCAGCTGCAGAGAAGAGGAGGAGGAGGACGGCGCCGAGGCGGGGGCAAGTCCCGGAAGACGTGCCTCGACAACGAATCGAGGCAGCAGCGCATTCGGACGCAGCGGTCCGCAAAACACACTCATGATTGTACTCACAATCGCTGCACAGACGTACTCGACCATCTCCAAAGAGTGCAGGGCAGGCAACAGCGTCGTTGTGGCCAGCGGCGAGTCGTCCGCGAATAAAGAGAAGGATTTCGATGGTGGTTCAACCACGTGCGCCAGGGTAGCTGGGTCACCCTCAACCGCGCCTGACCTGACCGCTGTTTCCCGAGAAACGCCTCGTCCCCACCAGCCCCTCCAGCGCCACCGCAGTGTGGCGGGGGCCACTACGCACCACGGTGCAACGTTGAGCCACGTTGTCTCCTCTGAGAGGACGACTCCGGCCATCCTCAGCCAGCCCACGTCGCGCTGCCGGATGGCCCGCTGCACATAAGGGAACGCACCCGGACAGAGGTGAGGCATGCAAGAAGTTGAACTCCCCCCACCCAAGTCTGCCGCGTCGATCAATGCCACGCGAAGGCCGCGCTGTGCCGCATCGACGGCAGTGTACAGACCAGTGAGGCCCCCACCCACAACGAGGAGGTCGAAGGGGTCCGCCGCCGTACTTTGCTGCAGAGCCGCCCAGCGCGAAGAGCGAGGTGCGGGGCTGTCGCTGTGATGAGCAGCGCTATTGGCTGAACAGTACGTCGACACCGGCAACGCGGTGGAGGCACACAGATTCCATCGCCGATACGTAAAGCCGCAAGTAGCAGCAACGGCAGCAGCTCGCAACAGGCGCACATGCAACCTGCGGCGGTGTCGGCTCATGTCTCTAAACGGGCAGGAAAGGGGAGGGGAAGGGAAGGGAAGGGAGGGAAGAGATCACTAGCGGTGATCTGCAAGTCTATCAAGTCGAAAGGAGGAGAGCCGCCTGGGTAGGTGGTGCTGCGGCTACTGGCCAGGAAGGTCACGCCGGACGAACAGCACGCCCTCGCCTCTGTGCGAATCCTCAAAACGTGTATGATATCAAGTAAAGAAACGATCCGGTTGACTTCCGTCGCGGCGCGAACCTTTTAAATGTTTTGGATGCGTATGTGCGCGTGTGTAGATCATGTCAGTGGAAGTCTCCCTCCTCCCGCTTGAAGCACTCGAAAAGTCCCTCTGCAGACGAAAAACCACGCCAGTTGTTCGTCTGCGGCTCTCTCGGCTGCTCTAGAGGGGGGGGGGCAGGGGAGGGAAGGAAGGGCGATGTGGAAACCAAAGAACATGAATACACATATGCGTACGCCTAGAGGAGCGATAGTGAGAAGGAGGGGAAGGGGAAGGGGGAACGGGAGGTGGGGTCCTTCGGAGACGACCACAACCACGACAAGGATGATGGACGAGGAAGAGTGTGAAGGATCAGAAAAGAATTATGGATAGTGGGGTGGGAGGAGGTGCGACGCTGCTCCCCAGCTGCTCGGAAATACATGTGCATATGTATGGCAAAAAAAAACCTCAGATATGCTGGGTGCATATCAGCATGACGTGTAGCACTCCATCGGCAACATCTCGGGGATGGATCCCGAGAAAGGGGTGAGGCGAGAAGAGGCAGGGGCAGCGCATCGCATTACGGGGATGACCTGAGGGTCCCCGCTTCACACTCAAGACCACCCCCAACAACTTCCTTAGGGGGAAAAAGGGGGTGGGGGGAGGGAACAGGCGCAGGCGTGTAGGCGAGCATATCCGCAACCCTTGGTGACCTAGACCATGTTAGCGCAGCACACGCCCTCCCCCACACTGTCTTCGCTGCTTTCGTCATGATATATAGATAAGGGAGAGGGGGGCGAAAGGGAGCATGAAAACACGTGCGTTCCCTCCCCCCCCCCAAAAAAAAATCACCTTCCACGTTTCGAGAGCTTAACCGACTGATATATTGGACGCAGAACATATTACACCCAAGGCTTTAAATAGACGACCCCATTGTCGGGAGGGGAGGGAGGGGAGGGAGGGCAAAAGAGGGAGCACCGAGCACACCGCATGGAGAGAGTGGCAAAGACAAAGCTGAGCCCTATGAAATTACAAAAGTGTGTGCACTCGTCACCCGCAGACTTTGCGACGTGTCGTAGAGAAGAGAGAGGAAGAGGCTACCCATGTACAGGTGCTCCCTCCCCTCAACGACACACACACACACACACACAAGCACAAGCACAAGCACAAGCACAGGCTGATAAATCAGCATCCAGCCTCCCCTGCTGAAGAAACTCTTCAAGGGCACACTGTCTTCCCCCCCCTCCTCCCCCAGTCCACAGGCCCTCAACCCTGTAAGCCCCTTATCGCTTCTTGTAAAGGGACGGCACGAGCACATCACTTGGCTCATGACGCAGCTGGGTGTTGGCAGCTGTCTGGCCGTCCCTCTTGATGAAGTCGAAGGCAACAAAGTAGTCCCCGGCTACATCGCTATAGTCCAGGTCGAAGCCGATGTCCTCGACCAATTCGGTGAACTTGCGTGGGAACGGAACACGGGACCGAACCTCGATGATCTTGAGCAACCGCTTAGGCTTCAGAATACGGAAGGCCTCGAATAGGCTTTTGATGTAATCCGTCGCCATTAAACTAAGCGAGAAAATGCAGACGTCTACCGAGTTGTTCGTCAGGGGCACCTTCGTGGTATCCGCCACTGTCACAAACGAGTTCAGAGCGAAGAAGTCGAAGGAGTGCACCGTGTAGCCTTTCGGCTTCAACGCCGCAGCGACTTGGGCATCGCCGCACCCCATGTCCGCCACCACCCAGGAGGGTGGGATGTGTCCCGGCATGCTCTTCCCTTTGTTCGCGAGAAACCGTCCCCGGCGATCCCCTAGCAGAGACTCCACCATCAGCGTGCACGGGTTCAGGGGCCACTGCACGAGTTGTTGGTGATAGCCAGTGTGATAGTCACGAAAAGTCGACTCATCGCGCAGCAGACGGCTCGCTAGCGTCGTCGGGGCGTTGTACACTTGTTCATTCAAGAGGCGAAACGCACTGGCATTCAGACGCTCTCGGAAGTGGTCCAGGAGGTCCTCGTCGCCCTTCTGCCGCAAAACGCGACGGCGCTGAGCGGCGCTGCTGGCCCCAGCTGCCTTGGCTGAGTTCGGCCGCTCCGGGTCGAGGATATTGTGGTACTTGGGGACACGATGCTCCTTTCGGTACGTCTTCTCCTCGACTTTGCTAGAAAACGGTACATTTTTGCGGTTATTTGCAGAGTCCCGACTCGCCATGAAGTCGCCGTGTTTCACGACGGGGCCCTTCAACGTGCTGACATCCTTCCGTTTGACAGCCGCCCCCCCTGCGGCCCCGTGTCCAGCGCTGGAGGACCCCTTGCCGAGTAGGTGCTCCTGGGACGCCTTCTTCGCCTCTTTTTTACTCCGTTTTTTATCGTACTTCTTTTGAAAGTGACGGCCGCCTAACATTGTGTTTGAGAGCGCAGCTGTGTGTCACACCCCTTGTGAAAAATAAACGAGAGAGGGAAGCAGATAGAGAGAGAGAGAGAGGTAGCGGTTATGTATTGAGTGGACGCCCCTTCTTATTTGCAGGGGGGGAGGGAGGGGGGGAGAGAGGGAGGGGGGGGGGTAGCGCTGGTTGCGCAGTACACACGAAACACACGCGCTACAAGAAGTGAAAGGAGATGTTCTCAACAACCTCGAAAAGAGAAAAGGAAGAGCGTCACAGCACCGAAACGACGAGCCCCAACACAGGCACACCGACGATGCGCAGAGAGAGAGAACAAAAGAGGGAGAAGAAGTAGCGATGCGAAGCCGTGGGTGAAAGCCCAACTTCAGAAAGGCGGTGCATCCGCTACCACCAGGCACACACACACACACATATATATGCATATATATATATATATATATACATGTGTGTGTGTGTGTATGTGTGTGTGTGTATGTGTGTTCATTTCTTTGTCACCACAATCTGTGCACTCCATCATTACAGACGCTCTCCGTTGATCATGTCCTCATCGCTTGATGACGTCACTGAGACGCTGGCGCCGTCGAGGTGTGTCCTGGGACACACGCGCTTCTCGGAAAAACGCTGTCCGGCCCGAGCACCTCGGATCCCCGCCGCGGCTGTGCTCTTCACGATGGCAGCACACTGCGCAAGAAACTCCTCCCGGCTTCCCGCAATGCGGTGCAGCACCTCTGAAGCACTTGTGCGGAAGGTGCTCATCCGGTACTCGTGCGCCTGCACTTCAGGATCGGTGTATACGTGCGTAGCCGAGGTAACATCAGCACTATGTCCTTTTGCCGCTACCACAGCTGTGTGGATGGAGTCGTTCGCGGTGCGAGGCTCCAGCGAGAGCGGCGGCTCCGCAGTATGAGCGCTTGCTGATCCTGCGGTGCCAGAAACCCTCCCTGCGTCGCCCTCCTCGGGCACCAAGGTGCTCGCAAAAGGCGATGTTCCTGTCATGTCAGAAAGCGACCGAACTGTGGCGTTGGGAGAGATGGCCGACACATCCATGGCCACCATGGCCCCCAAGCCTGCACTGGGTGAAGACACCTGAACGACCGGTGGATCTGACCGCCCGCCTTTATCCTCGCCAGGGAAGTTCGCTGCGCTTGATAATGGAGGTGTTGGCGGCACCTCAGGAGACCTCGGACGCGGGAGTAGGCCACTCCCCTCGGAGGCACAGCGCGTAGCGCTTGCACGCGGGGTTACCGGGCTTCGGCTGGCTGTACCGTGACGTCGTACTACCGCACCGTCTCTCTCGGGGTGTGAAGTATGTGGCTTCGCGAAGGCACACGATGCAGGGAGGGTGGCGGGCCGCACACCATCGGAACGAGACAGGCGGCCCTCCTCCTGACCATCATGTGCCTCACGCCCAGTTACTTGCAGCGTCGGCCGAGCTGGCCCATCGGACTGGTGTCCGGGCAGCAAGCCAAGTCTGCCGCCACCGCCGATGAGACGCGCATCGGAGCGGCAGGGTGTAAACGAGCTCGGCGGCGACAGCGTCGCGGTGGCTGAGTGGGCAAAACGAAAGTGTGAGGACGCCGCTGGCGTCAGCAGCGCGGTACGCAGCTGCTCCCGCCGCATCTCGCTCGCCGCCTGCTCCTCCGCCTCCTTCGCCTTCTTCTTGTAGGCACGGAACTGCTCCTCGAGCCGCGCGCGGCGGCCACGCTCGTCTTCGAGCTGTTGTCGTAGTCGCTGGAGGGGCTCCGCCGAACCTGCGGCAAGAGTTTGCATCTTGGTGTCCTTCTCGCGGAGCTGTCGCTTCAGCTGCGCAATGGTGTCCTCGGTCCGCACCTTATAGGCCGCCGCCGAGCGCTGCTGCTCGTGATGCATCTCTTTCCACTGCAGCTCTGCCTGAGCTCCCTTCATCTGCGTCTGCTGGTGCTGCGCCTGCTCCTCGAGAATGTCTTGCTTGAGGCCATCTATCTGCGAGCGAAGAAGCTCGATGGTGTGGTTCGCGGTGTCCACGTGCTGCTGCAATGTCTTTACCTGCTCCACGGCGTTTACCTCTTGGAGCTCCAGTCGACGCTTGTAGTCGCTTAGCATCTCTTGATGAGATGCGGTCTCTTGCTGTGTGGCGGAATCTCGTTGAAGCAGTTGCTGGCGCAGCTCCTGCGCCTCCGTGCGCAGCGAGGCAAGCTCCGCCTCTGTCTGCTGCGCACGCTGGACAGAGGAATCGACGAGTTGCTGATACTCGTTTGTGAGAACCGTGTGAGATTCCTTGAGTAGTTTGTACTTTCGATGAGCCTTTTCAAGGCACGCCAGGCGCTTCGTCGCCTCTGTCAGCAAGTCCTGGTAGCTCTGCGAGGTGTGTGTGAACTCCGCCTCCACCTGAGCCAAGGCAGTCTGCGCCGACGCCTCCTGCTGCTCTCGTCGCTTCTCAGCGGCGTGCGCCAGCTGCTGTAGCTCCGCCTCGCGCGCGTGCCAGTCCACCTCCCGTGCCCTCCACACTTTGATCTGCGACTCGCACTGCGCAAGGTCAGCGGCAGCCTTCTCTGCCTGCGCTCGCCACTGCGTCACCTGCGTTGTCTGCTCACTTAGACTGTTGGTCAGCGCAGTGACTTTTCCTTGGAGGGTCTTTAACGCGTGGCCCGCATCCTCGAGCTCCATTTGACGCTGAGCCGCCTCACGTCGCGCAAGCCGCAGCTGCTCCTCTGCCTCCGCCAGACGCTGCCGCTCCGTCTGCAGCGACGACTGGAGGAGCTGTTCCTTGATGGAGAAGGACGTGGCGAGCTCGTCAGCCGTCTGCTTCGCCATCCTCGTACGCTCCTGGGTGAGGGACTGACGCAGCTCTGCCACCTCCCGTGCGTGGCTCATGCGCAGCTGCAGCATAACCTCCTCTCTCTCTCGGAGCTCCGATCGAAGTTGCTCGACGACACGGGAGTCAATGGATGCCGATGCAGAGACCACTGGGTTCTGCAACGTTCCAAGTGCAACATGCGCCACGTCGGCAATGGTGCGAAGCGGACTGGAATTGACCAGCGGCGGATCTGGAATAATACCCTCCGAGTGAGAGGGGCGAGGTCCCTCAGTGGCTCCTTCGCTGCGCACGCGCACCTCCCCCAGGGGAGCGGTTGTGGGGGCGCAAGACGAAGAGGGAGATGACATGGGTGAAGAATTTTGCAGGTTTGGCGCAGCGGCCGCCGCTGCCGCTGGACGTCGTGGCGTGGATGACGCCACAGATGGTGCCGACGGTGAAGGATCGGTGAACATGTCCTTGAATACGTTTCCCCACCTTCGTCCAAAGTGTGAGAGCATCTCAGGAGAGACGATATCGCGTGTCTTCTGTGGGCCAAAGTGGGTGTAAAGGCCGGACCCGTTTCGGCTTCGACCTTTTGCTGAGTCGGGACTCATGAAGAGCGATGTGGCCAGCCGTGGGGAAGATGTACCGCTGTGCTTCTCCTGCAAACGCCGCCGATGCGCAGCAGAAGAGGTGACAGGCTTCTGCGTGGACTGCTGTGCCGCTATGTGGGCATGGTATGCGGCGGCCTCTGCAGCAATTGCAATAGACGATGGTGAGGATCCCACGGAGGAGCCGTACAGCCCGGAGAAGGACGCCGATGACAGCGTACAGGAGGTGCCCCCGGCAACATGACGACCGTTGGAGTCTCGATGCTCTCGTCGCTGGAGCCATGGAGGCGGTGAGGAAAACCCGGACTGGTGCAATGGAGGTGGATGCAAGTTGGAGGAGCGCGAGGGGCGCGGCGGCTTCGCAAGAGACGCTGGTGAGGATGGCGCGGTGTGGTTGGAGAAGTCCAGCGCTCGATGAGGCGTTGATGCCGGCGACCCATGTCGCTGACCAGGCGACCGCGACTCGAGAAGAAGCGATGCGGTAGGAGCGATAGGGGACTGGCGGCGCCCACGAGATGCGCGCCACTGCTTGCGGTGGTGAGTAAGAGACTGCGGCTCGTAACTGCTTCCCTCATCTTCCAAATCTTCTTCCCCCTCAGCCGTCTCCCCTCCCTGGTACGTATCCACGTCGTCTTCACTTGTTGAGAGATCGGGCTGTCCATTGCCAGCACCGCTGTCGGAGTAGCGGTCGTCTCTATTGTTGCACTGGTCATCCGTGACCTGTCGCGTGCGCACGCGATGAGGCGCACGCGAATCCCGGCGGTCGCCCGAAACGCCTTCATAATAGTGAGCATCTCTCGCTCTTCGGGTCGAAGATTGAGCTGTCGCCCCCCGCTGGGCATCTGCTCTGGCACCGCCAGGATAGACACGGCTGCCTTTTTGAATGCTACAGTGAGAATCGATACACCCCACATTGGGGCGTCCTTCCTCGTGGAATGACCCTTGAACGTCTGGATCGCAATGGTGTATGTGGCGCCTCCGCCCTCTTTTTTTCTCTTTAGGGATTGTGAGTCCCCCTTTGTCAGCCACCGTTGAGGTCGAAGTCGCGGTGTCACGACCAGCTAGTTGATAGAGCTGCTCGATGCCGCGGTCCGTGTGGTCGATCAGTCGCTGCAGTGCTCGTGGAATATCTCGCTTGTTGTACGCGATGTGTGTCATTGTTGAATGGAGGGGAAGGGGGAGGGGGGGGGGGTGAAGGAGAAGGCGACTAAGTGTCCCCTATGTATAGAGTGCTCCCTGCGTGGCTATAAGCGTAAGATGAAGACCGGGCGTGCCCAAGACGAGGGGGGGGGGGCGAGGGAAGAGTGGGGAAGGGAGGGTGAGCCGTGCCCACTTAAACGCACAACTACCAAGGGGGGGAAAAAATCAAACAAACGGTACGCGTGAGTGGTATGCGGTGGTTCAGGTTCTATGAATGGTTATACGCGCGTAGTGTGACGTATATATGCCCTGTATAAAGTATGTGCTTGCGTACGGATGCCTGCAAATGTCTGTGATGAAGCGGGGTGCAGGGTACGCTGTGGGCGGTGCTTCGCGTTTTTTTCGAGATGCACGTTGTGCTTTCAGCTCTGAAAGGTCTCTGTGTGTGTGTGTGTGTGTGTGAGGGGGGGGGCATAGGTGAAGTGCCTCTCTCTCCGGGACAATCTCTCATAGACAAGGAGATGAAAACACCCCGGGGTCTCTAGCACGGGGGATGAACCAAATCAGTGTGGCGAGAAAAAAAGTGACAAGACGGAGGAGATCAGAACATGGGCGAAACAGGCAAGCCTGGGGGAAACCGCGTCAAGAACAGTGTGAGTGTGTGTGAAAGAGAGAGGAGTACCGCCGCTCATGCACAACGCAAACCGCGGGTCGCCCGCTGGAGTACTGACACACACACTCGCCCTCTCCTCTCTTCGCTCTAGGGCAGCTGCATTCTCTATCCCCCTTTTCTCCAACACCTCTCTTTGGAGGCCGCATGAATCTGTGCTTGCAAGTTGCAGGAGCATGATGAGCAGAAAAATCTATGTGGAAGGGGGTGGAGACAAAACCAAGAGCCCCCCCCAAAAAAAATATATCTATATATGTATATATATAAATATATATATATGTATGTATTCACACTTATGTCTCTGTGCCTGTACGCCTTGTGCGTATGTGTCACCCCCGAATGGCAATATGTGGGGGCGACTGAGCTAGTGTGATGGGGCCTAGTAATACGCGGCTGGATACGTCACCACTCTCCTGCACCTCCTGCACACCAACATAAATCTCAGCTGGACCAATCTTCGCTCAGCAAGTCGATCACACCGTGAGTCTCAGCGAGCTCGCTGGGCAACCGTGATGGAAGTAGCAAAGGACGCACACGATGCCCACTACAATCACCAATGCGGGATACCTGTTGATGCAGGACGGTGGCACCGCCAGAGGATGCGGACAATGCACGCATGCGATTCCGTCGCCGCGCGCGTTGGAGACGAGCGTTGAGTCGATAAAACGCAGCCACTGGTGTGACCTCTGCAGCACTGTTGTCCGTTCTCTCAGTATGTTGAGCAGCAACCCGCTGAGGAAAACATCCACAGCACATGAAGGAGTTCACCGTTGACACGTTCGCGGAGCTCAAACCATCACTCGAGTGGCAACAGTACTCTGTCTGTGGTGCGGTGCTAGCTGCCGTGTCTTCTTCCCAGCTAGACACCGACTCCATGTTTAACGCGATAGGACAGTGAAGGCAGTGGGATTGACCAACCATCTTCGTTGCGCGAGGGGTGTGGCGGCTAGGCGGCGATGCGACCGCACCACCACCTCTGTTTCCTGCATCGGTGTAAGGGAATATGTCGAGCGTGTCAGCCTCCGCGCCATCTTCACTTGTTCGAGAAGGAGCCCATTTCGCGCACGTCGACGGAGTGCCATCATCCACTGCATTGCCCCTGCTGCCTAATAGATGGGCAAAGGGCCCACCCGAAAGGGCGCGCCGGCCCGACCGTCTCAGGGGTTCCCTGCACCCTCTCCTCGCCTGTAAAGAAGACTTGGTGGTGATGTGTGAGATCATCTATGGCATGGGCAGCAGCGGTGCCGGCTCCGCTCCGTTACGTCTGTACACGGGCCCGCCCAAGTGTGAATTGCGGAGAACAATTTTGAATAGTAGTAGATATTAGTGAAAGAGAGAAAGGGCAGAGAGGGGAGTACGGGGAGTACGGGGGCTCACGCAGGCGTTCGGGTAATCGCAGAGGCTCCCCGTTGCCGCAAAAAAAAAGGTATAGAGAAGCTCATGTCCGTTGCGAGGGGGTATCGGTACGCCTTTCGGGTGGATATGTTCGAGTCGCCAAAACATCTTTCTTTTGGTGTGTGTGTGTGTGTGTGTGTCTTCCCCCTCCCCTCCCCAGTGCACGTATTTAACTTACCAATGGGTTTCTTCCACATATGCGGACGCACGTGGGTGTGGTGACCAAAAACCTCCCGATGGCGGAGTCAAGATGAGCACCCCCCCCCCAAAAAAAAAAAACATCACACTCGCACACACGCACACACGCACGAGAGGATGGGAGAGGGGGGATGGCAGTAAAGGCAGCAACCATTCAATCTCACGGACACGCACGGGCATACACGCATAAGTATATATAAATATGTATATTATACATACATACAAGCATGCATGCGCACATCCCCAGCGGTACTTTGAAGATTTGTTTACCTTCGCACCTTCCCAAATGGGATGGAGAAGTCGAGGCCAAAGTGGAGGAGATGGCGGTTTCTGAGCACTATGTTGCTTCGGAACTGCTGTCGTCGCCCCGTCTTTCCGCGGCCGGCGCGAGCGTCGGCTTCCCGGCGCATGCGTTCCTTGGTTTGTCGCAGACGCGCTTCGTCAGCCAGTGACTGTGCAGAAAAGACAGCGCTCGTAGCAGCGCGGACTGTGGCGTCCTGGACTGGGTACGTCACCTCCCGCAGAGCCAACATGGCCGGGGATGCGTTCTGCGTCCAGGGAAGTGGAACAAGCTCTGACCACGGCTCGGCGGCAACCGTTGCCCACCGTGCTGCAGTGTCGTCTCGACTCTCCTCGGATGAAGATGTACACGCAGCGTGCAGCACCGACTCGTAGGGATACTGCAATGAAGGCGCAGGGTTCACAAAAGGGTCTGCGAGGACGCTCTTCTCCGGGAGGGCAAAGCTATCGAGGTGACGGTCGCGCAGCACGAGTACACCAGGCAGGGTGACAGCCTCTTCCTGCACTTGGAGGTTCAGCACGTTCTCCACACCGTTCACGGTCAGGATCAGCTTGAGAGTGCAGGCCACTACCGCCTCGATCTCCACCTTCACTTTGGTACTGACCACGAGCGGCGGTGACTCACCACCCCTTGACGTAGAGACTGCGGCCGTCGTCAGTGATGACGCGTTCCCCACCGCTGACGTACTACGTACCAAAACGCTCTCTCTGCGTATCCGCAGCGGCTGTGCCGGTGCAGCCGCCAGTGCCTCTAGTCGACTTGTGCCTCCCCCCTCCGCCGTTGTCTGATTGGTGCCACCTGCATTGCCCAGCTTCACTCCTGCCAGTGACCACGCGACGTGCAGCTCGTTTGGGCACCCCAACTTCTTCACAGCGACTAGGTTATCAAAGATGAGCAGCACGCGCTCCCCCACGTAAAAGCGTGTGGGCAGCGAGTGCGCCTCCTGCTCCGGCACGCCACGACGGGTGAGCAAGCAATGCTGTACGCTTACACCCGACGGGAGAGCGATGTAAGTGCGGCCAGGGCTACCGTTGCTTCCTCCGCCAAGTGCATCATCACGGTCTAGAAAAGACTCCAGTAGAGACGAGGTCGCTTGGCCGACATTGGCTCGACTGCCGCCGCCGCCGCCGCCGCTGCTTGAGCCTCCCGGACCAGATCCCAGCGCTGTCCCGCCACCCAACGAAGATGAAGTGCCTCGCATGCCAAATTGTTTGTACTCCGTCTTGTCGTACGTGTCTGGAAAGTAGTAGACAAGCCCCGTGTTCACCGCTCGCCGGATAAGCGCTGGCGAGATAACGATTTGGTCAGTGTGCAGTGCCACGCACTCCTCTGGGTCCAGCAGCGTGGAGGGAGACTCGATGCGCCGGCGCAACTCATCCAAGGTATTGATTTCGGAGCGAGCGCACAGAAGAAAATACCGCCCGCGCTCCGTCGCGGTGGAGGTGGTGGGGGGGCAGTCTGAAGAAAAAGCGGGTGGGCCCTCCGGCTTCAGTTGCCCTGCCGCAGCCGCGGCGGCACTGTAGTTGCGATGGAGCTCAATGCTGCGGTGCCAACAGGCGCCATCCTCAATGAGCGAAAACCATTCATCTGGAAAGCGCTGCACTGGCACCCCGCGCGGCAGCAGCGAGTCCAACTGCGCCAGCGTGTACGGCTGATTGGGGTGGCGGCTAAGAAACTGCAGCACCTCATAGTGTTTCGTAAGCTGCGCCGGGCTGAGGATGAGCTGAAACTCGTTCATGACGGAGAGGGATCCGTCGCTGGGAGACACGAGAAGATGGCAACGTAGACAACAACAGCGAACAAAAAAAAAACGGCGATGACCCCTCGCGATTGGTTTCCTGAAGAGCGGGGTGGGTGGGTGGGTGGGGGAGAGAGGGGAGGGGGGAGGGTAGAGGACCTTGATCCCTGAGAATCACTGCCCGTGCCCCACACTCCTCTGCTGGTGGCGTGCGCACGCGTAGATGAGGTGTGCAAATATCCGAGTTTGTGTGTGTGTGTATGTGTGTAGTGGGGAAACCGGTGTGGGATTGGAGATCCGAGGAGGTCATGCGAGGCGAGGAATGAAAGAACGAAGAGAACGAATGTGCAGCGGTGAGCTGAACGACGCATCGACGCTGAGAAAAGTGAGCCAGCATGACGGCACAGATCGAGTGTAAAACAGAAAAAAAAAAGAAGCGAGCGGAGGAGGAGGGGGATATGGCATTTTCCCCGAAACGCCCCGCTAACAAGTGTAACGGATGCCCGTGGTGCATACACAACACAAGAAAACATGGAAGGAGAAACAACGGCAATCCGCTTCGCCCCGTTCAAAAACTGATGACTGATCTGTGTGGTGAACACCCACTGCGAGAAGACAAAGCTCAGGCGCAGGTTCACAAGCGAGTCCCTCATGGATCGAATCAATTACATGGACGTCCATGATTTCGTCTGTCTGAGAGCATCACTAGGGTGACTGTATTAGTCTGTGTAAGAGGAATATATATATATATATACGCTCTGCGCAGACGCCTCTGGACAACAAAGTCCACCAAGCTGGCCCCCACCACCAACACCACCAGCGCCATTAGTATCACCGAAAAGACGGAGACAGGAGCGCACATCGGACAGTAAAAGCGGGAAAACGGGTGGGAGAGAGGGGAGGGAGTGAGGGATGGCACACAGTTCAGGGGTCCTTGAACGGGGGTGCCGCTTCAGAGAACGTCATAGAGCGAGGCCAGCGGCATCACGACGACGTTCACAGACACCTTCGACTCGTGGTCGCGTTGCGTGTGCAGAACACTCAGTTGCCGCAGTGCATTGATCTGCAGAGTCAACCGTTCGAATCCACCGAACAGGCTAGAGACAGCTGCCACACCACCGGAGCCGCTGCTGCCCGCAACGGAGGTCAGGGCGGCAAGACCCATCGGCATACAATCCGTGTTCGACAGACGTCCATTCCATGCAGAAGTGCCGCTACCGCCGCCCCCAGTGCCACGCAGACGCCCCCCAACAGAACCACTAGCACCAGAGCCTCCCCCGCTGCTGGCACCGCTTCCTGCTCCACCCTTCACACAACATGCCAAAGCAAGATGGTGCGTGTAAACCCGTGTGTCAGCCGACTGCTCGCACGAGAGTGACCACATTCCCTCAAAGTTGGCGTGAACGCGTGCCTCCACCTCTCCGTACGGGCCACCCTCGCCACGCAGGACAACCCCGAGCTTCGGGTCGATACGAATGGAGACTTCTGTGCACTGCGCAGCCGTGATGTCCGCAATGAGGTCACGCACGGTGTCCCCCTGCAGCGTCACTTGCGCGAGAAGTGCCCCTTCTGAAAAACGCAAATCCAGCAAGTGGTCACGCACGTTTTGCGTTACCAGGAGAGACTGAAGCATGCGGTTCCCTCCAACACTCCAGTCTGACGACATCGATGAGATGCCAGCGGCGCACCCCCCAGTGCCGCCAATCCCGACCAGTCGGTCGGTCGGGGTCAACTCGACGAGCAGCTTTGCATCGTCGGCCGGGTATGCAAGCACAGCCCTCGTCGACGCCGTCGCGACTGATGGACCAAGCATGAGTAACGCATCGATCAACGAGGGGATGTGCAGTGCAAAGCGCGTCTCGACAACAGCGTACTCAGCGAAGAGGCTCTTTGGCAGAGTACACGTTGCTGTGATGTTCTCATCTGTGCCCTCCACATGCAAGATCACATGCGACTCCGTGAACACAACGGTAGACCACCCGTCGCGACTCACCGATACAGCTTGCAGTGCGCGAAGAAACACCTGCGGTGAGGCGAGACGGCAGTAAATGGACATGTGTGGGCGTGTATTGGGATTAGGGTGTGGGGGGAGGGGGAGGGGGAGGGGGGGGGGGGATCAAGAGTCCGGCACCAATGGCAAAAAGTCTGCCTGCCTGTCGATATGAAAGCTGCCGTGCCTGCCCTCTCCTCCAAACAGATCTATGAGCAGCTTTTTTTTTAGAGACGAGGGGGGAGGAAGGGAAAAAACAAGACCGAGGAAGGTGCGGACATCCGTGTGCACGTGCAAGCAGTAGGAAGAGGTGGCTTGCAGGAATCGTAAATGCCAACGTAGGAGACAGCGCTCGCCACCGTTCAATCAACTGCTGCGTAGCAGAATGTGCTTCCCTGTGTGCGGGTTGAAACCAAACGAGAAAAAAAAAACGAAACCGCAGGAGTATCAGCAAAAAAGAATGCCAACGCGTATCTCGTTGTTTGAGGGTTCAAGCAGCCCTCAGATGCTTGCGGCACACCATGTGCACACAAACCCCCTCACCACAGGACAACACAAACGTCGGTTGAAGAAGTTGGAGACGAAGAGGGAAAGAGGGACCGTTTTTTTTTTTGGGGGGGGGGAGTGCGTGTGCGCATGATTCTCTCTCTCTCTGCATGCCCCTCCGACACCCCCATTCTTCCGTTTGGAGAGACATAGATTACACACAAAGCACCCTACTGAGAGGATGAGGTAAGCGATGAAGCTCAGGGAAGAGGGGGGGGAGACAAGCTGAGGGAGGTAAAGCGACAGAGACCGCTGTGTTGGTGAGCGCATCCCCAAGCACATGGCACCAACCGGGTAGAGTACAGCAAACACTTGAGTGTGAACGCTTTCGGTTAGTGTGTGTATGTGTGTAATGTATGTGTGTGTGTGTGTGCACACACGCGCTCGCCAAGGAGCGAGCACACAGACGGAAAAAAAAAGAGCGGCGGCGATGGAGAACGTCGAAACCAGAAACGCCCACGAAGCGAATCACCAAAACGAAAAGGAGGAAGCAAGAGAGACCCCTCCATACACACACACACACACACAGAGAGTGAGAGAACATCTGCAGACAGGTGTGTGGAACCCCTCAATGCGAAATTGTGCGCGAGTGGGGGACGGCAAACAGGGGGGAGGAGGGAGGAGAGGGCATTCGCCTTGTCCATGTTCCTGTCCGCACCGCCTTTCCCCACACTAAATCTCTGTAGCTGTCTCTAGTGCAAGATGGTGTGTTCCCTATCCACCGTGTCCCCATGCACCTCAGCGCAGCCAACAAACATGCGAATGAAGTGTTGGTCTTGGGCAAAGTTCTCGCCAGGGAAACGGTACTGGCCATCCGCCACAGACCATCCCATCTCATGAAAGTATCTCGTTGGAAGCACAAAGTCCCTGATGCGCTGTCCATCCGCGGTCATGGTTGTGCGCGGCTCAACACATGGTAGGGTGCTGCTGTAAGGTAGCTCTCCTGGTGGTTTTGCCTGAGGATTTGCCAGGGAGGGCGGCGGCGGTGCCGCCCAGGCCGCCTCCAACGATGCAAAGCTGGGCTGCAGAGACAACCCATGTAAAATCAGATAGGTGGGTGGTGCGAGTGAGAAAGAATCACTGGGATCCTCGTGTCGCCGCAACGCATCTATGGGACTCACCCAGATCAACTCCGAAACCTCACTGGCCTGCTCCATGAGCGGCAGCTCCTGTGGTGGGACGACGCGAGCCGCGACACTAGCATCCTCCGCACCACTGCTAGATGCGCGCTCGGCGTGCGGTGAGGGCGCCGCCTCGGATGCCTCTGTGCTCACCACTGCCGAGTTCACTAGCGCCGAAAAAAAATACGTGTCGTATCGGTACTTGAGCTGCCGTGGCGACACCCACCGTGCAACTGGACGAAGACGGGAGGCGGCGGCGAGGTCGTAGATGAGGGGCACAGAGTCAGTGGAAACATCTCCTGCGCACACGTGATTGTGCGACTTCCCCCACTTGAGCCACAGTGCCTCAGAACATATGCGGCCATCTTTTCGAAGAACACATGCAGCCTCCTCGGTGAGCTCGCGCAGTGCCGCGACGCGGCAGGCCCAAGCCTCCACCTCAGCCTCTTCGGCCGACAGTTGTGCAGACGATTCCAGGAAGTCCTGCGTCGTATTGAGGTCCCCCTTCGCGCCTTGTACATGCAAGTTATAGTTCTCCGCGAGGTAAGCTTTTGCCGTGGTGTAATCGACTCCCTCGACACCGCCACCAGGGAACACGTACATGCTCGGCATAAAGCGTGCCTTGCCATGTCGCTTCATCATGAGAACATGAATGTCATTCTCCTTTGCAATGCTACTGCCCGCTTCACGCCGCTGTTGTGTCGTGACATGTTTGGGGTTTCGAGCGATAAGAAGAATTGTAGAGGCCAGCCGTGGAGCAGCAGCATTCATTTTTGAACTCATCAATGCTGTATCTGTTTGTGTGTGTGTGTGTGTGCGTATGTGTGCGTGTATGAGGGGAGGGGGGAGTGCTTGCGGTATCGTGTGTCGAGTAGAGCGCGGGTTGTAGTGGCATAAAAAGATGAAGAACAGAACAACGAGGGATTTTAAAAGTTCAATGAGGGGGGGGTGGTGTGTGTGTGTGTGTGTGTGCGCGTGCGCGTGGTTTTCATAGATGTGACGGGAAGTGTAGAAGACGACATGAGGCAGACGAAAGTAGTCATTCATCAATGCCATCAAAATACAGCTTACGATGACGTGCCCCCCTCCTGGAAAAAAAAAAAAAGGGAAAGCCCCCATTGCGTGGCGTGCATGCAACACACACACACACCCAACAGCCATCGCTGCAAGCACTAATATAGTCCACACGCCTCTTTTGAGGTCGGTTCTGCTCGCTCACACCGCAAGCATGGCGAAGGCGCCAAGAAGTAAAAGATTCGGTTCTTCGTTGTGGAGGTGGCGATCCCTGCACCCATCCACCTCCCTCCCACCCACCCTAACCCTACCTCACCTTACCCTACACACGATCCTCTTTTTTTTATAAACATCGTTATCTCACCCACCCCACTCCCTCTTTCTTTCTCCACTTCTCTTTTCAATGCAGTAAGCGAGATGGAGAGGGGGAGAGGGGGGGTTGGGGGAGGGAAGAGGAGGGAAGAGGAGGGGAAAGGGGAGGGCGGGAGAGGTATAATGTGCTCTGTCCCCCGTCCCTTGACGGGGTGCTGAGGAAAAAAAAAAATGAGTAGGAGAAGGGGGCACTGTCTGAGTGAGCTGTACCACTTTGTTGCATATTTTTCGTTGTTCTGGGGGGAGAAAGGAAGGAAAAGATGCTGTTCATGTTCCTGCTGCTGCTGCTGCTGCTGCTGAGGGGAGGGGGGGGGGAAAGACGCTCGGGTGAATAAAACGTTCTCCTGTTCATGCGTGCAGATTGAACGAGGGAGGGAAAGAAAGCGATACGAAAAAAAAAAAAACTCTTATCAGAATGGAGACTCATGTGACGAGGCGTATGTACGGCTGACACGTGGTTATGCCTATTCGCCTGGCGGCGATCTCGTCTTCGGCGGGACGCGGTGTGGGCACACAGTGAAGTGCTCGACAACTTTGCTTGTTGGAGACTCGTGTCGCATGCCGCTTTGAACCGGCCTCCACCGACTTGGGTACTGCTTTAGGTGTGGTGGCCGGTGCTTCTCGATGCCTGAACAAGTGAGACCCCACAGGTAGTTCGGGTCCAGTTGATAGACCTTCGCCGGCTGCTGCACTGCGACGACGTAGGCATGGAGCTCGCGCGTCGCGGCATCGAGACGGAATCGCACAAAGTGCTTGTACTCCTCCATCTGGAATGCCGAGTAGGCGCCATCGTACATGTAGTCAAACGTCGTGACAGAGAAAAGAAGAAACGTTCCGATCAAAAAAGACACCACAGGCGTGATGAGAATCCAGTAAAAAAAAAGGACATACGCGTAGTAGAGAAAAATCTGCAGCCGCGAGGCGGTTGCCGAAAACTGAGCCACCCCGCCGCCGCTCACGGCCATAGAGAAATACCCCAGGGACTCGAATGGATCCAAGCAGCGCAGCAATACACGCAACCACCCCGATGGGATGAAGACCTGGATGAGCTGCTGCACCCGGCCCACCAGGCGAGACACCCAGGACATCCTCCCTCCTGTGAGATACGAAAAGTAATCCGCAACCATGCTGGTCATGAAAAACACTTGGTATTCCAGCTCGGTGCCCTCTTTCCCAGAAGCTGACCGTAGCAAACCGTTTTTCATGAGGTACAGGAGCTGCGTGTGCAGGAAGGCCATGGCACCGGAGCAGCACAGTAACACGATAAAGGACCACACAGCACCGTAGCACATACGCCAGAGCAGTGGTGCGTGGCGGTCGGCGCCCGCAGAAGAGAAGAACACAAAGAAAAGTAGAAGAGGGATCAGCGAAACGACGCCGTGGGTGATGACGTGCGAAACAATATCCGTTGTGTAGCCTACCCACAGCGAGAAAACCTGCGCCAGCCGTACCTTTCCAAAAACCTCGGCAGTTGTGCCACGGCCACTCCGCAGAGGATCCATCGGGAGAGGGAGCACCGACATGAGAAGCACTAAGCACAAGAACCCGACAACTAAGTCGAACTTCCAGTTGATGACGCGGAAACCCCAGAGACGCGACGCCATGTTCATGAATGTGTTCCGATCGGGGAAAGCACAGGCGCGTCGATATCTCGTTCCTTGAGAGATGATAACATCGTCCCGCGCACCGTGCAGGAAGGCACCACCGCCCCCGCTCACCACCAGCGTCGCAGCCTCCGACGACGCATCTACAGGGACATGGCGAGAGTAGTGGTGAAGATCACCCGCCAATCGCAGACGCAGACGCGTGCCGAGGGCCTCGACAACTCGATTCACTTCTGGCTGCCGCGGCTTCTCATCTCTCTCCATCGCCTCGAGAATCCAGCCCGGCTCGTGCGCCGCAAGGATCGCGCAGCTATCCACGTCCATGTACTTCTCAATCGCGTCCAGGAAGTAGTTGCGCTGCGCCACGTCAATGTCCTGCAGGTTACCGGTGTCACAGCAGAGAATAAACCAGTTGTGCGGCAGCCGAAGCACAAAGAAGCTGCTTCGCTGCGGCATCAGCCACCCGCCAATCCACTCACGCTCAATGATGTACTTGCGGTACGTCGTCAGCCCATCGAACCAGTCGTGGTTGCCAGGTATCGCAAACAGCAGCGGCACGCTCCGCAGTGCCGCCTCCGCCGTCGCGCACCCCGCCTGCTGCGCTGCATGCCCCGTCGCCATCCCAGACACAGTCGCGGCGTCCAGCAGGTGCAGGTGCGCAACGTCCGCGTCGCTCGGGTCCGCAACAACCACACGCTTCTGCTCGGCGTGGAACACGCTTTGCAGCCGCGTGTTGCCGCTCATCGCGTCGTGGTATGGCTCGAACAAGCGCATCGTGTACGTCTCGTCGTTGGGGCTGGGGTACGCGAGGTCGCCGCCAACCAATACAAAAGACCCGCGCGGCAGTGTGACGAAGCCGCTCTTCCCCGGTTTTGGCATCGAATGAGACACAGGAGCTTTGGCAGTTAGGTTACAATTGGAAACGGTGTTACGGCGTCGCGTGGCTGACGAAGGCACCGAGGTGTTGGAGGCGAACGAGTCCGTGGTGGCCGCTCTAGCGAGTGTGCGATCCCAACTGGCACCGTGTACAGGCCTCATCACCGGCCGCTTGGCACAAGCAGCGGAGGCTGCATCGGCACAACATCTCCTTACGGTTTGTCGCAGTGGTGGCGCGTGGGCGGTAGTGGGAATTGTATGTGGCTCACTCCCATGTGTGTCCTTCGCGGCAGAAGCGAGTGCAGCGCGGGAGAACTTCTGCACGCTCTTATCATGCCTCATTGGATTTTTCATGTCCGTCACCGTTGCAGCCGACGCTGACAAGCTGCCATCTGCATTCACGCATGAGGAGCACCGGCAGCCTCGAGGTCGCGCGATGTGGCTCATACTGCGTGCGATTTTACGCCACCGCCTTTCCTTCTTGGTCGTCAAGGGAAGTCGAAGCGCCGGCTGCGCCAGAAGTCGGGCCATGGCGTACGTTGGATTAAAGCCATCACCCACATCTGCGATCCAGTCGAACCAAACATCGGGTTCAGTGGGAGGCGACTTCGCCGTGCCGGCAGGTGTGAAGCCCTCGTTGACATCGTTGTTGCTTTGGCAAGCTTCGTGGTCCTTACTACCCAGCGGCGTTGCTGGTACTGTTGCTGCCGATCTGAGCCCCTCAGTCGCCTCGACGCCGCAGGACTCCAGCGAGCTCACGGTGGAGTCGGCAATGGAGGGCGGCGGCGTGGTTGGGGTGTGGCCAAGTGCCTCCGCAGCGCTCTGCAACGTTGCTCTCAGAGAGAAGAAGAAGTGGAGTTGGAATATTTTGGGGGTTGTGTAGCCCTGAATGGTGCGCACATCAAAGGCGAGAAAATGAAGCGTGGCTCCGGCCATCGTCTGCCAAACTGTGAAGAGAATGAACGTTGACCACCATGGTACCATACCTGGACGGTTGACCGGGTGCTGCGACTTTTGGACATCCCTCACAACCACCTCTGGGGCTCGAAAGGACATTGGTGTGGGGAGGGTGGGGTCGGAGTGGGACACCCTGTGCACCGCCGGGCTGGTCCCCGTGGTGTGAAGGGAGCGTGAGAAGGGAAGACCCTGAGGCGTGGAGGAGGAAGCGCTGTCAAGCATCTGGGTGTGAGAGCTACCAAGACCGTAGCCCAGTATCTGTCGTAGCTCTGCGTCATCTGATGCGTACGAAGACTCGAGCACGCTCAGGTTCACGCCCTGCGGACACTCATGGTACAGGGTGCGTGAAGGAGGACGCGCGTGTGTGGGAGCTCCCTCTTCAATTGGCAGGGGAGCGCCCGACATGGCAAAGGAGCTGTGCTCCTCTCTGTGAAGGCGTCCTGCGACAAGCGTCCCTGTACGAGCACCCGCGGCCTTCCGCACCGCGCTAGTGTGGGTGCTCGGCTCCGCACGCGCGTAAACCCTCGGCGGCGGCACGAGCTCCCGCCAATCCTGGCAATCCTTCTTGCCGCTCTTCTCCATCCCGAACGCCTCCTCCTGCCTCCCCTTGTTCAACTCATACAGCTCCGCCCACAGGATACCGCGGGCAGGGTCGAACCCCATCCACTTCTTGTAGTAGTAGTCTGCCGCGATAAAGCAGGTGGACAAACCCAGCACCTTCGCGATGCATTGAAGGGGCTGTGTGGCGACGGTGCTGCGCATCACGTAGTACAAGACAGAGCGCCAGACTGGGCTGGACGCGCCTTCACGAAGCTTGTAGCCGTAGGCGCAATGGACGGTGCCTAGGGCGGCGAGGACAAAAGAATTGAGAGCAATGACGGAGAAGCGACCGCCGTACGTGATGGTGAGTCCCCAGCGCCGCTTCATCTTGTGAAGAAACCCGAACCATGTCGTGAAGATGATGAAGAGGGGGAAAAAGAGGATAGGCACCGCGTCCGTCGTGTTCGGGTTGCGAGTCCCCTGCCGCTTGTTCTTTAAAACCTGCGGGCCAAGGTGGAAGCAGAAAAAAACGATGGTGCTCCATGTTTGAAAGACCCTCGTGACACGGCCGTAGGTGTCCATCGCCGCCGTGGAGTGCGCGCGAAAGGGTGAGTGAAAGAGGTACGCTGAGCCCATGCAGGCCAAGTAAACGAGTGTGCAGAGCACATCGGGCTCGATGCGGTGACAGAAATCGACGGCACTCTGAATGAGGGGCTCGATCCAGACCATAGAGAAGTCGACGAACGGATTATGCCTGCCCAGGCGCCAGTACCACCAGTCCGACATGGCGAGCAGAGGATGAGATGTGGACATCACCGTACTTCAGGGCAGAGAACGGCAACGAAGGACTAATCTCTGCGGGACGAGAATGGAAAAAAAAAAGAAGGGCAGGGGGCAGGGGGCAGGGGGCAGGGACAAGGGGCAGGGGGTGGGAGGGGGCACAAAAGCGGACGAGTGGCACAGTTGCATGCAAACGCACGGGTGAATGTTCGTCTGTGGGTGCTTCTCACCTTTGGGACAGGCAAAAAAAAAAGGAGAGAGGGGGAACTCGAAAAAAAAAAACCGCCATACGAAGTGAGGAGCGGAACAACGATGCCAGAGAGAGAGAGAGAGAGAGAGAGCACCAGACAAATGGAGGGAGGCATGGGGGGAAGGAGTAAAACGTATGTGCGCAGGTACTCGTCAGGAGGAGGCTTGAGAAAGGATCATGCATCTTTTTTTTTTCATGAGGGGGAGGGGAGGGAGAAGAGGGGCATGCAGCTACCCCGCTGATATGAAGAGATAACAGGGCTGAAACATCGCATAGGCCGGTCGGTGTTTGCAAGCGGTTATGTGCACCCCACGTCCCTCCCCTCCCCCTCCTCGTGCAGGACATGACGTTCACAAAGAATGTAATAGACGAACAGAGACCGAGATCAAGACAGTGACGGAACCGGAAGTTGCAGAAAACGGCGACAGCGGCGCTGAACAGCAGCCACACACACACACAGATACAGGCACAATAACAGTAAATAAAGGCGCTGGAAATAATAGAAGCGATTCTGATACCTCCTCAGCAGGAGCTTAGTAGGGGAGAACGGAGGGAGGGGAGGGGGGGGGGATGAGAGGGGAGGAACAGCACACAAGTTACATCATTGCATGTGTGTGTGTGTGTGTGTGTTTAGATTCTAGACGCGTCAAGGGTGTGTGTGTGTGTGTGGACGCCTCGAGATGGTTCCCCCAATGTGAACGTTCAGAGTAAGAACATAGGAACGAAGTTCATGTCGACTAAGAGGGGAGGGGGTGGCGCGACAGCGCTCGCGCTCCTTCTGAGCCTCTCCGCAAAAACAACAGAAAAAGAAAAAGAGGGAGGCTATTCCACAGTCCCTCGCTTTCTGGCTGACGTTGCCGTAGGCGGCCGGTGTGGGGTACACACGAAGTGCTCGAGAACCTCCACTCCCTCTTCCATGCCCTCCTCAAGCGCCAAGCGCTTCCCATCATCGCGCCTGGTGATTGCCCGGGACTGCTTTCCCTTCCAGCGGCTTGGATGGGCACGCAGGTGTGGCGGGGCTGCTTGCATCACGCCACTCTTCACTTCTTCTTGATACGCGCAGTCCTTGTTCCATGACTTGGGAACTTTTCGCATGGCGATTACGTATATGTGCAGCTGCCTCGTCGCAGTGTCCAGGCGGAAGCGCAAGAAGTGTTTGTACTCCTCTATCTGGAAGGCGGAGTAGGCGGGATTGAAGAGGCAGTCGAACAGTGTCACAGAACACACCAGGTAGCTGCCAATGAGAAAAGATACGAGCGGCGTCACAAGAATCCAGTAGAAGAAAACAAAGTACAAGTAGTACAAAACCTCGTCAAGGCGGCTGGCATCCTCGGCAAACGTGCCCATCTTTGGCGAGCTCACTTTTTCTGATAGATACGCGAGCATCTCAAACGGATCGAGACAGCGCAGGAAGACACCGCACCAGCTCACCAGCGAACCGCCGTAAAAAGATGTCTGCAGCAGCTGCAGCTCGTAGGCAGCGACGCTGGCGTTGGCCCCGCGCAGAATCCGCTGTGTGTGGTTCAGCAAACTATCAGCCGAGGCCCGCACCTCGTCTTCCACGACGCTGCCCCAGTGGCCGTCCGCGGACACCAGCAGGTTGTTCTCCACCATGTACTGCAGCGTGCAGATTAAGAAGGCCAGCATACCGCAGCATGTGAACACCGTCAGAAATGTCCAGAAAAGGGAGTGGAGCAGGCGGCACCACACCGGTGTATTCTTCTCCGACCCGGCAACCGTGAAGGCAGCGAAAAAACCGAGAGTGGCTAACACGGACGCGATGCCCTTGGTGAACAGCGTCACCACATAGACCCATGCCTGTTCCCACCACGCCGCTACCGCGTCTGGCAGCGTCATGAGCGCTCCGCTCTCCGAGTTGAGGCGAACGCCTTCGATGGACTGTGGCAGAAGCGATACTACGACTAGAAAGCCACAAACGCCAATGATGAGGTCGAACTTCCAGTTGATGACGCGGAAACCCCAGAGACGCGACGCCATGTTCATGAATGTGTCCCGATCGGGGAAAGCACAGGCGCGTCGATATCTCGTTCCTTGAGAGATGATAACATCGTCCCGCGCACCGTGCAGGAAGGCACCACCGCCCCCGCTCACCACCAGCGTCGCAGCCTCCGACGACGCATCTACAGGGACATGGCGAGAGTAGTGGTGAATATCACCCGCCAATCGCAGACGCAGACGCGTGCCGAGAACGGCGCACACCTTCGACAACTCGGGTTGAGTGAGGTTCGACTTGTGCAGCATCGCATCATACACCCAGCCCGGCTCGTGCGCCGCAAGGATCGCGCAGCTATCCACGTCCATGTACTTCTCAATCGCGTCCAGGAAGTAGTTGCGCTGCGCCACGTCAATGTCCTGCAGGTTACCGGTATCACAGCAGAGAATAAACCAGTTGTGCGGCAGCCGAAGCACAAAGAAGCTGCTTCGCTGCGGCATCAGCCACCCGCCAATCCACTCACGCTCAATGATGTACTTGCGGTACGTCGTCAGCCCATCGAACCAGTCGTGGTTGCCAGGTATCGCAAACAGCAGCGGCACGCTCCGCAGTGCCGCCTCCGCCGTCGCGCACCCCGCCTGCTGCGCTGCATGCCCCGTCGCCATCCCAGACACAGTCGCGGCGTCCAGCAGGTGCAGGTGCGCAACGTCCGCGTCGCTCGGGTCCGCAACAACCACACGCTTCTGCTCGGCGTGGAACACGTTTTGCAGCCGCGTGTTGCCGCTCATCGCGTCGTGGTATGGCTCGAACAAGCGCATCGTGTACGTCTCGTCGTTGGGGCTGGGGTACGCGAGGTCGCCGCCAACCAATACAAAAGACCCGCGCGGCAGTGTGACGAAGCCGCTCTTCCCCGGTTTTGGCATCGCTTGAGGCGCGTTGCTGGTGCTTGGCGACTCAGCCGGCGTCACATCCTCGGACTTTGACAAGAGCGATAGGCCTGCAGTCCCTCCAGGCGGGCAGTGCAACGGCAGCTTGAGGAGTGGCTTGGCGAGAAGTCGGGCCATGGCGTACGTTGGATTAAAGCCATCACCCACATCTGCGATCCAGTCGAACCAAACACTCGTGTCGTCTGTAGTGAAGCCCTTCTCTTCTCGAGGCATCTGAGATGATTGCTCCTGCGGTGGCTGCGTCGTCGTAAACTGAGCATGCTGGGATCTACAGGTGTCATGGAGGGAGGCAGTGTCTTGTGCGCAAGGTTTGTTGGTGCTGCTCAGGCGACGTGGCTCGTCGCTTGTCCAAAGACACGGCAAATCCTTTAGAGAAGACCCGAAGTGGAACTCAAAGAGCTTCGGTCTTGCATAGTGCTGCAGCACGCGCACGTCAAATGTGAGGAACTCGAGCGACATGCGCGCCAGCGCCTGCCACGTCGTCCCCATTATAAAAGTGGAGAACCACGGTACCATGCCTGGTCGATTCGTGGGGTGGGAGGCGTACTTCTCGCCCGCCATGGCGAGTCGGTCGTGTTCGTCCTGCCACCCGGTCGGGTCCGCCAGCCCATTGTTCCACCGCTTTGCCGCCGCGGCTCGAGCCGGTAACGAAATCGTCTTCGGGACAGCCTCCTGGAGTCGTGGATCAACCTCAGCGACTCCAAGACGGTCTTCCAGACGCTTGTCCCTAGCGAGGGTGCGCAGCAGACCCAAGCACTGGAAGATGAAAGAGGCGCGAGACGCCCCAGCTATCCTGGAGTGGGACCTCGTCGCTTTTTCTGGGTAGAGGTCCGCCCACAGGATGCCGCGCCAAGGGTCTCCGTCGGCGACCTGCTTCTTGTAAAGATAGTCAACCGCCACAAACATCACGCAGAGGGAGCATAGAAAAGCAAGGCACGCAAATGGCCTCTTTGTTACGGGCTGCGGGCAGATGACCGTCGATGTTATCCAAGCTGGCAGCGGCGGCGGTGGCGGCGGCGGCGTAGCACTCATGAACAGGGTCTCCCCCGCCCCCTGGGATGCCACGACGACGGCTTCCTCCGTTGAGAAGACCTCACTGCATACTGTGTAATGCATCGTCGCAAAGCTCGATAAAAGCACCGAGTTGATGATCACCACTCTGAAGCTGGCACCATAGGTGAAGGCGAGCTTGTACCGGCGTTTGACCTTGTGCAGAAAGAGACACAAGGAACTAGTGAAACAGAAGGTCGGAAAGAATATGGTGGCTGCTGTGTCTTCGACAAGAGCATCCTGGATGGCGCCGGTGGTCGTCGACCTCGTCGGCGTTGTGGCTGAACCGTGAGCGCGCGACTCCACCACATGCGGCCCCACATGAAAGCAGAGAAGCACCACCGCAATCCATATCTGCAGCCCCTTTGTCACCTGCGCATACCAGTCCGTGCGGGACTCCAGCTGAGAACGAAACGGCGAGTGAAAGAGATACATGAGGGCCAGCAGAAGCACGTAGGAGAGCGTCCAGAATATGCCAGACCGCAGTGACATCACGCGCTCCGTCACGAAAAGGAGAAACATTTGAACGTGCCCATACCACTCCGAGTGACGTATTTGAAAAAGGAGCGTCTCCATTTTTTTTTTTGCCGGCAAAACAAAAAAAAAACAAAAAAAAAGAAGAAAAGATGTGGGCGAATAAAGGCAAGAAAAAATGGATTTCAAATAGACGCAACACGTGGAGAGCACACCCAACCACCAGCACCACCACTACAACCCCACCCACCCACCCACCCCAAAAAAAAAAACAGCGACACACACAAAAAAAAAAAAGACACACGGCAAATAAAATAGAGAAACACGAGATGGTGATGATGATTTTTCTGTAGTATGTTGGTGGACTGGCGATGTGGTGGCGTGGACGCCTGTTGGCCAATGAATGGTTCTGTATGTGTGTATATTCGAAGAGGAGATTTTCAGAAGGTGAAAAAAAAAATGTAGGAGGCTTCGCTCTTGGCGCCGGAAGAGGGCAAACAGAAAAAAAGGACTGGGAGGGGTGGAGGGGAGATACGAAGAGAGTCGCAGACCCGCGTATACACCGCCGCCACAGGTGATCTGAAGAAAGACGCGGCAGAAGAGCCAGGGAGAAAAGGTGCGAAGTAAAGAGCGCAACAGAAATGCCCAAACACGTGGGGGAGAGGAGGGATCCGGTGGGCGTGGAGGAGAGGTGTATGCGTCCCCAGGGGTGTCTAGTGAATCCACATCACCAATACACCACACGTCGTTGTTCCTCCTGTCTGTCTCCGATTTCTTCCTTCCTCCTTCGTGTCCCGTGGTCGCTTCTTTTATTGCCTTCTGCCCTTACGCATGGCGTACGTGTCACACACACCCATACACGCGCGCGTGCACCTCCCCCTTCTCACTACCTCTTCGCCTGCCTCGTCAAATATAAAACAATCGGCCCTGAAACACAAGAGGTGCTTGGTTTACTCTGACACCAACTTAGAAGTGCGGCTCTGCTGGCGTTCGTGAGATCTAGGCACGATCGACTTGGTAAGCCAGTGGAGGCAGCTCTTTTTTTTTCCACGAGTAACACATACGCACACGAATTACAAAAACGTGGGAAGTCCGCTTCAATGAACGCGCCAGTGATGTGTGGATGAATTTGCAGTGCAGTTTTTGTGTGAGGGGTGATGGTGATGGTGGTGATGGTGGTCGGAGAGTATAGCAAAGCAGAGCCCACACCTCACAACCGTGTGTTAACAAACGGGGGGAGGGATATCCAAGCACAGATGAGTGAAATAAAGGCAGCAAAAATGGCTTCGTGCGAGACAGACCAGATGCATATATATGCAAAGATGACGATGCAGTAGAGAGATGGGGGGAGAAGAGGGGTGGGGGTGGAGAAGTGGAAGAAAGCTTCGCGGTAGAAGTCCACACGTTGATGGCACATGAATCCGTTAATGAAAGCTGTGCAAACGGGTGGGGGAAGGGTGAGAGGAGAGCAGTGTGCCGCACGTCCACTCCCACCCTGCACTCCCTTCCCCTCTCTCTCTCTTGACTGTGCGGAGGTATTTCAAAGATTTCTCTCTCCCCCCCCCCCGAGAAGTGTGTACACCCTTCAGCATTTCGTTTGCGTTCTCCCGTTTTGTCTGCATGTGTACGTGTGCTTTTCGGATTTGGAAAGAAATATCGGTACGGGAAAGGAGGTCGTTATCCACGACACGGCAGCACGTGTAGTAGGTACGCATACACATGGATGTACGTATGGAGATACGTATCTTTACACACACACACACACATATATATATATAGATATATACACCTATAATGGTTGGATACTCATGCCCTGTTTTCTTCGATTTTGGCTTATTCGTGAATAGACCGCAATGGATAAAGCGAAGCGCTGTGCCGCAATGAGCCCGACGTGCATACACGCGCACACATGCGCACGACGGACACATCACGTCTTGCGGCGCTTGTGGGCGGTTGCGCCAGCCTTTCGCTTCACCAACTCTTCCAACTCACCTAACCCGCGCCTACACCGAAAGGGACTCGCATACGAGTACACGGGCAGAGGGGAGGGGAGGGGAGGGGAGGGGGGAGGGGGATGCACACACCCCTCTGCATGTATACACACCTGAAAAAAAAAAAACTACATACACTTATTCATATGGATATAAATATATATATATGCATGTATATTGACCTGATGTTGTATACACATATAATCTGGGAGACACGCATAAAGTGATCGAAGATACGCGGGCATAGCAGCAAAACCACAACAGCTGACTAACACAGCGAAGAAAAGAGAGAAGGGGGGGTGAAGAATAACAGAGAGCAGCAAGAGACAGCAAAAAAAAACAGAAAATATTTTAAAAAGAAGGAACAGACTTAAACGAATATATTTGATGGGAGGAGGAGACATGGGGAAGCCGTGCGAACCGTCTCAAACGCGCAGACGGACGCAAACAAAAAAAAAGTGAAGCAGGGGAGACTACTGCCAATTGTGCATGGGCACATCCGTTGAGAAGAGCCTCTATGCATTTGCGTAACGTATCATTTGTGGGTTCTAGGACTTGGCTTTGGGTCTCTCCACCTTTTCCTTCGCATTTTTACAACGCCATCCCTCCCTCCCTCCCCCCACACACACACACACCATCGATGCCCCCCACCCACCCCACCCCACCCCACAAACAGTCCGGAGAAAAGGGGTCACGGATGAGATGATGATGATGAAAGTGGCCCACTTCTTTCCCCGCATGAACACCAGATCCCCCTCTCGGTGACAGAGGTGCGCTGCAACACAAGCACAAACTCGTGAAATAAAACCAGCGAAGGACGGGAGTGACAAATACGTGATCAATGGAAGCCAAAAGCGAGAAGTGCGCCGCAGGGGAGGAGGGTGAGGGGGAAAAAAGGAGGAGTCTAGTACAGTGCCGCAGGAAGAGCAGCTACTGACGGGCATCACACCGTTCCTTTTTTCCCCCTTTTTTTTGCTCTACGCAGAATGAACCCAACGCACACACACAAACGAAAAAAATAACCAGAACATGAAAATAACATCTACTTCTCTCAGAAGGGAAAAGGGAGAAGACTCGAGGCACACACACACGCACACCTCTTCTTCTTCCATCTCTGTCAATGCCATGGAAGGGGGGGGAGAGGAAGGGGAGTGTCGTGGTTGTGTGGATGACCGAATTGGTTTGCATCGTGAGATAGAGAACGCTGTTATGCGTCCCCCCCCCTCCGGCAGTAAGAGCATTCTGCCCTCCGCTGAGCCTGCACACTGTAAAGAAGATTGTAACGGTGAATCCAGAATACTTTTTTTTCCAAAAAGGAGGGAAGAAGGAAGGGGTAAAAAGACTGCACAAACACACATGCGCGAGAGATGAAGCGCCACAGACGATGAGAAAAAAAAGAGCAGCACAGTCGCACAGCCCCCCCCCCTCATTCACCCTCGCTAAAATAACAAAAAGAGAGAAACGGAGAAAAAAAGGGGGGGCACATCAAGAGAAACAAAGCCACACACACACACACACACACTTATATGTATAGACACACATCGAAACACACACACACACAGATAGGCACATGAAAATGAATGCTAGTGGACACACAGGCACACATATATATATATATATATTCGTTTTCAATCATACGCAGATGTGTCAAGTCTGCCACTCTTTTTCGACCTCATCCCACCCAGTCTCTGACCCCCCCCCCTCCCAATCCTTCTCCCCGCGCTATTTTGAAGCGTTTCTTCAAGCACACCGTGTTACGGGCACGTGTTGGGGGCGGGCTTTTAGCTGACCAATGCGCCAGAGCGAATGTGCATGCATGTGATCGGGACCGTACCAACGAGAGCAACAGAAGAATTGGAAGGGGGGGGAGGCGGAAGAGATCTTGAAAAATCGCGAGGAAGACGCAAACTCAAAACACGCACTCGAAAAAAAGAGAAAAGAGAGTTCAAACTAAAAAAAACGTTCTAAGCACGACAAACACATCCAGACCACACGTGCAGAAGCAGAGAAGTTCTGGGAGGAGGAGGAGGAGGAGGGGGGGAGGGCGCAGTGGACGTCCGACCTCACCCTCGAAACACCCTCATAATACACTTTGCCGCGCTCCGCCCTGGGCTTTCTCTTCATGGTAGCCTGTCGCTGCCCTATTGCCCATCGGTGGAATTGCCTCTAGCGCTGCCCAGACCCAGCTGCGTCTGCGTGGGCACCTGCGCCGGGTTATCTGCTAGGGTCTCCAGTTTGTGCTCCTGCTCTCTGCGAACCTTCTCACGTTCAAAGTAGAAGCAGCCGCAGCAGATAGCAATAATGGCGGCGATCAGGGCAATGAAGAGCATGACGGTAATGATGAGAGCGCCCCACCATGGAAACGGCTCTTTACAGCGTTGATAAATCCAACGACCCTGTGAATCGACCTCCACCAGCCTGCCGCAATGATAGTACGTGCCCTCGTCAGACTGCGGCACAATGACGTCACCGTCCGGATAAGTAGGGAAGATGTCTGCATCCGACCTCTGGTACTCATAGTACTCGCACACCCACTGGTGATAAAAGGTCACGACATTTTCGTTCGCCCATCCATGATCGCCCTTCATGTACGGCTGGCGCCCGCCCCAATAGCTGACATTGCCCCACCAGATCGGCTGGTCTGAAGAAAAATTGTTGTAGGTGGACTCGTCTCCGTGACCGCGCAGTTCTCCCTTGTATACAACACCGTAGAAGAAAGTCAACTCGTTGTGGAAGTGCAAGCCGTGGTTGAACTGCCATGTGCAGTTGGCGTCGAGGCAGGCGGCCTGGCGTGCCTCACCACCGATCGGTGCCTTTGAGAACTGGTTGATGGCGAGCACCTCGGCTGCAGCCACCTGATAGCTCTCCAGTTTGGGCATCATTGAGTGGCCCGAGTCACCCTGGGCGCAGTAACCCAGTGACTCGAAGTTCATGATGCCCGACGCGGACACCTTGCCGGCATAGCGGACAGAGTACGACTGCACCACGGTCGCGGCAATCACCGCGAGTAGGACGGCCAGCCCGACGGTGGTCCTCATGCACGATGACAAGTGCTTCATTGACGGTGGTGGTGCTGGTTAGCTTTAGGCAGACCCCCCCCCCAAAAAAAAAAAGTAGAGGGCGAACCCCGCTCTAGGAAGAGACGAAAAGAGGGAAGTGAGGGGAAGGGAGGCTTCAGCTGCACCTATCGAGTGTAGTCCCTCCGTAGGGTCTGGGGGAGGGAAGGAGGGGGGGGGAGGGGGTAGCGCGTAGTGTTGCTCACCGTTGGCGTGACTGTCTGTCGCCGATGTCTCTTTTTGGTTGTTGATCGTGGAATCCGTTTTTTTGTTCTTTGTCGGGTACGCAATCATACATGCGAACACTTCGTTGTGGACATGATCATCATCATCGGTGTGTGTGTGTGTGTGTGTGTGCGCACGCGCATGGAAGAAGGGGGGGGGGGGGGGGGGCACGTGCAATTGTGGTGGTGAAGTAGAAAGGAAAAGATAGGGAAGGGTAAGAAAGAACAGAAGATGGAGAGAAACAGCGACATCGAGGGCATGAGGGAGTCCGCCCATTCGCCCCCGCGTCGAGCCCACGTCGAGGGGAGAAGTCATGTGCTGCCGCGCCGTCTAAACCGGGACCATAGCAGCACAAATAAAGCGAACACACTACAAGCACGCAGGTATGCATGCATATGCACATTTATGCTCATATTTGTGTCTGTTGTTTTCGAGTCACTAATGAGAGTGTGGAGCTACCCGTCTTTTACAGCCGTCACTACCTCACCGAGCGGCAACATGAAGGGCATCGAGCAGGGGCGGGACATACTAGGAAGACACACAAACAGTGTGGAGATCACGAGGGAGAGGCCACCAGAGGCTGCACGGCAGCCCCTTCCACGGAAAAAAATGGAGCTCGAAGTTATATGAGTGGAAAAGACTTAAGGTCTCGCTTGGCGCTGCAACAAAGCAAGAGGGGAAAATCTCTAGCGGACACACACACATATATATATATACACTCACACGGTCCTCCCACACCGATATGTGCCGAGCAGAGCGCGCAGAGGCTCGCTAGAAAAGAAGAAAAATGGCGCACCACCAAAGAACCAACCAAAATTGTCGCATCTCTGCAGAGACTGGCGATCACACCGGCCCTCTCTTCCCGAGGTAAGGGGGGAAGGGGCGGCAAAGAAAACCACCACAATGAAAAAAAAAATTGAGAACATATATACACATACCTCAAAACGGCGGGGAGTGAGAGACCGACGGTTCATCGTCGGCGTTAACGGTCCAAAAAACTTTTTCGCCATTACACATCAGAAGAGAGGAGAAGGGAGGGAGGGAGGGAGGGGGCGGGGGAGGGGGAGAGGGGGAGGGGGGAGACCCAAAGGGGTCAATGCGTCGCGAGTGCGTACGATGAGATGTCTTCGAGTGAGAAAGGCGGTGACAGATAAATGAACAAACACAGTGCGCTAGGGTGACAGAATCAAACCGACGCAGGCGATGGCGCGTAGCACCTATGAAACGAATGAATCATCCGCATAGTTGGTCCCATCAAATACGGGAGGAGGGGGGAAAGGGGGGCGACGGGGAAACATGTACATTTTGGGGGAATTCTTGCTGGGTTGAGGTGCGCGCTTGGGGGGAGGGAGATGGAATAAAGGAATGAGGGGGGGGGAAAAAATAAGAACGAGTAAGAAACGCGAAAAATGCGCCAAAGTGGCCCTAAAAGTGTGTGACTGTGTGTGTGTGTGTGTGTGTGTTACAGGGGCTCGGCAAACTGTCTTTCAACCATTCGCAAGTAAGCATCCATGTCATCAAGCGAGCGCCCCTCCGAGGTGTTCACCCCGTTGTCCTCCGCTATTGGCAATGGCAATGGCGAAGCGCAAGGGATCTGGGGTGTTGGCATGACGCACTGCTCCCTCCCGGGGCAAAGAAACTGCTGATCTGAAGCGACCCTGGTCACGCTTTCATCATACGTAGAAGAGGGTACATACAAGCCGCCGCCTGGGTGTATCGCGTCTTCAGAAGTAAGGTGCAGAGGGTGCTCGAATGCACGCTCGGGTGGGCTGGCAAGACACTCCTCTGGTGCTTTGAAGCGCCCGGACAAAGTGACGGACTTCCGTTCGTGGGCCTCTTTTTCCTTAGGGCTGGCATTCGCGTGGCTGCCTGCCTCCGCAATGTCAGTGCGAGGCTCCAGTGCACCGCCTCCCTCCTCGAAACACACGCCAATAGCTCTGAGTGACGTGTGTGCGCTGCCTTCACCGCTATGCCCCTCTACCGCTTTTACAACCCCCGCATCGTGAACGACGTCATTTGCACTCACCTTGGACTCATTCCTGAGGTCGGCAGGGAAGTGAAAAAGTGAAAAAGGCCGGTAGAGTTGTGACTCCTCGGCTTGTCTCGACGCCGCGGACCTGAATAACGTCAAAGGCCGGGTGGGCACCTGAGCTGGTCGTAAGGGTGATGTCGATGACGTTTCGAGCAGCTGGGGGGATTGAAGTGCTCGACGTAAAGCCCCCACCTTCGACAATCCAGAAAACACCCGTGTTGACTGCACGGATGAAGTGGGGGGAGTTGGTCTGGAGCCAGTTGCTGAAGACAGCTTCGACATGGATCTCTTCAACCCTGTTGTTGGGGATGGCGATGAGCCCAAGAAGTCCACTCTGGACCTGGTCGACAAGCCCCCACCACTGGCGACGCTAGAATGATAGCCTGCGGTCATCGACGCACGCTGCACACCGTGTTCATAACTTGGTGGCGGTGGCTGTTGGTGAAGAGGCAACAACGCTGACGGGTCTGGGCTCGTGGGCGGCGACACCTCACCGCACTCGTCCGACGCACTACTAGAGAAAACACCCCGTACAGGCGATCGACTAGGGAGTATAGACGATTGCCTCGCGTGTAGCCTTGATGGATCACAGTGGGACTTCCCTGTAGACAAGTCTTTCGGATCCCGATGTTGATCCGTGTGCCCATGGCGCGCCTGCCACAGCTGGCGTGTCCGGTACAGACGGGCCGTCATGAGACGAATGCTTTTCTCAATATCCTCGACTCGCACCGCGTCCTCGGCTTGACGCCTCTGGATACGACACAAATATCCGATGGAAAGCCACACCAGCGTGACAATGGCGATCAATGCGACAAAAAAAGGGAGAAGGATCCACCACGAGCTGAAAAGCGACACACCCTCCACAAAGCCGTGGTCGTAGCCCTGCACTTCGGTATTGAACAGAGGTTGTGGCGTAGGCCCGACGGCGACCACGGCATTGCCAAAAACAGTAACGCCAAACGCGATACCGTACGTTACTCGAGTTTGTTGGAGCGTCACCAGCGCTGTCCAGATTGATCGTGAACGTAGCAGCAGCATTTGTCGCAACGATGCAACGCTACATGCAAGAGTGTACACAATTTGTCGTCTCTGTGTGTGTGTGTGTGTGAGTGTGTGTGTTTAGGTGTGTGTTTGGATTTGAGAAAGCACAAAGAAAAACGAAGCGAAAAGTGAAAGAAGAATGAGATCATGTCCCATGGATAACCACCATGAGATGCAGGCAGAGCGACACACACACACACACACGAGTTTTCACAGGTGTGTATGCGTAGAACCACAGAAAAACTACGAGAGCTTTACGACATCTCTTTATCGTACACCTATACACACACACATACATATACATACGTCTGCCAAGAACTGATGATCCACCACAAACGGATTTATTTTTTAAAAAAAGAAGAGGTGAATAAACCAACTAGCAAAAGCTACACAAACATGAATAGAAGCACTACACTAAGCCACACGCACACCCATTTTTACCTACGCGCGGGAGAAGACAGCAGAACAATGACCCCACCTGTCATCGCCGCTGCGTCCATGCAATGAAGGGGGGGGGATTGAGGGGAAGACAAGCTACAATGGAAACAAGGCGAACTAGCGATGAGAGCCGGGAATTGGCGTACGCAAAGAAAGAAAAGTAGACCTTGTGTTTTTGACGGAGTGGCACACACCTCGCCGGTTTTGGGGGTGTTGTGCAACCTCCAGCGTGGTTGCCCTTCACCTCATATCATACTAGTTTGATTCTGCAACTGGCACACATTTACCCGAGCACCGTCGAGAACGTCCTTAGCTGCCAAAGGCGCTCTTCGGTGCCACGGTGCCGGCAGTTGGTGCCCTCTTTCCGGGTGAGGAGCACAGACACGACAGTGATCCATTGCTCGGTGTACGCGTTGCGGTCAGCAGCACTGCTCCGAGGAACTACCCTACCTCCGAAGGTCCTCATCGGCTCAGAGGGCTTCGACGGTGGGTGCGCCACCAAAGAGACACTCATGAATCGCGTGTCGCTGCCATGCGAACGGCAAAGCTTCACTCTGATCCGGCCATCAGCCGCGTCTGCGCAGCCTCCTCCGCATCGCGGCGGTAGAGCTTCTCGCGGGGAAAAACAGAAAAAATGACCCCGAGGAAGCAGAAAGAGGTGATGAGAATGAGTACATTGAGACAGGCCGACGTCGAGGCGATGCCATCGCCGAGCATAGCAGAGGCAACAGAAAGCATGATGAGAGAGCACAGGTTTGCGCCAGCCATGAGGAGGGTCCCGGGTACGGACTCGGGTAAAGGGTAGGAGATCTCCATCGCGTACTCGAAACAAATCGGGATGGCGGTGTTTTGGAAGATGCCGGCGACGACATAAATGAACGAGCAGAGCCCATTCATCATGCGAGTGTGGCTCGGCACCTTCGCCATGACGACGATGAGTCCAATACAACAAAGAACGGAGCCGATGAAGCAAGCCAACAGAGGATACTTATAGTGCCGTGTGCGGTCCACCCAGAGGCCGACCAGGTAGGCCGCCACCGTCCCAACAACGATGTTGAGAGCGCCGATGATACCCACCAAATCGTTCTCCACGCCGAAGGGCTCCAATATTTGTGCCAAGACAGATGCGTAAGTCCACACGCTGCCCATGCTGATGCTGAAGGCACCGAGCAAGAAGACAAAGTCCCGGCGGCGGAAAAGCTGATGAATGGTGTGACCAGTCTCGAAGAAGGTGATCACATGCTTGTTGTGTCGCAACCGCTTCCAGGACGTCATCTTTTTCTGCTTGCTCATGCTGCCGCATTCAAGCTGAGGAGAGGAGATCGCGGTTGGCTCCAGGCTATTTTTTGACAAGATATGGTCATCACCGCCTGGCTTATTAGTGGACATGAAATCCACGTATCCAGCGGCAGAGCCAGTCGCGCAGATGTCGTTGCCACGCGCATCAGAGCGTGCGGCTGTTCTTGACGAATTGGGCCCATTTTTCGCTGCGTGCCGGTGCCCGTTAGCAGCGCTGTGGCCTCGCACTGCGCTGATACGGTGTTCATGAGGTCCGTCTTCATCGCTGCTGCAGCTGCCGGCATGCCCGTTACTGTGAAATTCACTGACCAGGTCGTCGTCTGCTTCCTCCTCCTCTTCTCGCTCGCCACGACGCTGACGCACCCGCTGAGTACGGCAACTCCCTGCACAGCTGCCTGACATGCTCCCTTGAGCAGACACGAGCTCTTCGAGCAGATGCTGGCTCGGGGCCTTGAAGCTCGGGGGGTGGAGGAAAAAGACGACGCCGACGGTAACGAGAACACAAAACCCCATCTCAAGGCAAAACAGCAGCATAAACTCGTTTGTAGTGCCCTCGTTGGACTTCACAATTTGGGGTGGCACCAAAAGAGCGATGGCGTTGCCAAGGCTGTTCGCCGTCGAGGCAATGGCCGTCGCGAAGGTGCGCTGGCTCACCGCAAAGTACTGAGCCGCAATCAGCGGTGGCGTCGACAGTACAAAGAGCTGCGCGATCGAGTTGAGGGTCTGTGACACAATCAGGGTGGTGTAACCCGGTTTCTGTAGCCCAGGAGTTACCTTTAGTATCGACCCCAAAGCGTTAAGGGTGCATCCGACAAGAACACCGAGCCGCACCCCGCAGCGCTCAAACGTAGTACACGTCAAGTACGCCCCTGCAACGAAGACGATCATGTAGACGGAAGAAAGCATATTCAACTGGTTCGTCGTGAGGTGAAAAAATGTGCGCGTTGCCGTTGCGATAGATGAATAAGTAATCCACTGGATCGCGTTCGATGCACTGTAGAGGCAGAAGAGCGTCAGCACAACCCAGCGCCGTGGGTCGCCCTTCTCGTTCATTGGCTTCGCCGACATGTTTGATTTCTTTATGTGCAAGAGTGGGTATATAAATGTATATGTTTTGAGTGCATTAAAACTTGACAAAAAAACAAAAACACACAAAAACGACAACCCCGGAAGGGAATACGATGCAACGATTGGATGTGTGTGTGTGTGTGTGCACCCGGGGATGTACGGTAAGGCAGGGAGATAACGCGCGTGTGCGTAGCCGTTGCAGACGGTATGATAGTGATGTGGGCAAAGGCAGCAGATGGACAAGTGGATGAGGGGAGAAAGAAGAAGAGCGACGGTTGACCCCAAAAACAAAGAATAATGTCACTGAGCCACCGTTCGGAAGTGAGATGATAGGCGGCAAGGTGATGTGGAGCCAACAAAAAGAAAGCGAAATAATTACAAACTCTGCGCACATTGTGTAAACGGGAAACAAAAATGGCAGCACCGAAGTGTGGGGGGGGGGGGGGGAGGAGGGGGAAGGGGTAGCGTAGAGACAGAGAGAAAGGGGAAGGGGAAGGGGACGAGGATAAGAAGCATGGCGAAGGTACAAAGAACATGAAGTACCTAATCCCTATGGTCTGTGTGTCAGCGAGTGTGTGCACGACACGCAGCCTTTAAATGCGGCTGTGTCGTTATGCCCACGCACAGGTCCGCGTGTACCACTTCACAGCCTTGGTATCGAGTCTGTCATCGTATCCCTTCCTGTAAGAGCAGTTTGTCTGACAATCCACCCAAGCAGTGATGCCTCGATCAGAAGCACACACACACACAGAGAGATACAGGATGTTGATGCATAAGTATTCTCCTTTTCAAGCACTCTGCATTCCTTTCATCGTCACTGCACGTGCACACAGAGGATCCAGAGTGAAAGAAAGAGTCCAGTACCACACGTGCATGTACGGTTTTATTTTTTTTCTGTTTTTTTTTTTTTTTGGGGGGGGGGGGCACAGTGACGAGTGTTCTCTATCGCATCCCGTTGGCTTCAGAAAAGAGCGGCGATACACCATTCCCATTAGCGACAGGTGCAGACACGGATATCGTTTTGCGTGGAAAAGAAGGAGGCGATAAAAGCATTCCAAAATCAGCAGCGCGTCGCCAAAAAAAATGAAAGCGCGAGTCGCACAGTTGGTGTAACAACAAAATAACGGGCTTTCGATGAGTGACATAGACTTTAAAAAAAAAACGCGAGGCTCTGCACATTGGCGAAGCGTGAAGTACCAAGTAGAAAAGAGGAAGAGCGACAATGAGTACAAGAGACAGAAAACTCTGGAAACCTCTTCAGCTGCTGCTCCCCCCCCCCTCCCTCCCTCCCTCCCCGCCCCTTCCCTGCCATCCGACCTCTTTTACGTCATACATGGACACCAGAGCATGTCCCGTCACGTGGTTGCTGCCCATCTGCATTGCGGCAATGGCAGAGACGGGGAAACGGCGTAGTTGCACGTGTAGAAGCTGCTCTCACTTGCGGGCGTACCGATAAAGAGGTGAACATCTGCTCCACTTAGCCTTTTTTGTCACAGCAATTGTAGGCACGTTACTGGTGTGTCTGTGCCGGTGACTGTGTACGTGCCGTATCGGTGAGACCCACAACGACAAGCCAAGGAGCGCACGTGCTCAATATTGATACACAAGAAAATCGTCGCGCTTTTGGTAACGGCGAGCAAAGAGGCTGCCCATCGCGGTGGGCTCACTAAATGCGACGTTCTCTGCCAACACAACGAAGCCGTAGCATACGGCGCGGCGGGCCCGCTCAATCATCAAGTAGGCCACCCCACGCCCGCGTGACGATGACGCTACCCACATAAGCCGCACACCACATAAAGAAGTTCCAGTGCACCAGATGTCGCCCATGTGAGTCGCTTGCGCACACAGCGCTTTATTTAGCGGCAGAGAGGGCGGGAGAGAAGCGTCGGTACGCAACGTAGAGCCACCATCAGTGGCATCGTCGCTCGTCGAATGCGTTGATAACTTGGGTGAGAAGGCTCGGTATGCTTGGAAAATTTCTTCTGCCACGCATACCCCATCCACAAACCACATCGGTGTGCGGCTATTTGTCTTCAGTGAAGATAAGCAATCCAGGCCGTTTCCTTTGGTTGTGAGATGCACCACCACGACACAGCCGCTGTGGCCAACGGCATCAGTAGAGCCGACGGATTCGGCAGCTGTGTGCAACACCGCCAAGACCACCCGGCGTAAGGTTACACTACAGCAGCTGGATTGCATCGCGGTGTATCTGTGGCATTCACCTCGCCTGCTCGCGTCCTTGTCATCGGGGCCTGAGGATCGAACAGAGGTCGACATGCCCCGACTGCGCTTGTGGCCGGCTCGCTCACCAAAGAAGTCGTACAAAACAACCGCGGCAGAAGCGAGAAGCGGCTCAGAGGCTGCACCGACACAGGAGGAGGTACCTACATCATTTCCCACAACGTACCCCCGACCAAACACGTGTTTCTTGACATCCGCGAGACTCCGCCAAGTTGAGGGGAGCGCGCGTGCGTCTTCCAGCAGGGCAGGGAGCTGGACATGTCTCGGCATTGGCAGCGACCTCGATGTGAGCCGACTAGTTTCTACGCTGAGGATGGTGAATGAATCGACGTGTCTTCTTTTCTCTCCAGGACAAGTGCAGCCCTCGCAACAACTTTGGGCAACGCGTAATGGGGGTTGACATAAACGCAACAAACCATCGGGGGGGGGGAAGGCCTCAGTAGTGCAAGCGCGGGGTAGAGGGCTAATGCAAGACATATAAAAAAAGGGGGAGAGAATAGTAGGATGAGTACATGGGGGTCTCTTTGTGCGTGCGTGTGTGGGCATTTGAGGGAAGGGGGGGGGAGGGGGAATGTGTGGACGAATGAGAACGTTTTGTTTTTGCGATGCATCACAACTTGGTCGTACAACACACGAGATTAGTTCCCCCATCTCCATCATCCCCAGGCCTGTTCACAGAGGGCGTGGCATAGCGCAGAAAAAAAAAGTGGTGGACACGTGCCACAGCAACACCGGCCCACTCATCTCACCACGAAACCTCCGCCTCAAACTGGCCCCCCTTCCAGCACGCAGTTCGCCTCAGAGCAACGCCCAATATGCCGGTAGCCATGCAATACATCCCTCGGGAAGGGCTCAGAATCCCCCACCCCACACCACCCCACTCCTACCAGTGGAGCGTGAGGACTGCGTTATATACTATCGAGTCACACCGGCACTTCGTCTTTCATAAGACGAGGTAAACGTCTTCACTGCCGCAAGCCGCTCCAACGCGGTGTCATCGGTGCCGATTCGGCACTCAGACACACACACACGCGCGCGCACACACACACGCTCAACCCGGAGATCCGAGCACCGGTGTGTTGGGCTCAAGAAAGGACGGCGGCGGCGACGTCACTGGTACCGCTGGGGCTTGCCGTGACTCACGAAGCGCGCAGAGCTGTGGCAAATACAGCACCTTGAGCTCCTTGACGAGCTTTGCCACCTTTGCGTCGCGTGTCTCATGGCTTAGCGGGGGATCGAGTGGCTCCTCACCGCAGACTGGGCACAGACGATCCGCCACCGACACAGCCTCCACGGTCGGTGGCGTTGGTGCGCAGAGCTGACACAGCACCGCCCCACAGCATGACATTGTTAGCGTCAACAGAGGTAAATGATAGCACTGGCAACAGAAAAAGTCTGTCAGCCTCACATCGAGTCTTGACAGTTTGCCTTCGTCAATTAACTCATTGAGCTCCTTGATGTCGTCGCTGCTCACAACAGACGGAACCACAGTCAACGCCTGCTCCCTCATGAGCGGAGAGTGCGGCCTGTGCGGAGATTCCAGGCGGCGGGACGACCGAGTGGGCTCCTCCTTTCCCGACACAAGGTCCCCACGGCGCGTTCGTTTGGTTAGCCCCGCATCGGTGCCACTCTCAGCGCTAAGAGGGGGGGCCACCCCGTTGGTGGCCCCCCCAGCCACGGGATCATTGGAATTACTCCCAGTCCCGGTTCCACCGCTCCCAACACCGCCTGTGACACCTACGCTGGCCCGGGCCGCCGCCAGTCGAGCCTCCGCCCAGGCATTGGCATCAATGCCAACGTGCAGGAGGTTCTCCGCATCAGTGAAGAGAACGAGGCGGCCATCTTGCAGAAGGTCTTCGTTGACGTTGAAGAAAATGTGCTCAAGAGAATCCGCTGCGATTACGCACAGCGGCATCGGCTCAAGGTTCGCGTCAGCAGTACGACGGCCAACATATGGTGCCTGTACCATTACACAGTTGAACGCGAGATCATCCTTCTCCAGAGACAACCTGGAGGAGAGAGGCGACTCCTCCCAACAGATGTCTCTCAGCCGAGAGCCCGAAATCTGAAGTGGCGCGCCTGGAGCGGGGGCGGCAGCGCTGTACTTCTTGCCTCGGACCCGCGCAGGGCGAGAACGATCGGCTGTTTCCCGAGAGGCCACAACGAAGAGTCGGTTGCTGGAAAGCGTCTGAGGTACACTCGCACTCTGGCCCTTGAGGAGAAACACAAACTGCATTTGCTCTAACGGGAGTACCGACGAGGAGGAGTCAAAACAGAAGATGAGGGTGGTTGAGAATTTTCTTTCAACAGGGGTGTGTAGATGCGACTGAACCACCTCCAAAGACAACGCACCGACCAAGGAGGAGATTCACCTCGACAATGTAGCGATGTGTTACACACGAACACACACACACACGAAGGCGAAGAAAAAACGCGTGTGAACGCAAAATGTTGCGGGTGTCGGAGGAAAAAGAAGAGAGATCTCTACCTCTGACACACACACACACACACGGGGGAGAGGGGGAACTCCGGGGATGTCCGCGCTTGTTGTGTGTGTGTGTGTGTGTGTGTGTGTGTATGGAGGGGGGGGAATATAAGGGATGTGTAGGGTGTGAGTAGAGATGGAAACGAGTGTCATCCATATTTTTGACAAACAGGTGTGCTGATAAACTCCTCCCACAGATTCAAGGGCAACCGTGCCTGCGTGTCTCATTCCCGATTATATGATCGTCCCTCCCCTATTTCCAAACAGGCGTACGACTCAGAGAGTCCCAACAACACCATCTGTCAAGCTGATGTGTCTACACGGCCACGGTTTTGCTAAGGGGAATAGCGGGGAGGGGGAAGGGGGGGGGGCGATCACATTGACAGTGGTACGCTATTTCTTTACAACATACCAAAACCGCACCGGTCACGTCTCCCTTTGCCCCGCGGCTTTGTGCCTTCATGTCCCCTCTCCAGAGGAAGACAATACACATATATATGTATAGGGAGAGGGGGGGAAGATCCTCTATCAGAGCCGTAGCTTGTCTTGGTGGATGTGCGTATCTGTACTGCAGAAACGATGGAAGGGATGACAGATAGAAAGAGAGGGAGAGATGGAAAAACGAGCTGCATGTAGAGTGATAAGCAGGCAGCGTCGCAATAGGGTGTGATGGGTCTCTCTTCTCCTCCTCCTCCTCCTCATATCAGGCCAGTCTCCCTGTGTGTTGTACTCACTAAACGCGGATGAGGTGACGTTCCGTAAGTAATCCTTGACGAGTCGGGTGAAATCCATCGAGGACACACACGACTTGCGTCACTGAAGTCATCTGCACGGCGCTCGTGCGATACATCAACCGGATTGGTGTAAAGCCTCGCCCTCTCGCCCCTTGGGAGTGTACCCTGGCCCTGACGTGCCGTCACTGCCCCCTGCGCTGTCACGTCGTCTCTGTCATGCACCGTATACGTGTGCTTGAAGCCCTCCAGCAGCCTCGTACGAATATTCTCCAGCTCCTCCACCACAGCCAGTGGCAGAGCTGGACGACCAGCTCGATGAGCGGCGAGCACGTAGTTGATCTCCCTGATCCCCTCCAACACCGTCGGGTGGTCCACCGACGATGCACTGAGAAGAGCAGCGCTTGCAGCAGTAGAGGATGACACCGCCACTGTCGGTGCAGGTGCGGGTGTTGCACCAGGACTATGAGTGGACATCACCATCCCCGCAAGCGCGCCTGGTGGTTGTTGAGATGAGGGCAACCGCGCAAAGGATGCTGGAGCCTTTTCCTCTGTGTGGGTGTGCGGGAGTTGACGGCGCGGCCTCGGTGCCGAAACAGCCCCGTCGTCGGCAGCGCTCCAGTATTGGTCACCTAGTGACGCCTCGCCATGTGTCGCGATGTGGCGCGTACTCGCTGCTGCTGCTGCTGCTGCTGCTGCTGCTGCTGTCGGCTCAACACCAGACAGACTATCTACCCCCTGTGAGTCGATTGGAGTAAAGGGTCTGTGATGAGCGTTTCTAGAGAGGATGGAATACTGCTGCTCAAATTGTGGCGCTGGGCAGTCAGCGGCGCCAGTCGTCGTACCACCCCCGGCGCCTGAACACGGATACAGAGCCTCCAGAGAGCTCTCCAACTCGAGGACGCGCCGGTGAAGACGCTGGATCAGCTCTCGCTGAAGTCGAATGTGCTCCACGAGCTCCCCCCGGGGCGCCTTCTGTAGCGCCTCTTCGAACATCAACGCCAGCCAACAAACGAAGACCGGGAAGGGCAAGTGTGCGCCACTGAACAGAGGGGAAAGGGAGGGGAGTGGTCAGCACCCACTGTCGTCGCTGTAACGTCAGCCAGCCAGCCGTCCGTGTGGGAAAAATCAGAAGAGTCTATGACTGACCACTTATGTCCAGAAACAGGCGCAGGGGGAGGGGGGGGGGGGGCGAAGCGTTCCGAAGTATGAGACGTTTTTTCCCCCTTCCCCCTGCGGGTGGCCAGAAAAGATGAGCGTTGATCCTCCGGTGTCTCACTGTGTGTGTGTGTGCACATACATACGGACGTAGGTGCCCGTTTCTCTCCACCAACCAGCCGCCTGACGGACACTCAAAGTCGGTCTGCAGCAGTTCCCTGATGACACGCGCAGAAATAGACGCAAGAAAATGAGAGAATAGAAGAGTTTTTGTGAGATTGCTAGCAAGCCGACCCGCCTTCCTGACGAGGCAAAGGGGGAAGGGGGGTGAGAGAGCACAGACGGTAGCAAGAAGGACAGCCCTGATGCGAACCACACGAGATTCACATACATTTACGCGCATACAAGGCACACCCTTCATGACTTGGGCAATGACAAGGGTGCCATAAATGAAGGGAAGGGAAGGGGGAGAGAGAGAGAGCGATGGCTCTTGCTGCTTGTGTGTGCGATCACCAAAAGTGAAATCTGTTTGCTGCCATGCCACGACTTATGCAGTGGCGGTTACCCGTTCAAAACGACTTTTAAAATACCAGGGAAATTTTTAAAAAGTTGAGAAAAACCAAACAAAAGCACAAAGCAATACGCAAGAAAGGGGGGATCTCCAGCCTCAGAACTGCCGCAATGGTGTGTGTGTGTGTGTGTGTGAACGTGGATGCGTGAGAGAGAGAGAACCTCTGTATGGGGGCATACCTGTCCCGCTTGTTATTTGAACTAGACCAAACCGCCACCCCGGCTAAAACTGAAGTGAAAGCCAAACACGCTATGATATACACACAAAAATAGAAGGGAAGAGGGAAGAGAGACGCACATAACGCCACTACCACGCACTCGTGCTACGACTCTGCTCGAGCAGCTTTGCGACGGCAGCCTCCCCGTACACGACAACAGGGGGTGAGGCTGGAGTCTTGCTGCCTTTTCGCTTGGTCTCCGCCGCAGTCGTGTCATTCCCTGAAGCAGCGGTGGGAGCAAGACGCCGCAGCACGCGCTCACGCCGCACGACCGATGCATGCGCGGTCTTGACCACTGACGCGGGAGCCTCGATGACGACGTCCTTCTCATCGGCCTCCGCAGCAATGACAGCAGGGTCGAGGCGGCGTGCTTTAGAGAGAAGGGATCGTGTCGCGGTGCGGGCGGTGGCTACCGTGCGTGGCTCTATACCAGAAATCGCGCCTCTCTCGTCTCTGTCCCGAGCAGCGTCGTGTGCGTCGCCTAAATCGCCGCGCATCTCATGTGAGCTGGCAGCAATGTCGGCGTCGCCGCTGCTATCCTTTCCAGACGTCGTTTCCTCTGCCCTCTCCACAACCGACCGCGCGTTCCTCTCCTTGTATGCAGCGCTCACCTGCTCCACTGTCATCACTGGTTGCCCGTCCAGCAGCTTGATATTTGGAAACAAGCGCAAGACGCGCTGCTGCACGGTGATCGGGAGGGCACCGGTGCCGGAGGAAGGAGTTGTCGCAGTTTCCTCCACAACAGGCTCAAGCCTGGTGAGACCACGTGCTCGGTCCTGCACGGCACCCTCCTCGATGAGGGGGTTACCGCGGACGTTCAGCTGCTCCAGGTAGCGACACCGACGCACAGTCTCCACAGAGGCGAACAGGTTGTTGCTGATGTCAAGGATATGTAGGGAACGCAAAATAACACCATCGGGCTGGAGAGAGGTGAGGTGGTTCTGTGCGAGCCGAAGCTCCGTCACCCTGGGCAGGAACCACCGCACGGGCAGTGAGTAGAGTTCACAGCCACTCAGCGAAAGTTTTTTCAGCCGCGGCAACTTCTCGAAGACAGAAAGAGGGTGCGCCAGCGCAAGTGCGGACCTCCGCTGCTTGTAGGCCACCGTCTCTGGTAAGTCCTCGGCGAGCTCACGAGCGGCAGTGGAAGCAGATCGACGCATCGAAGATGAAGCCCTCTGTCCAGCATGGCGTCGTTGAGTCGCTGGCGCACGGCGCCTTTTCTCGCCCCTTGCGGGGTCGTGGTCACCGTCATCAGACGTGGCAGAGACATCGTCTGCTGTCTCATCACTGCCCTCATCACCCGCTGCGGCACTCCCGCGACTTGGAACCTCGCCGCACTCCGCCGCCACCTCCTCCACGCCCCACGTCGGAAAAACCTGGCAGAGACGCGTGTTCCGGGATAGCACGACGGTTTCGCATTGCTGGAAGGTAGAAAAAATGGCGTAGTTACGCTGCGCCACAGCGTGCAGGACAGCGCCGCTGGTACTAACGCTTTGCCGCAAGGACTCGGGCAGGTGCTCACGCGCGGCTGTAAACTCGGCTGGCTCCTCACCCGCTCCCGCCACCACGGCACCGAGGACCGGAGAATTAAACTGCAGGCGATTATCGTTGGCAATAAAAGTGCGCAGTGTGAGAGCAGTGTGCTCAAGCCCCTCCAGCGACTCCACTGCGCAGAATGAGATGTTCAAGACGGAAAGACATGTCCCCGACAAACCTTTCAGCGAGGCGAGCCGGTCGTTGTGCGCGACATTCAAGTTAGAGAGGTGCTGCAGTGTTGCCATAGGACTGAGGTCGGTGAGATCGTTGCTTGACAAGTCCAGCTTCCGCAGCTGACGGCACAGGACTCCAATCGAGGACGGCAGAGCAACAAACCCCTTTTTACTCAGCAACAGCTGCCTTGTTGTCTCCACATCTACATCAAGTGAAATCGACTCCACAAGCTTCTTCGCTACATGCGGAAAACTTTTTGTCATCGCCCCCGCAACAGCGTCTCGGGCGGCCTTGGCCTCCATCTGCTGGACCCGCGTCAGCTCGATAGTACCTGATGCTGAAGTCATGGCGGCTCTGCTTGCACGCGATGCTGGTTTTTTTAGTGATTCAACATTGGCCTTTAGTGGACGCCTCGGTCTCTGCGACGGCGCACCCCGCGGCCGTGGTCCAGGCGTGTGATTGCGTTGCATGACACACCAGTAGAATCCTCTTGTAGAAGACTTGTGTTCACGTCGCTCGGAGAACGTCTCTTCTTCTGTCTGTGATGGATAAGCGGTGTGTAAAAAGATGATGATTGCTGTTTATGAGGGGAAAGGAGGAGAGAGGGGAGAGGGGAGGGGAGAGGGGAGGGGAGAGGGGGAAGAAGATATATCATCGACAAGATATATGTACATATATATATATAACGTACGGCACATAAATGTACGTACAACAAACCCTTTCTTGCTGCTGTATGCTTGGGGTATATATTTATAGAGAAAGGGGCGAACATTCCCACAGGGCGAATAGCACCAACACTGCCCACCACACGCTTCTGCCGTACACCGCCGCCGCCCACTGCGCGCCAAAGCCGGAAAAAAAAATGCGTCCGCGACAGACGACGTCCACATAATCGTAATTGTTTGAGCTCTTCATGCTTCCTTTTCTGTTTTTTTTTTACTTCTTCCCTCAAGACGGTTGGGTAAAAACAGAGTGCAGCAAGAAAAAAAAATACTCGACAACGTAACACAAGTTTTCACATACACACACGCTTTGAAGCTAATGACGTGGGCTACATGCGGACAGCTCCGCGATACTGCTTGGCCCCGTTGCGCAGCCGACTGAGAGGGGGAGGGGGGGAGGGAATGCCGCAGAGTGACAAGCGACAACACGCTCCGCCACAAGTTATATTATGTATTCTTACAGCACCAGGGAGCGACCATCATGTGTAGCACCCGGCATCCTCTCTGGGTGGGTGCGGTGGTCGTAGACAGTGAAGATGCTGATGAGAGCGACGACCAGGATGTACGAGTGGTAGCGCTTCAGCGTCTCTAGGACAATGTGACCAGTGCGCAAGTACTTCTCATTTGGGTTGCGAGAGGTGATGTACTTGGTCATTCGATGAAACGCCTCCTGCGAGAAGCCGCCACGCAGAGTGTAAGAGCGACGCAGCATGACTCTTCACCCTCCCTCCCCTCCCGTTAGTTCCCTTGTCAAAGGGGTTTGTGTTTATGTGTGTGTGTGTGTGTGTGTGTGTGTGTGTGCGTGTGCGACTACCCTTCGCAGGCTGAGCTGTGAGGTAAGGAGATACGACAGGACAGGGGAGGGGGACTATTGCGAAAGAAGCTGCACCAGAGGAAGTAGACGAAGTGGGAGCACCCCTCGCGATACGCGTCGATACACCGACAGGCACACGCAGGTGGAACAAACGCCGGCAGAGAAAAAAAAGGGAACGCGTAAAGAAGAGGACGGAAATAGACGGGGGGAGTGACAATTGTACGCGACTTCATCCGTGCGCTAACAAAGAGGGGAAAAAAAGAATAAGAGCACGGGGTTGAGAGAGTGACGTTCGAGCGTCCATACGACCTCACATCTTCTCCTCCCCCCCCCCCCTGCACACACACACAAGCCATTCCGGAGTTCCTCTCAAGAAGTGGGAAGAACGAGCGCAAAGGAGGTTGTAGAAGCGCGTCAGCAGTGGCGAGTGAGCAGCGGTACACAAATTGAATCCCCGTCAACATTGTCGGCTAAGCATCCGCCTGACGGTGCACTTCGCTTCAAGCGCGTGCTGTGCAGGATGTTTGCGTGCGTATATTTTTTTGAATATTTTCATGACCTTGGGATGATGCTGCTTTTTTATTGGCAAACAAACACCCTTTCTTGCCTCTATCTCACACGCACTCACGAGCAGACACACATGCTGATAATATCTGGAAAGATAGACGCGATGACAAGCAAGCACACCCACACACACACACGCACACACACACACACCTGTACATAAATGCATTGGGTGCTTCATATTGTTGTACGTGTCAAAAATCCACACACCCCACACAGCCACGCCTTAGGGGGGAGGAGGAATGAAAAATAAATAAAAAATGGCGCAGAGAAATCAATATGCATGCACATGAGGAAGCTCTAATCAGTGATCACCAGTCGTGTGCGAGGGTGGGAAGCGGGAGTACGCGATAACGCAATAAAAGGGATCATATATATATATATATATATACACACACAAGATATATGTATAAAAGGAAGCGAGGTGAGATGGAGAAGTACATGTACACAAGACCTTATTGCTTGTCTTCGTCTTGAAAGTATGGATTCGGGAGTCCCTCCGCTACAAAAGTGAGAAAGAGAAAAAAACAGATAAACCAACACCCGATGAACTGAAAAAAAAAAACAGCTGTACTAGAAAAACAAAACAGGAGGAAAAAAAAGAGAGTGAGGAATCTGGGGTCGGTGAGACAAGGAAGAGCAAATTTTATCCAAAGTATCAACGACAAAAAGAACGGGATGAGGTGAGCAGAGGGGGGTTATGGTATACAAAAAAGAAAAAAAGATACGCAGAGCGTGCCATGTGCCCCATCACAGCGACGCGATGACGTGAAAAAAAAAAAGACATCTTCTGTGGTGCCCACCCCCACCCATTCACCGCTCCTCTCCATTCCTTCCCTCCTCAAACGTGAGCCGCTAAAAAAAAAGGATCAACACGCCAATCGCTGAGGGAGTCGAAACACACATAACAAAAAAGATATCCAAAAAAAAAGGCAAAAAAAGGGTCAAGCGAAGAACTCTCATTCGATGCACCTTCCGGCATATCCCTCCTATTACTCCTCCCTCGTCGCCAACTTACAAGACCCACCCAAGCGTAGCGAGAGAAACGAACATCGCGAGCGCGCACTATCCGAAAGACGACCAACAATGAAGCGATGTGAAAGAAAAAAAAAGCAGCCAAGGTTAGAGCCGGTGGTGTATGCTGTAGCACCACACATACACATACACACCTCAGAAAAGAGTGCCTCAAGAGCAACAGCAAAGATGAACAGAAGTGCACACATGCACACAAGCACACACACAGTGGGAAACACTTGCGAAGAGGGAAAGGGATCTCCCAATTGAGGAGACATGAGGGGAGATCGGCAGACGCAGAAAGCAGCGCGAAATGGGAAGAGGGGGGGAAGGGGGGAGACACATGAAAGATGAGGAAGAGGCGTAGCACGGTGATTGGTGAGAAGTGGGGAAGAGGGGAAAGAAAGATCCCGTGTGAAGAAAAAGATGGCCCGAAGCGTGAGCTGCACAAACTACAGAAAAACGAGAGAGGGTGAACGTACACCGGATTCTCTCACACTCGCCAGAAATGACTGCCCTCCCAAACCTAATATGGAGGGAGGGGGGGGGGAGGGATGAGATGAGACATCCGCGCGTATACATTTGGATGTGATGCCTTTTCCCACCACTGCTACCCCCCCCCTCTACTTTGGAGTACAAAAAAAAAATGATGGAGATGTGAAGAAAAGAAAGACAACAGGTGCGTCTGTGAATGTGTATGTGCATGTATGTAGATCAGGGGGAAGGGCGGGGGGGGGGGGGTGAGTACTACCAGATGATACCAAACCGACGAGAAAAAAGCATAGTGTATATTTTAAGAGGGGTACGAAGCGCAGTCTGTCTCCGCTCTCTTCCTCCTCCTCCTATCCGGGCAGCGCCCGCCCCCCCCCCCCATGCGTACACACACCCCCATACACGCACTCTCTCCACCCATTGATGAGCAACAACAACAGGGCCAACGAAGAAACAAACGAGACCAAAGAAGCACATAAATCAATGAAAAATAATGCACAATCGCCATAAGTGACACCCGCTGGCGTGTCTCCGAAAACGCCTCGACACACGAAGGGCAACAGAGGGGCCTCTATTGGTCGAAGCCACCAGCGCCGAAGGACAGCAGCGCAGCCTCCAGCCCAAAGACCCAAAGCAGTCACTGTCGCCACGAAAGCAATGAAGGTGTGGCAATGGCCGGTCATAGCACGAGCTGCACAGCAGTGTTTCCTTGCGCTTGGACCTCCTGCACGTTTGTAATGCCATGTTGGTTTCCCATCAACACAAATCTCTGCGGCACTACTGGGTGGAAGCCGCCTTTCATTGCCTTGGGAAGCTGCTTGAAATAGTCGCGCAGGTACTGTGAGGCCTCTCGGTCCATGCCACATCGTGAAAGATCGACCACAGCGATGGTGCACGGCTCGTAGTGGAAAGCCAAGAAACTACGGAGAATCTCAACGAGGCCCGCAGTCCCAATCCCCGGGTTATCGCTGAGACTGAGCACAGTCAAGGAGGGGAACAGTGGTACCATGGGACTAGACTCGTTAGATGGAATATAAGCCTCTGGCGGCCCTGAGAAACGACTCCCAGCAATGCGAAACGCTTTCTTGGGCGAGATGCCGCGCGTGGCCTTGCGGTCAACTGGAAAGAGGTAAGCGAACAGCCCAGCCACAGAGTGTCGATCGAGGTTCATGTTGTTGAAGTAAATCTGCCGCAGCGATGGCATGATGCGTTGCTCTTCATTCGCGGCCGACATGATGGCCAGCATCGCTCCAAAGCCATCATCGGTGAAGTAATTGCCATCCAGTCGCAGCGAGGTAATCCACCGCAGCTCCTTAAACTCCCGGGAAGCAAAGAGACGACCCAGAACATACGGCGCGGAACGCTCCATGAAGCTGTTGCTCAAATCCAGCTCTACCCTGCTGGGATCCTCCTCGCACTGAGCGGCAAGCTGAGCATGAATGTCCTGCAGCTGCATTCGACGGTAGCTGTCCCTCGTGACACGCTCGCGCCGCAGCTCCTGACGCCACCACGCCACCGTCCCTGGCTCTGCCCCAGCACGCGTCGTTGGCGTCACACGAAACAACTGCGGGGAGCTCGATGATGTATCCGAAGAAGAGACCTCCGTCATATCATCGATTATCGTGCACAGCTCCGCCAACCATGTCGCACCCACATCCACCTCCGTGGTATAGTGGCTCCCGCTAGCACTGCGTGCTCCTTTAAATCTAGAGTCTTTTGTCTTACTCCTGCCAATGCACCACCAGGATTTCCCACCATCATCCGGAGCTCGGCTTTCTGTGTGCCCTCTTGAGTGGGACCTTTTGGTGGCCGTGTCAGAGTAGTCCCCCTTCTTCCTGCGGCCGTTGGCACCCTTTTTGTTCGCAGCGTCCCTCCTGGACTTCAATGAGCTGGCATTGCACCCCATCTGGACACACGGAAACGATGCTTTGAAAGTGGAGCTTTTTTCTTTTTTTTTTCTTTTTGAGGGAGGGGGCAGAGGGAGGGAGGGAGGGAGGGAGGGAGGGAGGGGGCAGAGGGAGGGAGGGAGGGAGGGAGGGAGGGAGGGGGCAGAGGGAAGGAGGGAGGGAGGGAGGGGGCAGAGGGAGAAAAGATTCTTCAGTGAAAACACTATGCAAATGAAGAGTAACGTCAGACCACGCAGACGGTGCGCCACAAGTAAGACCAAGGTAGTTGCTGTCAAGGTTTTGCAGCGGCGGGGAGGGGGCGTGAAGAGGATGGATGCCTCTAGTACAGTACAAGGACGAGGAAAACAGAAGAATCGAGGGTGCCGTACTTCGTTTTTTGTGTGTTAGGGCGTGGGTGCGTGCGTGCGTGGGGGGGAAGGGAGAGGAGAGAAAAGGAGGGGAGAAGAGACGGAGGTGGGAAGGAGTTACTCAAAAAGACCGAGGTAACACAGGGGTAAGGGATTCACCGTGGAACTTTGCCTCTACCACAGGGGGGGGAGGGAGAGGAGAGGAGAGAAGAGAAGAGAAAGGAAACCTTACATATCCGGTGTTCGCGCCCATGCGAATGGTGCGTATCAGGAGTCCAAGGGAAATCTCTGTTGAGTCCATACAAAAAGTAAAAAGACGTGATAATGAACATCTGCACGGCACGTACTCTCGATAAGTGCTGCCGCGTGGGGGTGTGAGGTGGAGGTGGAGGTGGAGGTGGAGGTGGAGGGGGGCAGACCTGGCGAAAAGTGGAAGAAGATAAGCCCCGTCAACCCCACTAAACCCATATAAAAACAAAAGAGAACGGTGTGGGTGCGCAGAGGTTGCACAAGTGTACGATGGTGCGTTTAAGCGGCTGCATCAGAGAGGGTACGCAACCACTCGCCCAAGTTTGCACTGCATTGTGGCTTCAACATCCCGTTCGGGTTAGATCCCTGTGTGTAGGGGATGAACAACATCGGATGCGTGGCGTCGTGGTGGCAAAGCGGGGTCACATTCAGCGTGGTGCGTAACTGCGATGACTCTGAGGACATCGTGGGCGGCAATGCGTCTGCTCTGGCTGACGTATTGAGTTTAGACTTTGTCAACGTCCATGGTTTGCCGGAGCTATGGTTGCATGCATCGCAGAGATCATACTGGTAGCACAACGCGCACTTCCATCGGGTGCCATAAATCATCATGGAGCATTTATCACAGTAAACACCGTGGTGGCATCCCGTACGATTGGATACAAATTTTCCGAGAAACAGAGGAAACGGAGTGACGTTGGAGGGACCCCACAACAACGGCAGCGACGGAGCCCACACGCCGGCTGGAATTCGAAGAAGAATGTGGTGAGGCGGGTGGCACAAAGCGGTGAAGGCACAGGCTTCACACAAAACGCTACTCCTATCACTCGGTGAACAGTGCAAGCACCTTGCATGTGCCACATTGTTGACGTCTATGATCAACTGGCAGTTCGCGCACGTGACCACGTGCATCCTTCCTTGCACGCGAGAAAGCGTGGTTGCCTTCTCTAACGACGACACCAACGGGGCTGAGGGCTCTATGATTGCGGCGTTAAACTCGAAACCGTCTAGCTGGTGTAGGCTGCGGAGCTCTGTGGCGACCGGCATCAAGTCGTGTCCGCTTACATACTCGCCGTCTATTTTTACATGCGAGCTCACGATACACTCCAGAGCCTTCCATGGCACATTGGTGTAAGGGTTGCGTATCACGTACTCCCGCTCAACAAGAGCCGTGAAGCACAACGGAAGGCGGTGTTGCACAATGTGTTTGCTCAGCCGATCGGCGATGTGGGCGCGCTCTGGGACAGCGATGTCGTGCCATGACTTACCTCTACCCGACACCAGCGCTGGTACACCGGCCCCGTCTCCCCTGCGATGCACCTTCGGCGTGTCAGAAATCCCGTATATGTCCTTTGCCACCACGACTGTGTCGCGTGAGGAGCGCACAATCACCGGTCGTCGACTGCTTAGTGTACGTTTCCTCCATCGATTCATGGTCTTCGCCGATCCATCGTACCCCCCGGGGCGCGCGTCGACGATGAAGGGGAGTGACTCAATGTGAAAGAGAGTCGCCAACTCTGACTGAAGGCCCTCAGAACCGCACCACAGGGAAAGCATGTCGACTTCAGGACTTTGCCAACCACAAAGTTTTGCCTTCAGGCGCTCGAGCGTGGCGCGGGCCTCGCCGGCGTCCTCGTCCACGTTCAGCAGGACGATCTGCGCTCGTTTCGAGAGGGGCTTGAGCAGGTTAATGCGAAACCCTTCTTTAGCCGAAGGACGCGGTAAGACCTCGCCATGCTCGGACGCAAACGACAGCCAAGGATCTCTACTCAGCAAAACGGCAAACCGCCTTGAAAGGCCAGTTTTGTCCAGCATCTCTTGCAGGAGTGTGTCGTTGAACAGATTCCGCTCCAGCCATTCCACGCAGCCCGGGCATCGGTAGGACCACGCCACGAAAACACAAGGGGTAGTGGCGGCAATGCAGGCCAGTGAAACCCGCGTCTCCTTTGTGGCAGCCATAAAATCACCCAGTGCTGATGGCCCCTCCAAGTTGTTTGCGTCGCCGTTCTTGGTCGAAACATCGGTGTCCTCACTGAAGAGGTGACTGAACTCCTGTGTGTAGAAGCGCAACGTGTCTGCATGCATGGAAGAGTTCACCTGAGGCAGCGAGGTCGCAGCGTTCCCCGCTGCACCCGACTTCGTGTGTTCAGCTCCCCCTTTCTTCAAATGCGTCTCCGATGTCTCACTCACCAACGCGTGCAGACGATGCTTCAGTTTTCGCTGCTGCTGAACCAAAACATGGAAGATACCGCACTTCATGGCGCAATAGACGCGGTACCAAAGAACGTACGCGTTGGTGTGGAGGGACGGTGTGAGAGGCTCCAGTAGTAAGTGCGGCACCAGTTCTCCAGTCTGCAACGCTGCTGTAACCAAAGTCTCGAGGTCGCGCACCGAGTGCAGACGCAACTGCCGTACGAGTGCCAACAGCGCTTCCCTGTGGCTGTACCGTACACGACCGTAAAGCAGCAGTCGGCGCGCGCTGCTAGTTCCATTTGTATGGATACCGTAGCACATAAAATCCTCCCTTTCCATCACACGAAGGTGGCCGTGGCGCAGGCACGTTTCGGAGATGCGTTTGAGCAGCTGGAACACGATCTCTCCCTGCTCGTACTCCACAAGTGCACCCCACTCCTGCGCAGTCGTGAGATGCCTCACCTCCCGAGGCTCATTCTTCGAGTGTGACATCGCGGTGGAGACTAAAGCTATGAATAGAGTGAGCCACCGGAAGAGGGAGGGGCTAAAAGCAACGCCAACACACTCCACATACTCAGAAGCAGCGACAGAGAGTGCCTGAGAACAAAGGGGGGTGATACCCGTGACAGGCAGTTATCAGCACCGAGGTGTTATGGAAGATCTAGAAAACAAATGTGTAGAATGAGACGTTCTTTCCCCCCCCCCTTGTGCAGTTCTTTTCCAAGATGTGTATGGTGTGCAATCATCGACTCCCCTAACCTTCAGCCCCACCGCGAAAAAAAAAGAAGAAATGCACAGGGGAATTACGTGTGGAAGTGAAGGACAGGAGCGATCAAAATTGTGTGGAAAGCGCAACACATGAGCCACACCTTGAGTGCGTGGAAACTTCTGGGGACACTCGGTCCCATGATGGAACCACTGTGTGCGGTGGCAAATCGATTTCCCCGCCGCCCTCACCCTCGGCCACCCCTCCCCTCATATATATTCATATACATTCATATATATATATATATATGAATACATATAATCCCTCGGCATCGGCCATCGTGATTTCAGACTATGTTTGAAGACGACGATGCTCCCCCCCCCCCGGAGGCATAGGACAATCAGGCCATCACAGTTCGTCCATCGTGTGTCGCGCCCACTACTTGTTTTACGCGCCGCTGATGCGCATTTCTTTGAGATGCCAAGCAACACGTCAGTTCCGTATGAGCTGGTGACCAGTTTTTTTCTTATCCCCCCTCTCCTCCTTATGCACTCTCCCCTCGCCCCCCCCCCGCCTCCGCTCGTAGTGGAGATACCGAACAGCCCTTGGCGACATTACCTCCAGCCTTGACTATCCCCTGTTACGTGACAGCCCTGAGAGCTGATAATCAGCGCCGAGGATCCTTTTTTTTTTTTTTGGGGGGGGAGGAGGGAGGAAGACGGAAGAAAGGAAGGGGGATGAAGAACAACAAATAAGATAGAAAAGCGAAACAAAGGCGCGAAAGCAGCACTAAAAGTGTGTGTGTGTGTATGTGTGTATGTGTGTATGTGGCGATGTAATTTGTATATAAACAAAAATTCTTAAAACAGCGGGGCTAATGAGTCTCGCGGAAGCGATGACAGAAAACAGCATCAACACAGAAACAGAAAAAACAAAACACAGAGAAATCACCAAACGCTTCTGTGACGCGTGAAGAAGACACGACGAAGATTCGTTATGGTGTTATTTTCAAGGTGTCCATTATGCCATATCGAATATCCGTTGAGCTCTAAAGTCCTCCACCCCCATCATCCCCAGGCCTGTTCACAGAGGGCGTGGCATAGCGCAGAAAAAAAAAGTGGTGGACACGTGCCACAGCAACACCGGCCCACTCATCTCACCACGAAACCTCCGCCTCAAACTGGCCCCCCTTCCAGCACGCAGTTCGCCTCAGAGCAACGCCCAATATGCCGGTAGCCATGCAATACATCCCTCGGGAAGGGCTCAGAATCCCCCACCCCACACCACCCCACTCCTACCAGTGGAGCGTGAGGACTGCGTTATATACTATCGAGTCACACCGGCACTTCGTCTTTCATAAGACGGGGGCAAACGTCTTCACTGCCGCAAGCCGCTCCAACGCGGTGTCATCGGTGCCGATTCGGCACTCAGACACATACACAGACACGCGCGCGCACGTCGCATCTGCCTAACTCTGAAAGAATCAAAGGGGGTTTGGCGTTGGCACCATGGTGTGTTGCTGCTTAACCTCTCCCCACAGATTGGGTATGCCAGCCCTCTCTCCCCTTTCCCTCACCCGATATCGCACGCTGCGGTGTGACCTCCTATCATCGGTGGGGAGAGCAGAGGCGATAAAAAGAGGAAAGTTAGGTGTTTCTCCTGCTGCACTTGTACAAGGAGTTCACTAACGAGGGAGTGAGTGAACGAAAAGGAAGCAAAGTCACTAGTCCAAATAAAGTAAAGAGTATATATGTTTGGGGGTATCTTTCTTTGTGTGTGTGTGTGTATGTGGGTGTATGTGTGACAGATCTTTCCACTAGCACAAAATCGTGTGGAGTCGGAGAATGGTTCAAGGACACGAAGCAGCCTCGTCAGAGCTGCCCTGTTTCGCTCTTCCAGGAAACTACTTGGCTCCCACCTCGTGCTAGTGCTCCGCATCCGCTATTTTGATGTAATAATACGCGCGCGTACCGTAACCCTCCATGGTCTGCAAGAAAAGGTCGCCGCCAAGCGACCGTGCGTACACACGCGACATCGGAAGTCCGTACCCGTAGCCAGCTAACGGCGATGGCGCCGTAGAAACAGACCTCTCCCCCGATTTACTTAGCTCTAGCGCTGGTTTGCTGACTGAAGTGTAGGAGTACGCCATTGCCATGGCGAGTGCCTCGGCCGTCATGCCCATCCCTTCATCTGAAATGCAGATACATGCGTGCTCGGTCCCTTCCTGGAGGTTGATCAGCACGCGAACAGGTGGCATATCATCGCACGTGACGATGCCAAGAGAGTTACGCTTCATGTGTGACTCTACTGTCGCGCGGAACGCGTTTTTCATCAGCTCCAGTATGATGTACCGGATAGTTGTGCTCATATAAGGAAATCGGAAAGCCTTGGATTCGGAGGTGAGCTCGAACTCGGTGTCTGGGCAGTCGCCATAGTGATCGGTGCATATCTGCTTCGCCTCCTCAACAGCGTTGCGAACAACGTGCTCAAGATTGATTTCAAGATCAACCATGCCAACTCGGCTGGGCTTTCTGCCCATCAGCAACTTTGGGTCGTGATTGAGGAACATGCGGGAGATGAAGTTGTACGTGATCATACAGCGATTCACGGAGTCCAGTGGTGCCTGGATGTCCTTAATCTCTGCGTAAGAGAGGACCTGATCCTCTGTTATGGGAAGACTGGCCCACCGCTCAGATGTTTTCTTCAGCTCCAGCAGAGCCTCCCGATGACGTGAAACATGCTCCCTCAGCTCCAGGATGCCAAACGCCATGGTTTCCAGGAGTCGGCATTCCGCGTGCTCCTCTTCAATCTCCTCCAGGACTCTGCGAAAGTGCTCCGCCTGAGCGTCAGTGATGGGGATTTGGCAGTTAATGAGCTTCTGAAACGAGCAGAGAAGCGTTTCACGAACACGAGAAATCGACTGCATCGCGTTGAGGCCGGAGGGAAGCGTGTCAAGCTCTGTGATGAAGTGCGCCAGGACAATCGGGAGCGTTTTGTGACAAAAAATCGGTGCGTTGTACGCTCTATCATTAAATATAGCGAGGATGCGCTTGATGTCCAGCTTTTTCATTTTGCGAGACGCATAAAGGCCAACCAACTTGTTCGCAGCCTTGCTCTCTTCGAGGACTTTGAGCTTCAACTTGATGTCATTCACCTCCTCCTTAAGTCGATCCAAGTGCACTTTGTCCGAAATTTTTGTCGATGTCGGACGGATACTGATTGAGGGGACGAGGAATCTCGTCAAGAAGAGCCGCCGCATTTTTCCCCACCCTAAAGCGTTTCCTGTTTCTCGACCTCTCGCTCTCGAACGCAGCTTTGGGGAGAAGAGGGGAGGGGAGATGGATATGTACGTTGGCGTGAGCCCTTCAGTTGTAGTCAGGGTAGAAGCAGCAAGGAGAGCATGGAGAAAAAGCATGGATGCGATGCGGCAAGGACCATCTTTGTGTGGTGCTAGTGAGTGACACATATCCGCCCCCCCAAAAAAGAAACTGTGCGCCTCACTGCGCACGACGTAGGAGAAGCCTTCACAATACACGAAATAGTATTAAAAGGCTCACCATAGTTAAACTTGTCCCTCCAAAACTCTGTAGAGCATCATCATCGCACCTCCCCCGAACGTTTCGAAATCTCTCTCAATATACTTTCTCTTCTGGAATCCTTTGCAGGAGACAGAGGCCTAGCTACATCATGAAAATCAGAAACAAAACATGCAGAAAAAAAAGGTAAGAAAAGCAGGAACATCGTGGTCTATGTAGATACGTGACCCTCGTTAATGCGAATGGGCCGCATACCTTTGTGCCTCTTTCAAGGCGGCTTCCTTTGACCACTGTCCATTAACAGGGTCATCTTTGTAAATGAAAACGGCATCCCTGTCGAGCTTTTTCAGCGCCACCTCAATATCAGTGACGGTTTTCTCCAGCTCAGCCTTGTGCTTGCGCATCCCAATCGTGTCTTTCGAAAAAGGCATCCTCTGCAGCTCAGACACACACTCAATCTTTCGCTTTCGCAGATCTTGCAAGAGTTTTTCATGTTCTTCTCGAGAGAGGAGGTAAACGTACTGGGCATACGCTTGCTGCTGACGCTGGCTTTTCAGCTCTTCGACTGACTCAACAAAGGCCTTTTCGTCACACACTTCTTTTTTGACGCGTGAGAGATACGCTGGTTCCTTCCCGAAGTTCCTACGACTCGTGGGAAGCGGTTCTTGGATCTTTCGCCGCCGCGGCACCATGTTACTAATCTCCACAATGTTTGATGCGACAAAGTTCTTCGTCGGATCCCCTGCTGTGGGGTCACCCCATCGGTGGCCGGACCCGTAGTTCTCACCTCCACAACCCTTTACCGCACCGGTGTTAGCACCTCCATGCGCGTCACTGCCATATCCGTTCAGTGCGTGGCTGTTTCCACCTCCATGCGGATCACCGCCGTTCCCGTTTAGAACACCGGTGTTTGGACTTCTATGCCCCACACCGCCGCTCTCTCCATTGCGTCCACCACCACCAAGGGATCCATCATCGCCGATTGGTTTGCCATCCGCACCGCATTGGATCCCTGTCGGTGTACTTTCATTGTCACCGCGTCGCTCTCCCTGGCCGAACGGGGTCCGGTTGTCGTCGAGCGGTGCTTTGCGGAATACCTTTTGTTCATGTGTTGCAGGTGCGATATAGCGAATGCCCTCACCTCTCTTTAGGAACTTTTGGGGATCAACGGAGTTGCCCACCTCCTTGCCAATGATGGCTTCGCGTTGTTTGAAAAAGCGCACATTTGTGCCGTCGTACTCCTTTCCCTTCTCAAAAAAAGTAGAGTATGACGGCTTTTCTAGTTCAGTCATGTGCTTGTCATACACACCAGTGTACGGTGACTCAGTTTTGCTGAGTCGCTTCTGCAACTCAGCGCTTTTCTCGTATAGTCCGAAAATGCTCTCTCCGCTCATCTTGATTTCCAATTGTTAAGATTTTGTGATTACTTTACTCACATCAAACAGGGAGAGACGCAAAGGAAAAAAAAAGAGGCGAGGCAAAGGGCAGCAGTTATAGGTGGAGAGAGTCAATCGTAAGCAAGCAACCCATTTTATGGCCAAGGACCTTCTCTTCGACAAAGCCGAAGAGATCAAAGATGAGCTCATCTTTTGGAAGGTGGTGCTTCTTCACTTTGGATGACGCAACGGATACGGGCAACAGCGACTTTGTCATTCACCATTTGCACAATGTATCCAGGATTTAAAAGTGATATCTTCTTGACGTGTAGAGGTGAAACGCATGTATAATACACAGCAGCCAAAGTGAAAGAGGAGCAACAGAGAAAGGAGAAAAACAAAAGCTTGTCATTTGGAGGAAGTGGAGCGCCGCAGCCGCTCCAGTTTACTTTCTTTTCGCCCTCTAGGTAGGGAGGATAGGGAATAAAGTAGACGCTGAGAGTTGCCAATAGTACTCTGGTGAAGCATTTCAAAATTTGCCTCGAATGCGAACTCCCGGTAGACGCAGCTGAGGAGAGAAGCTTCTTGATGCTTCAGTCGTCCAACAAGCCCCACCAGCGTCGATCGTGGGATAGTTAGGCCGACCTCCGAAGAGAGACGCAAGACGGTTTTAGCTACTACCACAGAGTCTGTTGTGTGAAGTAGCTCATTCGCAACATGATCGATTGTGAGAGCACTGCACTTGAAACTCTCTTTGAAGCGTTGCAGCTGCGACACTTCACTAGTGGATAGTGTATGCGGTGCCCCGTTAGCTACAACATGGGGGATGGAGAAGCTATCTGACACGAGAGGTGTCTGCGCACTCGATAATGGAGACGACTGAGCTACTGGAGCCGGGGAAACTAGCATCGGTGCGTTCCGGTGCGTGTAGGGAACAAGCTTGAGCTCGGTATACGCCGCACGCTCACCGGTCGAATTTTGGACAAGATGTTTATCCGCCTCCAGATCTGAGACACTATACCCTTCCAAAAATCCTACTGCCGACGCCAGGATGGATGCCAAGTAAAAGGTGTTACCGCTGAGAAACAAAAAGGTCAACGGCGAACGAGCAAGTTTTTTCACTGACTCTTGGCCGTCCCCTGCAAGTGCTCGAGAAAGGCTCGCCATCCGGAAAGCCTGTGACACCCGCAGCATTTTCTCAATGTGGCGTTGGAAACCTCGTCTGAGTTTCGATAGTAGAATCTCTACAGAGCACAAAAAGGAGAGAGAAGGGATAGGGAAGTGGTCATGATATGAGAGAGGAGATAGCTTAGTTAGCTTCCTTGCGTGCCTCCAACACTCAGAGTTGCTTCCCCCCCCTCCTCCCGCTATTGGGGGAATCGGGTTTAAAGGGGAAACAATGGTTCAGCATACCAAACCTTGAGAGCCCAGTTCACAAATCCAGGTTTTCCATTGCAACTTTTTGCGTGAGCAGGATGTTCAGTACCAAAGGCTTTTTCTGAAGATCCAGTGCTTCACCGGCAACTTGAATGTGGCCCACTGGAGCTGAATAGTTATGCAGTTAGATCGCTGAGCGAGCCTTTGGAAGCGAGTGGTGAGCTCCGTGTGCGACGAGGCATGAATTGAAGAAAGTGACGCGATCATACTTCAGCAGGTGTCGCTGCAATTCAGTCTCCCCTCCTCCTCCAACTCGACTGTACCATTATTGTGTCCAGAAAATTGTGTGTATAATATATATGGTGTGGCGTTCTCCAAGACAGCACTTCTGGGGAGCTCGCAAGACTCTCATCTGCATCGCACTCCCTCCCCCCCCCCCCCGAGCCCGACCACCCATGTATGAGCTCTGCTTGTGGGAATCTACCAACTTAGCGGTGTCGACGGGTGGAGTTGCCGTTCATTCTCATTGCGCTGCTGGAAAAAGCGAGCAGGGGGGGGGGGCGCGAGTTCGTGTGCAAAGGTCTGTATCTCGCGTTTTGTAGAGGGGCTGAAATGAAGTTTGCTCTCTATTTTTGAAAACCGTGTTTTGGTGTTTTTTTGTACAGCGGCGTCACCTTTTGGTTTGTAGAAAACTTCTTCAGCCGCTCGATACAAAGCACGTGCCAAGAGGCATTCCTAGGCAGCTGCGGCAGTGCCAAAGGGTAATGAACCTTTTCCTTCACTGACTATTTGTTTTGTCAGTGATGTGCTAGGTCCGTGGCACCTGGGAAACAAGAGCAGAGACATCCCCTTACCCCCCTTTGGGTCACAAAATTCCCACTTAGTTTCTCTGGAGCATTAATGCAATCCTTATTCGGCAAAATCAACTTCCATCTGGAGCAGCTGGGAAATTACTAATCGCCGTCTTGGCGCTTGGCGACGCCTCGTCTCAAAGATCGAAAAAGCCGAAGGAGGCAAATCCCTTTATGACGATATCGAGTGCGTGTGATGCACCTCCTCTTATTGCTGTTTTCTATTCCTCGTCACTCTTCACTTTTGCTTGAATGCTTCTCTTGATGTTACCTCACGCGTCATCAAACCACATTGTGACCCTTTTCAATTAGGTTTCTCACAGAACCTTCGCATTTGAAATAGAAATGATTCTCACGCCGACAGTCGCACGGAATCTGGAGAATATCCAGCTGGCTCTTGAAACCAGCAATGCAGTCCTCATCCAAGGTGCTATTGGATGTGGGAAAAGCGCGTCTGTGCTCCATCTAGCGGAGAAGTACGCGGCAAAGGAAACGATGATTCAAGTAAATGTGGACGACACATTTGATAGCAAAGATCTTCTCGGAAAATTTAGCGCGACTCAGACGCCTGGATCCTTCGAATGGGTTCCGGGGCCGTTGACGATAGCTGTGATGAAGGGGTATTGGGTTCTCATGGAGGATATCGACCTCGCCTCGTTCGACGTTTTTGCAGTGCTCCTGTCCCTGCTTGAAAGCTCGACCCTCTTCATCCCTGACAAGAACAGGTTTCTCCGCGCACACGATGGGTTTAAGCTGATTGCGACTCAACAGCTGTACTCCTCCGGCTCAGCACTCCTCACGCGTAAGTCAAACTCCGTGCCGTATGCTGAGCTTTGGGGCACCGTGATCATGGAAAACTTGACGGCGGAGGAAATGTGCACCATCATCAGCCATACCTACAACAATGTTCCTTTGTCCATCGTTCAAAGCTTGGCGACGTTGGCCTCCCCAATATCCGGTGCATGTCTTGTCGGTCTGCAGAGTCTGTTGAGGTGGAGTAAACGAGTAAGCAAGCGGCTGCCAAGCACGCTTTCTAATGATAACACTAATAGCAAAAGTGCGCCGGTGTTTCTGTCATCCCGCACGCGCGAGACGATGCTGAGGGAGGCCTTTGACTGTCTTGTGGCAAAGTACCCTCCAGGAAACGAGCGTACTGGAGTACTAAAGATGGTCTCGGAAGCTTGCGGGGTGCCGATCAATGTTGCTGAGCCTCTCGTTTTGGAGTGCAGACCACAGGAGTCCCTCATTGCAGACTTCTACTCTGTGGGGAGGATAAATATTCCGCTCGTCTCCAGTGTCTCCGGGCTTCTACGCGAAAGCCGCGTTGCATTTGCACCAACCACGCATGCCATGTCCCTCTTGGAGAGACTCGCAGCAGCCGTGGAATCAAACGAGCACGCGCTTCTCACTGGCGAGACGGGTGTGGGAAAAACTTTTATTGTCCAGTATCTGGCGGACCAGCTGGGGCAAACGCTGATCGTCCACAATCTCAATCAGCAGACGGACTCGACAGATTTCATGGGCGGGTGGAAACCGCTAGACGTTGGTGTCGCTGTGAGGGATTTGTACAGCGGATTTACAGATTTGTTCGCAGCGTGTTTCAGCGCTGAGAAGAACGCTCCATTTCTTAATGTGCTGCAGCAATCCGTCCATGCCAGGAGGTGGGACCGCACGCTGACTCAGGTCATTAAGGGGTGCATCTCCTTCAAGGCAAAAAGCGCAAAAGTAGAGTATGATGTGTCCATGCATCAACAATGGGAGTTGCTGGAGCAGAAAGCAAACGAGCTGCTGGATACAGTGCAAAAAACAAGAGCGAACTTTGCATTTCACTTCGAGGAGGGCTCCCTTGTGAAGGCGTGGCGGGAGGGTCACTGGATTCTCCTGGATGAGCTCAATTTGGCGAGTACAGAGGTCCTGGAGCGTGTGTCTTCTGTGCTTGGCGATGTCGACCGTCTTTTTCTCACGGACAAGGATTCTTCAGAGCCCATCATGCGCCACAAGAACTTTCACGTTTTTGCAAACATGAATCCACCCACGGACGTGGGCAAAAAAGACCTCCCTCCATCCCTGCGCTCGCGGTTCGTGGAGTACTACGTGAGCGAACCGTTCAACCGCAACGACATTAGTATTGTAGTGAGAGAGTACATCGGCTTTCTCACAGCCGATGCAAAAGTGGATGAGATTACGAACTTTTTCCTCGATTGCGTGAACAATGCCAAAACAAAACTTTGTGCCTTAGACGGCGAGTCGAAAGCGCCGTCGTTCAGTTTGCGCACGCTCACACGCGCCCTCTCTTACGTTCGCCGTGCTACGCCGCTCTACGGCTTCACGATTGCTTTGTTTGACGGCCTACTTCTTGGGTTTGCTACTCCTCTGCAGCGTCAGTTCCACATGGTCGTGGAGCACCTCATTGTCAAGAACATTTTCCGTGGTAAGCGGCCCAACTCGCCTACCTTGCCTGCCACCCCGAAGGATGGACTGTTTATCGCATACGAGCACATGTGGATTCCCGCTGGTACCGAGGTTCCGTACTGCGACGAGGCCTTTATTCTCACCGACAGTGTCAAGGGTCATCTGACGAATCTCAGTCGTGCAGTGTTTGCAAATCGACCAGTGCTTCTTGAGGGTCCCACATCTTCCGGCAAGAGTTCCATGGTGAAGTATCTGGCAGAACTGACTGGAAACAAGTTTGTGCGCATCAATAACCACGACAGCACCGAGGTTCAGGAGTACCTGGGTCACTATGTCACAGACGAGTTCGGAAAGCTGCGTTACGTCGACGGTATATTGGTGAACGCTGTCCGCCACGGCTACTGGGTAGTCTTGGATGAGCTCAACCTTGCCCCAACGGACGTGCTCGAAGCCCTTAACCGTCTCCTTGATGACAACTGCGAGCTCTTTGTCCCTGACACGCAAGAAACCATCAAGCCACACCCGCAGCTACGTATCTTTGCGACGCAGAACCCAGCTGGCATTTACAGTGGACGAAAGATGCTCTCGCGCGCGTTTCGAAACCGCTTTCTCGAGATTACAGTGGATGAAATCCCAACGACGGAGATCAGCACTATTCTATGCCGCCGTTTCTCACTTCCTCAGAGTTTTGCAGAGAAAATGGTGGAGGTGATGACGGCGCTGCAAATACACCGCCAGAACTCACAGATTTTTGCCGGTCGTCATGGCTTTATTACCCCTCGGGATTTGTTTCGCTGGGCGGAGCGGCAGCCGGAAACATATCAGCAGCTGGCAGAACACGGCTTTCTGCTTCTGGGAGAGCGTTGCCGCAAGCCCAGCGAGCGCCAGATTGTGCGAGACGTTATTGAGTCAGTGACCAAGACGGAACTGAACGATAAGGTTATTTATTGCCCATCGCACTGGCCCTTTGTAGAGCAATACTTTCGTCAGGTCGAGAGTGGCGTCATTGACGAGTTCAAAATCGTCTGGACGGAGTCGATGCAGCGGCTGTTCACCATCGTCGGCATTTGCTTAGAGCACAAGGAACCTGTTCTGCTCGTTGGCGAAACGGGGAGCAGTAAGACCACTGTCTGCCAGCTTTGGGCGGCACTGCTTCGCATCCCGCTTCACATCCTCAATTGCCACCAGCACACAGAGGCAGCAGACTTTCTCGGCAGTCTTCGACCTTCTCCACCCGAACGGCGCGATCAGGCGTTGTTTGAATGGCGGAACGGCCCGCTGGTGGAAAGTATGCTCAACGGTGACATGTTTGTGCTTGATGAGATTTCGCTCACTGAGGACAGCGTTTTGGAGCGACTGAACAGTGTGCTGGAGCCGTCACGCAGCGTCACGCTGGCGGAGAAGAGCAGCGCCGACTGCATCGTGGCACACGAGCAGTTTCTTGTCATGGCAACCATGAATCCCGGTGGCGATTTCGGCAAGAAGGAGTTGTCACCCGCTCTCCGTAATCGCTTCACGGAGATCTATGTCCGCCCCACTACGGATGTAGAGGAGGTGGCCATGATTCTCTCTCGCCGCTTGAAGGCGGAGCTGGCACTGTGGGCTCCCCACATGGCGGCGGTGCTCTGCAGCGTCTCGCAGTCGACTGTCAGATCGGGCTCACCACAGCACATCAGTATCCGTGATGTCATCAGCTGGGTGTCGTTTATGAACGCTGCCCATGGCCGCTGCCCACCAGAGGTTGCCTTTCTTCATGGGCTCGACGCTGTCATTCTTGACGGCATTGGCGTTGGCAGTGGGCAGTCGGAGGCATCGTGCGCGGTGGTGAAGAACAACTGCACGTCGCAGGCGTTACAGGAGTTGATGCAGTCCGGGCACGCGGTGATTGACCATACTTCCCTCGTGGCGAGGCCTTTCTGGGAGGTGTGCGATGGCATGGCCGAGCCGCAGCTTCCAACATCAATGCAGGGCCGTTTCTTTTTTGGCGCACCAGCAACGCGGCGCAACTTGTCCAAACTGATGCGGGCGGGTCTCGTTAAAAAAGCTGTTCTTCTGGAAGGCAGTCCAGGCGTGGGAAAAACCAGCATTGTGGAGGCGCTTGGCTGCGCGCTGGGTAGGCCGGTAGTGCGCATCAACTTAAGCGAACAGACAGACATCATGGACTTGCTTGGTACATATCTGCCGAGTCCTGTCGATGTCTCTGAGCAAGTGGCGGCCGCGGCCGCTGCAGAGGGAGAGCTGTCGCCCGACATTGCGGGGAACGAAATGGAGTCGTCGCTGCAGGAGTGCGATGGTAGAGGGCGGGTGAAGGGCCCCCAGTTCTCGTGGTCAGATGGTGTTCTCTTGCGAGCCCTGAAAGAGGGTTCGTGGGTGATTCTTGACGAGCTGAACCTGGCGAGCCAGTCGGTGCTGGAGGGCCTGAACGCCTTGCTGGACCACCGCTCTACAGTTTTTATCCCTGAGCTGAACGAGGAGTTTCATGCGCACGCTGACTTTCGTGTGTTTGCATGTCAGAATCCGTTGCTTGAGGGTGGTGGCCGAAAGGGTCTGCCTTCCAGTTTTATCAACCGCTTTATTAAGGTGCGCGTCGAGGCGTTCGAGGTCGACGACTTGATTGTGATTGCCCAGGCGGTGTGTCCCGATATCGGAGAAGCGACGCTGCGGCGAATGGTCGACTTCGTGGGTCGATTGCAGCACGACACGATGGTGCGCCGAGAGTACGGCTTGCGAGGTAGCCCATGGGAATTCAACCTGCGTGATGTGTTGCGCTGGGCAAAGCTTATTCAGTCATACGGGTTGCGTGAGCGACCGACGGCATTCGCCGACATACTTTTTCTCCAACGGATGCGCACCGACGAAGATGCGGCCCGGTGCCGCTTGTCGCTGGAGTCGTGCTTTTCCAGGGCAGAGGTGGAGAGAGATGTGAAGGACGGGTGCGACTCTGACTTTCTCATTCACGACGGTGCCGTGTACTTCGACAAGCAGCGGCTTGTGCAATGCGATACAATTACCATTGGTGCCTCAGACGCGCAGCAACTTGGCTCGCTGCTCCTCCTGCCCTCGCAGGCGCACCTTGTGAGATCGCTGCTTGTGTGCGCTGGGCAGAATCAGTTCGCCTTGCTGGTCGGGCCTTCCGGCGCCGGCAAAACCTTCATATTGCGCACCGCCGCCGCCCTTGCTGGGGCAAAACTGGTGACATTTTCCATGACCGCGAGCTGCGACACAGTGGACTTGCTGGGCGGATTCGATCAGGTGGAAGGGAAGCAGGGCGAGTTCGAGTGGCGTGATTCTCTTGTGCTGGAGGCGATGTTGCAGGGTCACTGGCTCGTCCTGGACAACGTGAACTACTGCAATGCAAGTGTGCTGGACCGACTGAACCCGCTCGTGGAGCCGAATGGTGTTCTTGCTGTGAATGAGCAAGGTGTCGTCCATGGCGAGGTGCGCGTGATTCGGCCACACCCTCGCTTCCGCCTTTTTGCCACGCTGAACCCGCGCTACGGCGAAATTTCACGTGCCATGCGTAACCGCGCAGTTGAGCTGTACGTGGCACCGGTAGCGATTCCATCCCCAGAGAGCTTTGCCCTTAGCGCCCACACATCACTCATCGAACAGAAGCGGCAGGAGTTGTCGCAGGGCGCCACGGGCGCAGATGAGACGGCCACCTCCGTGGTGTCGCTGAGTCCGGCTCCAGTGTGCTTGCTCTCACGTTTGCTGCGGTATCACCATACGTTTGTCTCTGTTGGCTTTCGTGCAGACTCTAAACGCGCCAGGTCTGCGCAGCTCAGCGACGCACTGTCTGCTGGGGCACCGAGTGTGTTCACGCTGCTGCGGACGAGCTGCCTGCTACGGCCCAGCAGCCTTCCCAGCGACTTAAGGAGATTGATTTTGCACCGATACATTCAAAATCGTAGCGGGCATTGGGCCACCTTCAAGCCAGAGCTTCTGGAGTTGCTAGACCGCACGATGGATGGTGATGCTAAGGAGGACATCATTTCGTCCTACACTGATGAAGCGGCTGAAGTGCTACACGCGTTGTGGCTGGATAGCCCCAGTGACGAGTCTGTCGAGAATGAAGAAAACACCATCGCCACCACTACCACCACCAGCAACCCGGTGGCGAGATCTCTTGTCTCTCGCCGTGTTGGCCGTGCTGCTCTTGCGTTGCAGCGACTTCTTTCCAAGTCAGTCAGTCTCACCGACCAGAATGTGAAGCACGTCACCGAATCGGTGAAGCGGGAGGAGAAAAGCCAGCAACACACCTTCGCCGATCATCCCTGGTTGGAGGACTTGGTACTTTGGTTTGTGCTGGAGCAGTGTAGCGACAGCGTACCCCTCTCCGCACTCACGGAAATGCGCCGACTGTGGATAAGTCGCCGCCTTCCAGTTGAACTCGCACAACGCGCTCTGCCGCTGGTGAAGACAGACTTTTGCTCATCAGAGATGCTCACAGGGCTCTATACACGTGCTGTGCTTCTCCTTGGTCCTCACGCGGATGTTTTCGCGGTGCTGTGGCGCTCACAAATGCAGGTGACCAGCTCTACCCTCGTGAACAAGGCTCTGGTGCATCTCTGTGGGGTCCTGCAAACGGCACTTGCAAGTCACAATGCCACCACCGTGCCCCTCGGGACGTTTCAGCAGCTTCTCCGCCTCGCAGCGCCTTTTGCACAACTCGTTGTTCAGCACGCTGGTGAAGAGTATAGTTTGCACACCGACAACTACATCCCCCTGGTCACCTATACGGCGCTGATGTGCAAGGCCGCCTCAAAAATGAACCCGCCAACGCCCCACGCTGTGGCGCTGGTTCAGGCCGGCACAAGCTTCCTTGAATCGCTTCAGCAGCACCTCAGTCTCCCCTTCCCGCTCCAGGGCGGTAAGGCTCTGCTACACCGTTACGTCCCCATTCCCCACATTACCACACCAGAGGAGCGACGCCTGCTGCAGGCTTGGAACACGGCCGCGAACGCGGCATTTGCTGCGAAGCGTTCAGGGCACTCCATTACGAAGCCAGCAGCCAACTCAAACGCAGTGGCGGAGTCTAGGGCGTTGCTTCATCGTCTCTGGGAGTCTGCAGCGTTTCGCGAGGGATTTGCATGTCTCCAGCAGCTCTTATACCTTCGCGCCACCACGGCTACGTACGCAAATGTGATGGCGGTGGATTCTGTGCCGGCCGTGCACCACCTCATCCCTGCTCTACAGACTCGAGTGGCTTCCTTTGTCGACACGTACACAAATCGTTTGCCGCTTTTCACAGAACTCGAGCTGGCCCTCTGGCGCGGCTTGCACCAGCTGTCAACCGAGAAACTGGTAGACACGACGGAGGCCCTTGCAGAGCTGACGCCGTTGCTGGTGAGCAGCTTTGCCAATCGTCACGGTGTGGCTGGGACGCATCACCTGTTCGCAGGCGCATGGGCGGTTGCTGCGGCAGAGTGCTTGCGCTATGGTGCACAGGTGCCTGTCATGGACATTGGCCGCTCCGACAATACACGATTGCAAACGCTGGTTGGTCTAACAGCGTTTCTGGAAACATGTCCTTTGGCAGCTACATCGCCGCTGGAGGAGTGGGCGACGAACTCTCAGCGGGAGTTGGTGGGGGTGTTATGCGCCTGCTTCCCAGACCTCGCATCGTGCGTGCCGATCCCACTGCCGCCATCCCGCACCTCACCTGCGGCCCTGGCTCGACTCCCTGCCTTTGGTAAGGCGGAAGAGCTCGTCGCATCCGCTTCGCCGATGCGGTCTTTGGTGCTCGAGAAGCAGAGAACACTGATGGCCGCTTTACTGCGCCGACTTCGCAGCAATGAACGCAACTGCGCGAACCTGTTTCCTGCTGTCACCCTTCTTTGGGTCCTCAAGTGCCGTCTATTGCTGCCGCAGTCTCCCGTAGATCCGATGTTTCGACGAGAGTGCAAGCGAGTTGTGGCCACCGAGGAGCTGGAACTTCTCGACCGACTCGATGGCGCGTTTGCCTGGGCTGAGCAGCTAGCGCTCCGGCACCGCAGTCCTCAGAGGGAGATGCTGTTAGTGCTGCGCGTGCAGGAGGAGGAGTTTCTACGGAAGGCACAGCGCAAGCATGTGACTCGCCCAGACCCCACCGGCACGAAGTACGCCACCTTGGTGAGGCTGCTGTACCAGGTGTCCACGACGTTGCTGTGCGATGCGCGTGTGCTCAGTTTGTTCGAGATGCCGCCGTCGCTTAAAGGTGACTTGGATGCAGCTGCAGCTGCAGAGGTCATTGCCAGCCGAGAGGCCTGGAGTGACCTTCTGTACGAGCAGGTTATGCAACTACTCGCCGAATACGGTGGATACGAAGACGTGACAGTAAACTTTGCGGAGGCGGCGCTGTTCGCCTCCATGGCAGCAAGGGCTAGCTGTGCTACGGATACTCGTCTCCTCGCCGCTTCCGCCTCGGCAAACTCCTCTGCGCTCCCACGCACACTTTTCAGCCACGCCGACACGCTCCGCCTGCTGCAGTTTCCATCACCCCTGGTGAACGCGTTGCCGATGCCCTCGCAGCAGCACATCCCGTCTCTTCTACGCCACCGCGTCGTCTACCTGGACTCGTGCCTCTCTCAGCTATCCGGCATCGCGCCACAGGGGACAAGCCGCAGATTTGTCGAGGACGTCTTCTCTCAGTATCGCGCTTTGTTCCGCCAGATTGAGGAATGGGAGGCGAAGGAGCGCCGGGCTGACGAGCTTGCGGTGATGTACAAGGAGAAGGCCACTGTGATCGAGGGCGACGACGAGAAGATGATGCGCAAGTTGAAGGAGCTCTTTCCAAGCTTTGAGGCCGAGTTCAGTACCGAGGCACTCGAAGCCGACGCGGCGGAGCAATTGGGGCACCAGAAGACGGAGGAACTGCTCGAGGGGCGGCGCGCCAAGTTTGCCCGCATCCTCTTCAAAGAGCGAGACGGCTTCTACCTTCGTCACCTCGTTGAGGTGCACCGAACATTCTACTGGCGCCTCATCTCTTCGCGTATGCCGGAGGAAGCGACGGCGTCTAGCGAGACCATCGCCACATCACCACTGTCCTCGGCCTTACTTTCAGCGTTTCACCACCGCTTCGACGCTCTCGCCGCGGAGTTGCATACCTTCCCATTACTGGGCTGTCCCACATCCGGAGTGGCGAGACAGGAGGAGCAGCTTCTTCTGAACGGCTTTGCATCTCGTGTCTCGTTGCTGCGTACAGAGATGTGCGGCACGGCCGTTTCGTTGGAGGAGCGGCGCGCGGCGGGCTTTAACATTTTTCTCGACACAGACGTCTACGAGCTCTGTCGCTTCAGCGTCCCTCTGCAGATATTGCTGGACGCCGTGCAGCGACTGGCCGAGCAGTTCCCCGACACGCCGTCCTTGCAGCGGTGCCTGCGCATTGGCCACAAGATTGCTGCACTTCCAGCAATGACTACCCCGCTCATGAAGGTGATGGCGGGCTGCGAAGTTCTCTTGCGGGAGTGCTACGAGTGGGAGCGCAACGCTTCTCATCAGGTTTCGTTGATGCGCCACATGACGGAGCTTTCTTCCTTTGTGCTGCGCTGGCGCCGGCTGGAGTTGCATTGCTGGGAACACGTGTTTCAGGCGAAGCGCGCCGAAATTGAGCTCCAGGCGGCGCAACAGTGGTTCACCCTCTACGACATTCTCCTCGGCGAGGAGGCGATGTCCGAGTCAGATGGTGAGGAGAATCGAACAGCGGCTTCGCTCGACGACGAGACACCACTGCTGCGACGCTGCCGTGCCGCTTTTCAATATGCCTCGAAGTTCATGTGGGGTGCGATTTTTGGGGACTTCAGTGTGCGCCTCCGCCTCCTGCAGGGGTTTGGATTTCAGCTCCTCGCGGCGGAGGGGCCGCAGGCCCCTCTGGCCAACACAGTGTTGCATGTCTGCGACTTCTTTGCCCAGTTTGAGCAGCTCGTCCAGCAGAAGCGCGACAATGCCGTGAAGCCGATCGAGGAGGATATCGCTGAATTTGCAAAGATTATGCGCTGGGAAGATGCCAACTACTACGCCGTGCGCGCTACCGCGGAGAAGTCACACTTGAAGATGGCGCGCGTTCTCGGAAGCCTCGAAGAGGCGCTGCGCACCCCAGTCCTTGGAGCTATCACAGCCGAGGAGGAGCGGTGCGAGGAGGATGCTTCGCTCGGTTTCACTTTGCCAGTGGAGGTGGTCCCCAAGAAGTCAAGGCACACAGGGAAGCCAGCGGAGGCGGCATACAAGGGCGTGAAGGGAAGCAAGCGAGATCGCAGCGGAAAAGCCGTCTCTGCCGCACCAAAGAATTCGTCAGGCGCACTGGTTGTCGCATCGGAGGCTCCAGCACTCCAGTTGTTGACTGGAAACGTGTACCTTGCTCAGGCGCACACATTCTTGAGGGATGCTGCTCATGAGGTTATTGGGAATGTGTCCGCTCTCCAGCAGCCCAAGACACCCAATCAGATGAAGGTGCGAGCCCTTAAGACTCTCTTTGACCGACTCTCCGAGGCCGGAGTGCCGCACACACACGAAGGCCAAGTTGGCGCCTGGGAGGTTCTATTCTCCACCACAGAGTCACTGCTGGGATGCCGTGAGACGCACTGTGAGCAGGAAGCTGCAGTTGCCCGTTTTAGCGCAGCTGCGGCGGAGCAGTATCGGTTCGCTCGCTGGCTGCAACGACTGCGCGAGGTGGAGCGGAAGCCACACCACGATCTTTCCGCTGCACAGGTGAAGCGTGGAACGGGTACAGCCGAGAGCCTCTTCGCAAACGCTGTGCATGTGGCGGCTACGGTGTGTGAGCTGTTCCATTTGCATGAGCAGCTGCGCGTGCTAGAGATGGCGGTACAGCAAAGCGCGGTGGCATCTGGCACCGACACCGATGGAGGTGCCGTTATGCACACTGTGCCACGTGTTTTGCTCGATGACGCCGTTGAGGTCGCCTGTCTTGTGCAGTCTGTTTGCAGTGGCCTCGGATGGATGGCACAGCAGCCGCACATGCTCGTCGAAAGCGCCGCGGAGGCGCGGGGGCTTGTCCACGAGTTGACTGGCATATCGAATGAACTGTGGGCGACCTGCACGTTGCGGGAGCCGCTGCGCCGATCTGCTGCGTCTGTAGTGCCCCCTGGCGTTTGCAAATCTTACTTTGACGTGCTGCACCGCATGCTGGCTGTGGCATATCGTCTTCAGGCCTGCAGCGCCGCGAACGTCGCTGCTGCCGCGAAACCTCTCCTCACTGCTGTGACTAGTCTTCTTGCCCGCTATGAGCAGCCACCGGCGCATGCGCCCGCTCTGTCCGCCGCGGGAGCAAAGCGGCGCCGCACTGAGAAATCGCCAAGTCCGTGGGCCCAGCGACTGCGTCATGCCGTCAAGGAAGTGAGCGATACCCTCATCCCCTGTGGTGAGAGTAAGTGTGTTGCTGCTGCGGGTGGTGGTGGGCTAACGCCATCCACAACCGCCGCTGCAGACGCAGTAGCGAGGACGAGCGAGCGCAGCGACTCTGATGACGACGGTGATGGGATGCAGCGCGACTCGGCTGTTTACGCTCGTTACACCATGCACGGCACGGCGGTTCATGAAGCATTGCAGCGATTGCTGCCCGCCTTTGACGATCTCCTTTGCTCACCGGCTAGTTCTGAGGTCGCTGCAACCGCGGCCGTTGTCACGAGCCCGGTGCCACTGAGTTTTTGTACACTTGCCGCTGGCGAGAGGGAGGAGCTGCTACCACGGATAACTGTGTGCCGCGGCGAGGTGCAGCGCGCACGCGATGCGTGGTGTACGGTGCTGGAGGCGCAGTGCTCCTTCGGCGTTGTTCTCGCTCGCCTTTTTACCGTGCTCCTCAAGAAGGGATTCTGCAAGACCGAGGATCAGGAACCCGAGGACGGCGAGGGCGACGGCGAGGATGGCCAGCAGCAGAACGGAACCGGCATGGACGACGGCCATGGCGAAAAGGACGTCACTGACGAGATCGAAAACGAGGACCAGCTCATGAACATGAAGGATAAGGAAGAGCAGCCAGAGGACCAGCAGCAGCAAGGCGAGAGGGAAGAGGGCGAGGAGGACAAGGCGGCTGACGTGGAGACGGACTTCAAGGGCCAGAAGGAGCAACGCAGCGAGAGCGATGCCGAGGGTGATGAGGAGGGCGATGAGTCGGACAAGGAAATGGGCGACGTCGATGAGGGTACAGAGCAAGAGCGGAAAAAGTCGAAGAAGGACGCCGGCGACACAGATGACATGAGAGAGGACGCTGGTGACGCTGCCGAGGATGTGCCCGAGGACGACCTTGCCGAGGGCGATGAGCACCGCGAGGACGACGGTGAGACCGGAGGCTTTGACGACAAGGCAAGCGAGATTCGAGACGCCGATGAGGAGCGCTCTGGGGAGCATGACGTAGTCGGCGACGACGCCAAGAGCGAGATGGACGAGGACGGACGCAGCGGCGGTGATGGCGACAGCGACAGTGGCGATTCAGTTGAGCGCAGCGATGCGGAGGGTGAGGATCGTGAGGAGAGCGTGCGGGATGACAATTTGTCCAGCAACGCAGACGAGGAGCCAGAGGAAGGCGACGGCGCTTCTGAGGATCGTGTCGACAGCAATGCCGACACCGACGCAGAGCGCAGTGAGCTCGGTGAGGAGGAGGTGGAGCAGCAGGATAACGGTAACAGTGTGGGTGACGCATCTGATGTAGAGAACGCCAGCGACGGACCCGACGAGAACGTCTTCGAGGGCGGTCAGCAGGATGACCGGGAGGGTGACGAGGCTACAGAAAACAAGGACAAAGACAAGAAGGACACCGGCGAGAAGGTCCGTCGGGAGCAGGCCGCCAACGAAGAGCAGCAGCCGGGCACGGAGCAAGAGCAGGATGACGCGGGACAGAACTGGAAGAAGCAGCAGGAGCAGAACGAGCAGGCGCAACGCCGCGATAACACAGAGCAGACCCGCTCCCAGCACAACCCGTATCGTGCTGTCAAGGAGGCCTTACAGCGTCATGAGCGCCAGATGCAGCAGCTTAACCTCAACCAGCATGTGGAAGTGAAGGATGAGAAGGATGAGCCCCAAAAGGAGAAGCCACCAAAGCCGGACCAGGCGAAGGGTCAGGAGGAAGTGGAAGAGTTTGACTGGGACGAGGACGGTGAGCGTGAAGGGCTTGCTGCTGCTGAGCAGACGGATGCAAAGCCGACGGAGGCAGATGCGCATGAGGAGGAGGGGGAAGGGGAGGAAGAGAGTTGCCATGACAAAAGCGGGGACGAGGGTGACATGGGAGAGGACGAGGACGAGTCCGCTGATGCCCCTCACGACGAGCGGCGCAGGCGTCGCCACAAGGAGGACGAGCTCACCGAGGTGGAGGAGAAAGAGGCAGCGGAGGCAGCGTCCAAGAAAAAGAGGTCCAAGAAAAAAGTTCGGGCGACTGCACGGGACGAGGACGCCAGTGAGCCGGAGCACGAGGACGACGATAGCATCAAGAAGGAAGACCAAAGTGCTGCAGCGGAAGTGGACGCGAAGCTCGAGCGTGGCCGGCAGCTGTGGTTGGAGCAAGAGACTGCGGTGGAAGGCCTTTCCCAACAGCTTTGTGAGCAGCTTCGCCTCATCCTCACGCCGACGCTCGCTGATAAGCTGCAGGGTGACTACAAGACCGGCAAGCGACTCAACATGAAGCGCATTATCCCCTACATCGCTTCCCAGTTCAAGAAGGATCGAATTTGGCTGCGTCGAACGAAGCCGAGCAAACGCACGTATCAGATACTGGTGGCTCTTGATGACTCGCTGAGTATGCAGTGCAACAACGCCGGTGTTTTATCCTGTCGTGCAGTTGCTCTCATTGCCAAGGCTTTGCAGCAGCTGGAGGTTGGGGAGTTCGGAGTCGCGTGCTTTGGCAAGGAGACGCACGTGGTCCACCCCCTGGAGGAGCCGTTCCTTGCTGACAGTGGCCCGCGTCTCTTCAGTGAGATCACCTTTGACCAGAAGTCTACCAACATGAAGCTGCTGCTCGAGACCACACTTGGCTACCTCGACGACGCTCGTGATCGGATGCGCGGTCAGACACGATCTACTACACAGCAGCTGCAACAAATCATGTTCATCATCGGTGACGGACAGATCACGGAGAACCGCGCCGACTTGCGCCAGTTGATGGTTCGGGCCGAGGAAAACCACCAGATGGTCGTCTTCGTGCTGCTGGACATCAAAGCAGCTGAGGGGGACACCGCTACTCCCTGTGCCGGGGCCTCTGCTTCCCAAGCTGCCGCTGCTCCTCTCACCGCAAAGGCGCTGCAGGGCCTCTCCACGGCAGAGCGCATGCGGCGTCTCAAGTCGGACCGCGAGGCGCGACTGCAACGCGTCCAGTCGAACTCTATCCTAGACATGCAGATTGTCGAGTTTCACGCTGGCCGTGTGGTGCGCCGCCCGTACATGGAGGACTTCCCTTTTCCTTACTATCTCATCATTCGTGACATTCAGAACTTGCCGGAGATCATCGCGGACGCCATGCGCCAGTGGTTTGAACTACTCAATGCCGGCTTATAGCGGGTCATGGAGGAGAGGAGAAAATAAAGAAGAGACTTTTCTAGTGATATCGCCTTGCATGCCTTTTGTCCTGTTTCCATTGAATTCTTCTCCACTCCGCACTGCGCTTCCCCCCATCGAACAGCCTACGTCCTTCCCACTCCCTCACCACTGTTCAGCGATGTCATATGTGGACAATGATGCTGATGTAAGACGTGTGCCGTGCCTGTTGTCTGGCATGTGCATGCGTGTGGTCAAGTTTATCGGGGAAGGGGGGGGGGGGGAGGGGCGAATCACTGTTTTCATATATTTTTCCCCGCGGCATACTCTTCTCCTTCAGTGTTTTTGCTCTTTTTTTTTTACATTATTTTGGTTGTTTGGTTGCTCGTTTCTTTTTCCTGTCCGGATTCTAAGATATAATTTGTTAAACCCGTTAAACGTTTATCATTAATTTGTTTTCAACACTTTCGCATCTACGCACACACACACACACACGTGTGTGTGTGTGTGTGGTGATGGCCATCGTTATACGCTTTTGCTTAACGAATAATGTTTGGCGCCGGCGTGCTCTGTTTTTTTTTTAATGTGTCCCTCTTTCAAGTCACGCCGTGGTATTTCGTAGCAGCAAATGATGACGGTGATGCTTTCTGAACTCGATCGAATTCTTTCTTTCTCTCGTTGTGATGTTCGAAGCTCAACTGCGAAAGGAGGAGAAAGTGTGTGTGTGTGTGTGTGAGGAGGGGGAAGCAACGGTAGCTAGTAGAGAAGTGAGGCGCCCATCTTTGTTGATGTCAAGAGGGGTCCAGTGAGTATCGCAGAGAGTGACATGCGTCTTTTGTTTTTTTTTGCGGGAAACGATACGTGTAGATGGGGCAGGTGCCAGAATTCATCATCAGGTGTGTCGTATGCTTGACATTCTTTTCTTCTTCTGATGGCTCAGTGCCTGTTACCACTCCCACCACCGTTACGACTACAACAATTCCTGACAGCCTGCTACTGATGCGGATATGTTTCTGTGGCTCTTCCCTCACCCCCCTTCCTCCCATGGCAATAGTCTCATATCAGCTCATTCTTTCAACGTCCCCGTCTCCACCGATTTCCCAACGCTTTACTTTCGACTACTGTCCGGCTCATATATCTACATCATCACGCATCGATGTACTTGCATGTCGTTTGTGATCACTGACTGTGTGCCTGTCGGGCACCCCGTTTCTTTTCGCAACGTTTCCCTACCCTGCGAGGTTCTCTCCTTCCCTCCCTCTCCACGTACACACACACACACGCACATTCCGTATTGGGCTTCAACGGGCTGCCACCTGCGCTCTTGTATTATAAATGCGCTTCCTGAAGGAATACGTGGTGCAGTAGAGCGGCTCGTTTCGCGCCTCCTTGCATTCACCTCTCACGTGCAGCGGGGCCGTTCACCAAGGAGATCGGTGCGTCTCTCTCACATTGCGCCACACCCTTGTTACATATACGCTGGAGTTGCGGTTTCCACGGAGCACTCACCCCACCCCATCACAGAAGCCTCTTGTGTGACCTATGGCCTCCCCCCGACCATTCAAACTGTTTCACGGCTCTCTCACATTGTCGTAACTCGCACTGTCGCGCGTGGTGGTCCGCTGACCTTGTCTTTTCCCCCCTCCCTCCCCCCATTTCACCGCTTTGGCTCTCCTGGCAGACATCGCCATGCCTCACTCTGCTTCTCTGCTGAAAGCCGGCAAGAAGAACTCCTCTACGTCCCCTGAGAAATCAGCGTCGATCAAGACGGGGGATACTCCCATGGATGACTCATCAGCGGACACGTCAGTGCCAGGCGGCGCTTCGTCGCCACCGCAGAGTTGTGTACCTGTGGGTGGTGTTGACTTCCAGGCGCTAGTCCACTCAACGCAAGAGGAGACTCTCCGGGCTGTCGTGTCGAGCCTACCCACCATTGGTCTCCAAGCCACTCAAATTGGCCGTGCGCGCCAACTCGTCCAGGACATTCTTCATCACCGCTCACCGGAGGATCGTGTCTTTCTTGCTTACACGTCCAACATGATCTCCTGTGGTCTTCGCGACACATTTGCCTACTTGGCTCGCGAGCGACTGGTCGACTGTTTCATTTCGTCTGCTGGCGGCATCGAGGAGGATGTAATCAAGTGCGGTGGCAGCACGTTGCTTGGCCAGTTCAGTCTGGACGGACGTGCGCTGCGCCGCCGTGGCATCAACCGCATCGGCAACCTCCTTGTGCCAAACGACAACTACTGCTGGTTCGAAGACTTCTTTACACCTGTGCTGGCGTCTGTTCACGAGACACAGCGGGTGTCGCGCTGGAAGACGCTTACTACGCCGTCCGAGATCATTGAAGCGATGGGAGCCGCTATGGAAAAAAAAAACCCTGATACGTGTACCTCCAGCCTGCTGTACTGGTGCTACCGGAACAGGATCCCCGTTTTCTCGCCCGCCTTCACAGACGGCTCGATGGGAGACATGATTTACTTTTACAACTTTTCGCACAAAGGGCTCGTCGTAAACCCGCTAGAAGACGTCGTGCGGCTGCGCAAACAGTCTGCGACGGCGGGTGGCCGAAACTTGGCCATCGTCCTCGGCGGCGGGCTCCCCAAACATCACCTTCTGCGCAACGTGTCGATGGACGCTGTTGTCATGGTGACAACGGGTCTGGAGGCTGATGGCTGTGTTAGCTCCGGGGTCCTTGCCGATGACGTCGCCTGCGGCTTGCTCAGGGAGGACGCAGAGGTGGTGCGCGTACAAGGCGATGCCACAGTGGTGTTCCCCCTGATGCTGATTGAAGAGAGAGGCCAACACGTTGAAGAAGGCGGCAGCTGAAGAATAGGACTCACTGGCGACAAAAGAGTCACACACACACACACACACACCAACCATAAAAGAGGTGAGCTGGAAGAGGACGTCGACCATCCAAGGCCATCAAAGTGCCTCGAATAACCCCAAATGGCGGAATAACCGCGTCCACTATTCAACCAGACGAACCGAATCCACACCACAGATGACTTTGCACATTTTTTTTTTTGCACCGTTACTGCCGACGCGGTTGCTACACGGCGAAAGAGGTGCGGGGGAGCGCTGCAATGGGTGATCTCCAGTGCCGAGGCCCCTCCAAAAAAAAATGAATCGTAGAGCTCTCATCTGTTTTTCGAAGGCAGTTGGGGAGGGAGAAAGGGGGATGTGCTACTCTGCAGAGCGTCATGATTGAAACAAAACAGTCGTTATGGAGCATCTAATATGATCCCCCCCGCCCCGCCCCGCCCCCGCTGCCTCATGCTAGGAAACTTAGAAGGCTGGTGGTGGTGATTGCGCATCGGACTCGTCACTCCACCTCGCTACTATCGATTCATGTCCTCTTCTTTGCTTCTTCTTTCTGTCTCTTGTGGTGATTTCTTCCGTTTTTCTTGTGCGTCTCTCTATTCCTACCGCCGCCCCTTCCCTCTCCCTCTGCTACACGTCCACGACTGCATGAAGCCCCTGCCTTTCTATACACATATATATACATATACGCAGACGTGTGCATGGTGCAAGCGGTGTTGGGCGCTGTCTCGCTTCCTTTTTTCCTACACACATTCACGTGCACTCACTCTTGGATTCTTTTAGTTTTGCGCCCCGCTCCGCTCCTCGCCCCCCTCATCACAAGTAACCTGTCCACACCACCTCTTTGCCACCCCCCTTTTCTCCTCCTCTTCCCGAAAAGCCATGGCATCATTGTGGAAGACGGTATCGCTGTTGTTGACTGTGCTCACAGTGGTGTGCGCCATCTCAGCGCACGCGGCGTCGCAGTCCTATGTGCTGGAGCGTCGCGTCGGCAGTGATGGTGAGTGGGTCAAGCTTGGATCGTTCACCATTTCACGGCTCTCCTCTCAGGCAGTCGCTCGCATCTCCACACAGCTGGGTGATGAGTCGACACTCAGCATGGAGGAACGCGACCACTTCTCCACGGCTGACCTCGTGTTTTACCGGGCATACGCGTACCAGGCGGGTATGCCGGCACCTCAACACGCCACGACGGTCTCGGTCACGCCATGCTCGCTGATTCGCGGCTTCGATGCGATCGACAGCAAGACGGTAGTGCTCAATGAGAACATCAAGGTTGTACCGGGCCCCAACACCTCTCTCCTGGGTCTGCAAGTAAGCAGCGAGGTAAATATCTTCCACTCGAAGATGCAGAACGGCGATGAGTGCGATCGCAGTGTTGTGCAAAAACTTTTCCCAACGGTTCTTTTGAAAACCAAAGTGGGTCTTGTGCACCCACTAAAGGTGGCGCGGAAGGTTCGCTACGAGGACCTCACCGCTCTGGTGGAGGCGGAGGACTCGGAAAAGAACAAAAAAAAGCCCAAGACTGAGAAGCGTCAAGTTCGCAACGCAGAAGGGGAGATTGTGGAGGAGGTGGTTCCTGTGGACGACCGCTCCTTCTTGCAGAAGTACTGGATGTACTTTGTCCTTCCAATCGTCATGTCTCTCCTTCAGAACCTGAAGGGCTGAGGTGAAGCGTACAGACCCTAGGAAAGTTAATGTTCAAGGCAGAGAGACATGAGGCCGTGCGAGTAGGGCCATTTCGTTGAGTCTCCGTGGCTGCACAACTTTTTAAAAACCTCCCGCTGAACTCTTTTCTTTTTGCTCCTCACTCTGTGTGTGTGGGCGTGTGTGTGTGTGGGCGTTCCCCGTGAGAGATGTTTACTCTTCTGGTGAAAATTCTCGTGTCTCCCTCGTTTTCTCTCGAAGCGATAATGCAATGTTGTGTGTGTGTGTGTGTGTTGTGCCTCCTCTTTACCCTTCTTGGACGTCTTCCCTTTGTCTTTTTGTTTTGTGTGGGGAGGGAGGGAGGGGGTCTATTGACACAGTCTGTAAAGTCACTCAGGTTGATCGAAATCTATGAACACACACCCGGTACGACAGCATATATGCAATGGGATGTGTAAGGACTTATGTTTTGGGCACTCACGTGTGTTCAGGTAGGCACGTTGGCGGTAGCCGCCCGTGAGGCGCACCTGAAAGAACGGGAGGAGTGCAACGCAGGGGGAGGGGGAAGAGGAGGAGGAGGAGGGAGAAAAAGAGGAAAGCGATCGTTACTGTCCAGACTTCGATTGGGTTGCCCGCCTAACCCCGCTCACTCTATCTTGCTCATTCCTGTTCCACATCTGCCGCGTATGCGTGCAGGCGCCCTCCTGCTGCTGCTACTTCGACCTAACAGCATCACGTTCATATAGTGTTATCATGTGTGTAGGACTTCTGGCGAGGTCTTTTGCTTTCTCACCTCCCTCATACACTCACACAAGCCATTCCTCGTTGATGCCCCCCCACCCACCCCTGATGCTTATTCATCTCTTTTGTATTTTGGTTCTCTGCGTCTGGGGTTGTTGTGCTCGATCTGTGCCTGAGCCCAGCCTGTGTGAGAGAAGTACGCCTCCGTCAAGCGAAAATAAACGGGCGACCCCCCCCCCCCCCAAGAATTGTTGCTCAAACGAAGGTGAAGAGGCTTCCTCGCCGTGTTGCCCCTGTCTCCATACAATCTCTCTTCTTTTCTCACCCAGCGCTTCCTGGTGAATTTCTGCTCATTCTCCCCATTTGAGCCGCCGTCGTGTCAGCCTGCTGCGCGGCAGGCGTGTGTAGCCGAACTACTCTGAGAATTCAAGAGGAAAAAACATATATATATATATATATACATCACTAGCGTGTCCTTCAGCCCCCTCTTCCCCCCCGCGTCGGCCATCAGCGAAGGTATGCGTCGGTGTACTGCTCTCTGCGCCAAAGCAGCCGCAGGACTGAGCAGCGCCAAGAGCGCCGCTGGCAGCTCTTCCTCTGCCAATGCTCCCCCCTTAGATGCACGCACGAACGCAATCTTTGAGATGCGACAGTCCCCCACGTCTCTTTACGTAGACTCGATGCATAGCAACACGCTCACCGATCACCCCCTCACACATCGCAGCAGCCGCGACGAGCTGGCGTATCGTAAGCGAAAGCTTACGGAGCGTGGGCAATATGAGCAGGCAGCAAGGGCGGAGGAGGAGGCGGCCCAACGCGACCGCGAAGGCAAGGCCGGTTCCGAAACAAGGGAGTACTACTGGGCTATCTTCTGCGCTGTACTGGGTTATCTGGCCGCGCATTCTCTTGTATTCAGCTACTACTATCCAGAGGACCTACGCCCTAACTACTCACCCGATCGCGGCTACTCTGACAGCCTGGCTGCGCGAAGGGAGGAGCTGGAGGCGATAGACGAGATGGTGGGCTTGTCGGTGCTAGAGAGTGTGTACAGTAAGCGCAAGGCTGCTGTGAAGCGCCGTCTGGACGGGATTTAAGCATACCCATGGGGGGCGGGCGGGGAGGGGGGCGGTGGGTCATGAAGGAAACGGTCAAGACGACGGTGATATGCACCACGGACTAATGTGAGGTCACACTGAAAGGGAGGTGAATCAAGTGATGGGAGGGAGGTCAGGTCTTCTCTCTATAGAAACCGGTAAGGGTTCTCTTGTTTTGCTGTGCAGCGGTTGTGCGTGGTGGTATTTAAGATTTGCACGTGTTGCCTTCCTTTTTTTTTTGCGTAGGGGATTTTTCCGACTTTTCGTTCACCCCAAATCGGACCACACGGAAAGGGGGGTCAGCCGCCTTTCATCTCTCTCTCTCTCCCCCCTTCTTTTTCCCCCTGTGCTTCATATGTTCTCTTCCTAATACTATTCACAACTACACAGGCATCCAATCAAAGATACTGCCGCGTGCACTCTTCTCAGTGTGATCTACATGTCAGGACTGGTCAGCGCTGTCGCGCATTCCCACAGGTCTCCCCCTCCCGTGCGCCCTCTCTTTTTTTTTTCCCCTCCACACCCCCGTTTCTTCTCGCATTCTTGGTGTGCGTGTTGCCACCCCACCCTGCATGATGTTCCGTGGGCAAAGATTCCCAAACACGTCATGGCTCCATGAGGGTGGGGGTGTCTTCTCAACTTGGTCATCTTCTCGACAGACAGGGGCCACTGACTTCCTTTTTTTCTTTGTCTCTTCCCTCCACTTTCAATCTCGAGCTTTTCGAGGTCAAAGGTCGCTGTCTCCGCACTCGGCGACGTTCAGCACCGCCCCGAGGCTCGCTTGCGTGTCTGCCCATGCCGCCATTGCAACAGCAGCGCTCATCCCCCTCGCGTTTTCTCACCCCCATTTCTGCTTCGTGTTTTTCACATTGCGTTCTCAGGCTCTCTATTTTATTTTTTGCTCATTGGCGGGAGGTGTCTTTAATCTTATAAACATTCTCGCTTACATCGATGCGTAATCACGACGCGGACGCCGCTGCGGCGGTGGCAGCCGTTGTCCACTTCGCCACCCACGGTGACGCCGCCTCAAACCAGGAGTTGGTGCACGCCATTGACCACTCTTTGGACACTGGTGGTACACTGGCGGCCCACACGATTGCTCCGCAGCTGCTGCGGTGGGCACTGGAGGAGCGCGAGGGCCGTGCGTTCCCTGGGGTCGTCGTTTATGTGAGTATCCTAAATCGGCACTTCTGTGTACAGGTGATACTGGATCGCCTTGCACAGCCTCTAGATCGCCGACCGGCCGGCCTGGAGGAGTTGCTGGAGCTCTATGTGAAGGCCCTTCGGAGTGTTTCAATTGAGGCCGCATACCGGCAGCTCACGCAATGTGTGGCCTGTCTGCTCATCGTGCTGGAAGATGATTTGGCTGAACGACTACACGCTTGGATACGCGGCGGTGATGCTGCGTCCGTAGAAGAGAGCCGCGTGGCTCTGCAGACCTTCGCTGCGGTCATTGATCTCTTGGCCGATCGCCGTGTTGCAATCGGCTCTATAAGGCGTGCCACGCAGCGTCGTCAACTGCAGGAGCGCTTGTTCATCTCACTCGAGTCTCCGCTTACGGAGGAGGTGGACTTGTCGCTGCTCGTGCGTGTCACTGATTCTGCCGTTCGATTTCTGTTGGAGGTGATGAACGGTGAGCCGCAGGAGGTTGCCGCAACATTTTGGGAGGCGCTGCCCGCAAGCACCGTCTGGCAGTACTGCTTGCGCTGCCTTAGTGCTGCTGCCTCTGCGGTGTCTCCTTCGGTGACGTGTCCGGAGGAAGTGTTGCGCCTGGTATGCAACGTATTGCGTTGCCAAACCACCATCAACGCACCCGCCCAGGCTCTCCTGTCGAGTGCACTGCCGCTAGTACTACATCCCATTCCGGCATCGTCCTCTTCCACAGTGGACTGGGAGATGATCAGTCATGTCATCTCCGCTGCGTTTGAGGCGTCCACACAGGCCATCGCAACTCAACAGCCCAGCGACACGACACTATTTGGGCTTTTCTCCTCTGTGGCCGATCGACTGGCGCAGATCCTTCAGTCTCCTGCGGCCCCAGCGACTGCGGTGTGCCATGTTTGTGAGGGCATCAGCGCCTTGACACAGACGCTGCAGCCGGCACCTCTTCCTGAGATGGGGCCTGACGATGACCCGGACGACTTCGCGGTCTTTGTCGAAGAGACGCAGGCGGCCAACGCAGAAAAGTCATCCGCAGTCGCCCAGCTAAGGCCGTTTTTGCACGGGTGCACGAGAGCGTTGGCAGCTCGCCTTACGCACAGCGGTTTTACGAACGAAGAGTGGGATTGTATCGCGGCGTACGTGGCTCGACGGGTCGCCGACGGTGATACTGAGGACTACGAAGTCGCTCACAGTGATGTCCCGCTCTCTGTCTTTACCACCTACGAGCGTCTGACGGCTCTCCTCGGCGCAATGGGCGTTGATGAGATCAACGCAGCGGTCTCTGAGTCGGGTCAGCAACTCGTGTTGGTCATGGGAGACCCAGGCTTAACGCTCACTTGGCTGGAATCGGTTCAACCCGGATCTCTATTGGTGCAGTCCACTTTGCTCCCATGCTGCGTCACGCGTCACGTCTCCTCAGCTTCAGCCGCGGGGTGGGCGACGGAATCTGTCGCCGTGCGTGCGATGGACACACTACTATATGCACTCGCCACGTACCAGGAGCGCGGGGATCTATGGTGCGATGGCAGCGCGAATGGTAGTATCACCGCCGTAATGGATGTGGCGAGGGCGTCCGCGACCGTGTTGTTGACGATTGCAGAGCGCCTGGGGTCAGACGGCGCAGCGCGCCTGCGTGACCGCAGCACACCATTGATTGCGACTCTTTGGCGGTGTGCAACCTTGGCGTCTGACGCAGCGGTCTCCGAGTCATCGCGCCACACCGCCGTTGATGAGCTCGCGAGGTTGCTGGATGCCAGGGTGGCTGCATTGCCTCACACTGTAGCTGATCTCCTCAAACACCAAGACGCGTACACGCAGGCGGTTCTCTTCGCTACCGGTGGCGCGTCCACTCCGTCTCTGAGCACACTCGAGACGCTTGCACACATTCTCCATTGTGTAGCGAAGCTGTCTGCGGAAGAGGCAGAGTCCATTCAGTGCCGGGTGTGTTGCGGTCTTGCAGAGCGTTCTCGGTCCCAATGCGAGGCGGGAGAGTGGGCAGGTGATGCACTCGCAACGCTCTTGGACTCCTGGCATGCCCAGCATCCCGAGCTGCTCATGTACTTTTTAGATTTATCGCTTGCAGTGCCAGCTGAGATGCAGCCTGCACTGCTGCTGGCAGGTATCACCCGCTTCTTTTCTCAGCCGCAAAGCCACGACACATCGACGCGCGAGCTTGTCGCTGCATTGGATGCACGCTTTGTTCGCCCAATCGCCGCGTCGCCGGGAACCGCGCCGTCTCTGCATGATCTGGTACAGTGGCTGTTGCAGACACACCCCTCTTTCACAGCCCACGATGGGGCACGGCGTGTGCGCACACTGGCTGAATGCGGGCGGATGCTTTGCGAGGGCGGTCATGTGCCAGCGCTGAGTCTGACCGAGACGCTTGTTTCTTGCGTCGCTCGCTGGCAGGAGCACCTATCTTCCTCAGCGCTCGGCGACGGGGAAGCAGATGAGGGCCGTGAGGACAACGACGCTGAAGGCGATGTGCAGTTGAAGCAGGAGGTTTTGGAACAGCTGGCGATGTGGAGCCGCTGCGTCAGTGCTGTGTCGAGACTCTCCACGAGCGCGCCACCATGGTTGGCACAGCTGCATTCCGCACACGACGACTACGAGCGACTGGAGGTGCTGCGAAATATCTGAAAATAATGCGGATGGAGTGGAGAGATGAGTAACGCTGCGTGGGGTGGCCTTCGATTGTCGGCCCCCTCCCTACGTTCTCCACCTGCTAGTCTACTTCAGTTTTGAGGTGCACACCACCTTCACGGTCGCGTGTTCGAGGGAATGCGCGCGACAGCCACGGGCCCTTTGAGTGTTTCCAAGAAACTGTGATGTTCACAAAGTCAACAGCAAAGAAAACTTGATGCTTGTGCCGCATCCCCAGGGCTCGCTCTGATCTGCACGGGTCTCTCACGCCACGGCAGCCGAGAAAGGTGCAACTCAGGCCGTTGCAATCCAGCTGCCAGAGAGGGGCGGCCAGAGACGCGGAGTCCCCATCGAAGCCGAGCGCCTTTGGGGGGGGGGGAGGAGGGGGCGTTCGAGTTATGCGTATTTGTATGGCACTTTCTCTCTCATTTCTGTTCTCCTTTTTGTTCTATTTTTTTTTTAAACTTTCCCGGTCTCAACGATATACACACACACACACACACACGCACAAACAAATACTGTGGCTGTGTAATGGGTGAGCGTTTCTTTTCTTTTTTTTGCTATTTCTGCGTTTTTCTACATGACCAACACCCATTCCCCATTCCTGTTCGATTCCCCCCCTCTCTTTCTCCCTCTCCCTCTCCCTCTCCCTCAGAGGCTCACAGCGCCTGCAAAGACCCTCGTGTAATTTTTGTGCCACTCGGACGCAGATCAGCGAGACGTGCCGTAAAGGGGCAACTCGGGGAGGCAAAGCTCCCCTCCGTTCATGTTGACCATTTTCTCCTGAATAGGCTCTGTGCTCCCTCTGTATCTCATTTCTGGAGCGCTTTTTGCCACCCTCCGCCCACGAACGTTCTCGCACGCCCATTCGCACCGTCATCAAGTCAGCGGCGAGTGAAGAGGTGAGACAAAAAAAGGGGTGGAGAAAAGTGGTGGTGACGGTGTGCGTGTATGTGTGGGTAGTCGCATGCTGATTCTTGGCAGTGTTTTCCCATTTTTTTTCCCCTGCCCCCCCTCCTCCACTCGCTTTACATGCTGTCATGCTTCCCTCGGGTGGTGTGGGCGACAGAAGCTGGGAGGTTTGCCTTCCGTTTGGCTGGGTGTCCAGTAGTTCCACCAGCCGTGTATTCACCAAGCGGTTTCTGACACCACCGAAGGGGTGCTGCAAGTCGCTTGTGAACTACCAGGAGCGTTATCTCATCATGTTTGGCGGCGGATCGCTCACGTTCTTTACGAATGACGTGTTCGTATACGATTTGGAGAGACGCGGCTGGTCGTTTAAGGCCACTGGGAACAGTGACATGGTTGCCCCACGACTGTGCCACTCTTCCGTTATCCACAGGGACAAGATGATTGTGTATGGTGGGCAGAGCATGTCCAGACCTGTTTTGTACGATGACGTCCTAGAACTTGACCTCATCAGATGGAGGTGGTCGGTGCTGCAGTGCACCCCAGCAGGCGCAGAGGGCCCTGGCGCGCGTACTCTTCACTGCGCGCACGTGAACAACGATCGCATGTATGTTCTTATGGGTGTTCCCCCGGCACCAAGAGAGACGCCGGTGTTGTACCTCGACCTCCACACTAGGGACTGGCACTATCTCTCACCGATCCTCTTGCAAGACGTCGATACGACTGCCGAGCCTGCCGCAATGCCTTCATTGTGTGGCTGCAGCTCTGCTGTGTCAGGGGATTCCATCTACCTCTTCGGCGGGTACCGGTCTGTGGAGGGGGAGTGGGATGAGCAGAACCTCTTTTTCAACTGCGAGTACGTGAACTCCCTCTACGAGTACAACATGGTGCTCAACACGTGGCGATCGGTGAGTCTGCATCCGTGCACACCGCGCCCCGCTCCCCGGTACGCTGCGTCAGTTGGCGTGCACGATGGCTACCTCTACCTTTTCGGTGGGGACGCAAATCAGGTGGGTGTTCCCCTTTACTATGGCGATCTCTGGCGCATCCGTGTCCAGGATGGGCTGCCGACTTGGTGCAGGGTGAAGGTTGCAGGTGCCTTTAGTCCCTCCGCTCGCAGCGGCTGTGCCTACACTTGTGCGAGGGCCTCGTTGTTCATTGTGGCCGGCGAGGTCCCTTTAGAGAATCCTCCCTACTACGGGTGCTGCCCGGCCGACTTGTTTCAACTCCCGCTCGGATATTCTAGCCAGCTCACGCTGCGTCTCACATCGGCGCGGTGGCTTGGGACTGCTGCCAGGGGGCGCGGTGAGACGCCTTCGCTACGAAAAAAAATTTCGTTGACATTGGGCGCCCAATGTGCACTCGATGAGTACTATGGGGGTTAACGCGCACCTCTCTGCTTCAGCGGCCCCCCCACCCGCCCACACACATAGACGTTCTCTTCGGAACTTTTGTTGGCACCGTCGACATTTCTGCTCGCTGCGAAACGGATTGGTTTGTTCGTTTGAGGCGCAGACGGTATACCAATCGTGTTTTTTTACTGATAACACAGAAAGAAGACTGCTATTCCTTTTGTCTGCTACACACTAACGAGAGAGCACAATCAATTCTGCGATTGTTTTTTTTTGTTTGTTGTCTATCAACACGCAAGCACGCGAGACTGCGCTTTAGGTCCAGTGCAGTTATGTTTCTCCTCTTATCCACCCCACATCGCATTACTCGACTTGAATTCCTTCAGCCTTTTCTTTTTCCATGCATACCGGTGTGTGTGTGTGTGTGTGCGTGTGCGGGCACGTCCTCGACGCCTCAGCGGTGCGCAAGAGCGCATGCGTCTACTGGCGTGTATTTCCCTTGGAACCACTATTCTGAAACCTGCTCAGCGTAAGAAAAGGAGCGGGGGGAGGGGGAGGGAGGGGGGATGGTTGATGTGGCGCTTCTTTGCTCTCTTCTTCGCCATGGGTGTACCCGCATGGCTGTCTGCTTACAGCTTCTTCATTTCTGTGGTTCTTCGCTCTCTCTTTATATACATATACACATATATATATATATTTACATACGTACATTTATGTGGATGCGTCTGGAGTTTACCCCACGCAGGGACTATTCACCACACACTACCTGGGGGAAGGCACTTGTGTGCGACTCAAGTGGTCTGCTTCGCCCATCATCGGCTTGTCCTCCTCGGGGGTGTGTGGCTGCGAGACAGCTCTCTGCTCAGACACTCGCAAAGTACGGAGGGACACACTTCATGGGTAGGAACGCTTTTTTTCATTCTATGGGCGTCATTTACCCTCTCTTTTTTGTTCTTCAGTCGTTCTTTCCGAGGTTCACTCTTTTGCCTTCTTTCCCCGCGGGCGCATGGTGCCATCCGTGTTGGGCAAAGTGGCGTCTCAGGCTGTGCGGCTCTTCGCCCGCAACAAGGCGCCACGTCCACATGCTTTTCCCTCGTCGCCGCCGCCGCCGTCTTTGGTTTCGTCCACGTCGCCAGATCTGTCGGACCTCGTGAGCTGCACCCGTTCTCTCATTGTGCTCACGCGTTTGTGCGGCAGCGGCGCCGCTGGTGCGCACCTCTTGCGGTGCCTACGCGAGTGTGCCAACGCCACTCTCGACACGCTTACTTTCTTGCCATATAGGGCCCATATCCCGGCGGACGTCTGCGTCGTGCTGCTCGTAATCCTTCGCTCCGCCGCCGGGTTCTGGCAGGAAGATAAGTGTACCGCCTTGGCACAGCTTTTGGGGGAGCATGTCGATCCGGTGGTGCTGCAGACATGGAAGCCTAACATTTTGGTTGCGACGGTGCACGCATTCGCAAAGGCGTGCCCTTCGCAGGCTGAGCTACCCCTAGTTACAGACTGCCTCGTCCGGCTGCGCCAATGTGAGGCACAGCTAGCGGCGCAGGATGTGGCGGCAGCCCTATGGAGCATTGCGACGCTGCAGTTGTGTGAGAGTCAGCTGCCATTGTGGGGCTCCCTCTGCAGGAAAGCCGCGCTGCTGTTCTCGAGCATGAACCGCGTGAGCCGCCTCACTGTGACCCAGGCATTACTGCTCCAGCCTTTGCATCTGTGTGAGTCGCAAGCGGAGCTGCTACGCGTCGCACACGTAGAGGGCATGGAATCGACCGAGTGTATTTCACTCGGTGGGGATCGGCGTGCTGGCGGAGGGTGGCGTACGCGTAGTCCCCGCCACAGAGGCTCAAGTAATTCTGTCTCCTGTGCCTCCTCCCGAGCAGGAGGCAGGGACTTGACATCGGAGCTTCTTCAGTGTACCACGCATGCACTTACCGACGAGTCCTTGGTGCGGTTGCTCATCATTCTTTTTGAGAAGAGTGAGGAGGCCACCAAAGAGATGCGCCTGGTTGTGGCACATCTCACTCTGCGCGGTTCTTTGTCAGATCGACTTTGCCTACAACTGCTGGACTTTACACAGCCACGCTGCGAGACTGTTGCGTTGAGCTTGGCGGATTTAGCAGTGGAGAGGCCCTCCGCTCGAGTCCCTCTGCCAGCTGAGCACTCAGAGACCTCAGTGTTGCTCCGCAAGGCGCGTCAGCATGCACTACGGCAACTGATCCTCGGTTTGCGAAAAGGGGTAGTGCCCTCGCCGCGCCACGCACTTGAGGCGCTTTGCGTGGAGCATTACAGTGTGTGTTCTAGGCCGGCACTCGAAAGTCAGCCGCCCTCAAGCGGCACTGCTGACTCTGCAGAGTCTGCGGAGGTTGTCTGGGCTGCCATTGTAAAAGTTTTCTCTGACGCATCCAAAGACTCGGCCCGCGATTTCCATTTTGTAAGTGGTGAGGAGCTGTTGGGCTGGCACTGCATTGCCGCCTACTTGAGGGCAGTGATCGCGGCTGGCGATGTCCCGACTTGTGATGTCCCAGAGGTGCTGGGCGCCACCCTCGGTGCCTTTGAGCAGCACCTCAGCGCCACCACGCACCCACGGCGCTACTGGCTCAACAACCGAGAGCGCAATGCGAGGTGCGCCGAGGTGGTGGTTGCCGCCAGGCACTATAGGAGGTCTCACTTGCTAAACTACTGCGCCGCAGCGGGATTGGCCAATGCAACCGTCTTTGTGCTGCTTAGCGAGTGTGTACGAGACCTCGTGGGCTCATCCGCAGCTCTTACCGTCCCGACCACGCTGAGGCTACTTTCTGCCGTGGACGAGGCGCCTGCGGTCGTTGCCCCACACGTGCAGCCGCTGAAGCCGTTTCTCTTGTCCCAGCTGGAGACGCAGATAACCCGTGCCTCGGGCATGCTCCCAGACCTCGTTCAGTATCTCACGAGCACCTTACCCCGTTCGCTGGCGGTGTGGCAGGCGCCTTCGCGTGTGCGCGTCTCTGACGCCGTCCTGGACTTGTATCTTCGGTTGCTGACTCGAGAGCCGCCGCGAGCATTGTCTGCTCTCCAGTCAGAGCTACTGGTGCGGTGCTTGGAAGAACGTCGAATGAGCGCAGCAGCGCTGGAGGACGCGTTCATGATGCTCATCACTCGCCGTCTTGGACAAACAGCATCTTTTCTGAGCACTGTAAAGCTGCCAGTTTGTGCGCTGAGTAGACTTGTAGAGCTTGCCAGGACATTGCCACGCGGCAAGGACGCATCCACCACTGCGACGGCCACCACGATCCTGAGCACCCTCCTGGACGTCCTCATTCAGCAGGCGATTCCAGCGTGCGGGACAGCCGAGGAGCTGATCGCCGGTGCTGTTACGTTGTGCGATCAGGCCGTAGCTGACATGCAGAGGACGTCTGCCTTGGCAGCAGCGGTTCAGGCAAAGGGCTCTTCACTGCTCAGGTCCACCGGTGTAACATGGTCGCCAGTGCAGAAGGCGTACCTTATCGCGGCCCTTGTGTGCGTGAAGGTGGACCCGACGCCGGAGCTACTGCACGCACTGCGCGAGGAGGGCGAGACACCAGCGGAGGGAATAGTCTAGTCGACGAGGTGAAGTCACTGGTGTGGGCGCGTTCGCGTTCGCTCGTGCATTTGTGCACGTGAGAGGAGGGGAAGAGGGAGAGGGCAACGATGCATCGCAGAGAAAGTGCAAGCGGAGGCACTTCATCCCTTCATCATTATATATATATATATACCTGCGTCTCTGTGTGTGTGTAAGCGCTGTGTTTTGGTGCACGCACCTACATGCTCAAACGTGACAGCAACACATTAGAGCGCATAGAAGACTCCGGGGATCAGGGTGGAGTGTTGGTGGTGGTGGTGGACGGCAAACTTCGACTACAGGCCGCTTTTGGCGGCTGTCCTGCTTGGCACCTGTTTTGATACAAACGCGAACTTCACCCTCTCACACCTGTTCACGCTTCTTCTTACACGACAGAGCGATGAGGGCTTCCCTTTACTCGTTCTCCACACGCACAAGTGGGTGGCACGCCCAAACGTGACTTTTCGCACTCTCACGCTTGCTTTGTGCTGCGTTTGTCGCCTCATTCCCCATTGCCACTGGGTCGCTTGTCTTTTTCTCTATCCCTCTCTCGCTCTCTCTTGCTCTCCAAATCTTTTCCATTTCCTCTGAGCTCCCTCGCACCGCCCTCCCGAGGCTCTCTTCTGGGCTCGCACGATCTCTTTACTTGCTCATCTTTTCGTCTGCATTCTTTTTTCATTTGGTTCTCCCCCCTTTTACGCAATCCGCTGACTCACACGCCCCCCCCCCCCCACACACACACCCGCGGCTACACAGAGCGCGGCATGGAGCAGAAGGGTTCGCCCGTAATATGTGAGGTCAACGGCACCACTTGTCGGTTAGACGATGGCATGTATGATGTGAAGACACACTACGGGTCACACACGGTGCTGCTGCACTCACAGACACCACTAGCGACATCGCCCTTCTCGTCAACGGATGTGCCCGACGACCTGCCGGAGCGCTTAACGAGTTTTACTATCTGTGCGGTGGACGCGGAGGGGCGCTTTGTCGTCGAGCAGGGCGGCACTTACGAGGTGGGTGCCCTCCAAGCTGTTTCAAGGCAGGCCGATGCCGAGTCGCAGGTGGCGATGTACTCTGAGCCTCGTGTATCCTCAGTATCCTCGCAGAAGTTCGGGAGGCGTCGAGATGCAAAGATGGAGGTGCACAGAACCCCCAGCAAGTACAGCTTGTTTGTGAAGCAGTTTTCAAAGGTCTTTAGCACAAAGGGCTTTCAAGCAGCCGCTACGGAGTGGCGACATCTTTCGGCGGAGTCGAAGAGGGAGGAGGACGTGGATGCCCTTATCGCCGCAGTGATTGGAGCAGGTCGGCACCCGCTGCGCGAATCAGTGAGTTGAATGGTCTGGACTTTTTTTTGTCAATGCGCTTCACGGCGCGTGTGCGCGTGTGTCTGTATGTCAGCACTTCTAATACGTGTTGCTATGCAACGATAATAGCTCAACAGCACTAAGACCGTTGAGGGAGCACGGATAGGAGCGGGGGAGGAGGTTGCAGAGTTAGGTCTGCCCCCCCCCTCTCTCTTTCCCCTCTCAGTTTGCACCGACCACTCCGCACGTACTCCGCTGAAGTTGCGATCGCTAAAGTAGAGAAAGGCGGTGCGGCGGTGTCGTGCGTGCAAGTAAGAGTTTGTGACAGAGACACACCGCACCCATAACAGACAAAGTCGCTCTCACCACCACTCGAAGACCTCATTTATCGCTTCCTTTTCTTTGCTCATCGACACCGATAGCCCCCCTCCCTCTTTTTGACGCTCTCAGTCACGTTAGACCGGGTTGATATTCTCTATCGTCTTGCCGGCAATTTCTGCGGCACGTCTTTACTGTGTGGTCGTTATGCTCTTTGGTTAGCCCCTCCCCACACACACACACACACACACGCCGCCCTGTTCGCACTGCGCTGTTGCCGCATTTATTTTCGAGTGAAATTTGTTTGTTGCGCACTGCCCTACGTGACACTTCGATTGCACGCAAGAAACAAAAGTAGTTGATATGCTCAAATCGCACCGTGATCGGCGCTCCTCTGCACACATCTGTCCACATGTCTGCTGTCCCCTCGTCTCACCAAGAGTATCGCCAAGCAATCATAGAGTTGTACGAGAAGCACGACCCCGGCAAGGTGTCGCGAGTGGATGAGACTCTGAAGCGGTTTGTGGGACGTGAGGAGGCACTAGTGAGAACTTTGAGGCGAAAGTTTTATGAGGGCATGCCATCAGGAGGCGAGGAGGCTCCCGATCAAGCTTCCGCGGATCGGTATGGGATCGGCCCGGCGGGGCAGTCGTCTACCTCGCCTCTGTGCTCCAAGTCTTCTATTGCTCCACCACTGCATTTTTCTTTGCCGCGCATGAGTAACGGCAGCGACACGCAGCCCTTACTACCGCCGTCCTCGGACGCCACTCTATCGTCGGCTGCAGAGGACTATCGCACGCGAGCCATCAACCTCTACCGCCGGTACAACCCTTCTAAGCTGGACCGTGTCGATGCGCAGCTCCGCAAGTACACGGGGCAAGAAGAGGCGTACCTGCGCGCTTTGGAGAGAAAACTCACAAAAACGCATCCCGCAGCAGCAGTAGCGGACTCCACCGAGGAGGCGTCGCTACCGGCCACGGCAATCGCCGCAGAGGCGGGTCCCCTCGACGACAACCAGGGGCGTACCAACGACGGCTCAGGCTCTGAGGAGAACAAGGCGCAACTGCTGAGCATTCACGAGGCGCATGCGCCAGAGCGGGTAAACCCTGCGGAAGTCCAGCCCCAGAGCTACCTGGGGGGAGGGGAGGAGGTCATAGAGGAGGGCGTCGTCAGATACAGTCCTGGACCCGTCGCCTCAGTAGCCGATACCCTTACTACGATCCCTGGTGCAACAACTGAGGCAATGGTGCGTACAGCGACAACCGTGATACACAGCGCAGATGATCCCCTGCGGACGGTCACATCCAGTGCACCCCTAACGGTGGTGGCCACGCCCCAGGAGGATGAGAAGACTGCGGCGCTCTCAGCGCGCTTGATGGCAGCAGCGTCTTCCTCACCTCAGGCCGAGAATTCAGTGCATGCGAGAAAGGAGGGGGGCGTGGTACAATGTGAAGGATCGGAGGCTTCTGTTTCTCCAGCGGCACTCCCGGAGACAGTTGGGGCTACAGTGGCGGCGCGCGCCCCGACGCACGAGGCCAGCGGTCTTGCTGCTCCTGCTGCTGCATCGTCACCGGATTCAACTCTGGAGGCGGCTTTCTCTCTATCGCCGGTGTGCTCCTCCAGCGGCGGCTCTCGCGCCGCCGTCTTGATGTGCGCAGAGAGCGTTTCGGTGCCAGGTGTGACACGCAGCAGCCCCACTCCCGCTCCCGCGGCAGGGCCTCTGCAAGCGTCTTCAGCCAGTAAAGCACGTTTGCGCGCAAGGCCGTCGGTTCCTTCCAAAGCCGCCTACCCAGCGCGCGAACGTGAGGTGACGTGTTCCCGACTTGTGGACACGGACAGGATAGGCGCCACGCTCCACAGCGTCATCAAGCGGATGGCACTCTTCGACATCACGTTCTACGACTTTTTTCGTGTCCTCGGAAGCTTTCACTCCCGCGGATACGAGAGAGTCAGCCTGGAGGTGGCCAACGCCTTGCTGGGTGTCTTGTTCCCAGGCTTGTCTCTGGCGGAGGTAAGTTGGCAGCGTGTCCACCCGTCGCGCTCCCCCGAGGAGAAGGGGGAGGAGGCTGGCTTGCCGGCTGTCGAGATGCGCGAGCGTATCATGCAGGGGGCTGTGCGGCAGCTGCAAAGCAACGTCAGTGTATCGAACGTGTTGGTAGAGAATTATGCGCAGTCCCTCGTTCAGCGCATGGCTGAGTTTGTGAAGACGTGTCGTATGACGCTGGTGCAGCTTCAGCGTCAGCCGCGTCTCCTCTCTGCAGGCTTTTGGGTGCATCGCTCTGTTATGCCACGCGCTGTACCTTGCTGGAAGCGGTGCTGGGCTACCACGAGCACAGGCGGAGACGCTCTCTCTTTGTGCCACGTAGGCTCTCTCAGAACCGCGCTGTGTATTCCATTTGCAAGTGTAGCGCGTTGCTACCGTGAGAGGACTGCCACTGGTGCCCCGCCCGCATACACGCGCAACGGCCTTGCTTTCCAGATGACGACGGGTGCGCCACCGCTGCTGGTCGTGCTGTGCCCAGAATCGGGTGATGTGGCTGCGCAGCTCTTCTCTGCCTTTCGCTCGTGGTGCAGCTCGGTGCGTGATGCTCACCTCGGAGGCCCCGCAATGCACTCCGCCTCCTCGCTCTCGTCGGCATCTCGCTCACAGAGCGTCGCACCGGAAAGAGGAGACCAGCTGGCGGTCAAACAAGTCCGTGTTTGGGTTTTCTTGAAGACCACGTCAACGTACGAGCTGCAAAACTGGTGCGTGGATGGGCAGTCTATACACATGTTGAGCGGCCGCACCGGCGAGCTGCGTGCGTGTGCAGTTGCCGATCTAAAGAGCGTGATCACCGAGATGGAGCTGCCTGTGAGACCGCCAATGAGGGAAGCGCACGGCTTTGTGTTCTGCTTCAGCAACGGCTTGGCTCCCCTGATGGCGTTCACTGAGGCACCGCAGGAGCGCACTTGGCTCCTGGACCGTATCTATCGGAGCCAAATGCTCATGCAGGTAACCGTCAAGAATGAACAGAAAAGAGGTTGAGGTGTTTAGTCACACCCATTCGCTTTGTCTGCAGGTGTGCGTGTGTGTGTGTGTGAGGGGGGGGGGTACACTGTGTGCGTGTGTGTGTGTGTATGTGTGTATGAGTGTAAGTGTGGTGCTCTTTCCTCTCTGCCTTCTTCTCGATCGAAGAAAACTGCGAGAAAAAAACAACAACACTAAAAAACAGCGCCACATGTCGAGAAGTGCCAACAGACATACAACGTTGTCATGCACCAGCTTACAGTATCCGCCGCCGCCCTGCCCTCCCTCCCCACCCACGCTTGATTGTTTTTTTTTTTTTCTGGAAGCCTCTGCGCAGTGACCCCGGACAGGAAAAGTTAGAAAAAGGCCGTCGCAAGTCGCGAGTACCGGGTTCTGTGAGGGATGTGCGCTGCGTGGGAGTCTTTTGACAGGACTGAACATTTGGACTCTGACTCTGTACTAGGGTGCGTTGCATCCGTGCAACGCGCAAGTGTGTTGACACAAGGTCATCGCTTCTTCTCTCCTTCGTATATACGTGTATATATTGGGATGTGGGGCGATTACAGCCCGTTCTTGGTGTGTCATCTCCACATGGCGAGGCCTCTACAGTCGTGTGGCGTTTATTCCTGGAGATATCGAAAGTTCGCTTTAACACGCTCACCGCTCGCTAGCGTAGGCGTGAGAGGAGGGGGGGGGGTAGCGAGGAGCGGCGAGGCGATGCGACACAGCAGCGTAGGACGCACTGCAGTCGTGCCATCTTTGCAACTTCGATTCATCTCAGAGTCTCACTCTCATTTATTCTTATTTTTTTTTCCCCGTGTGGGGAAAGGGGTGCTTTGGCTCCGCCAAGAGTAAGACCGCCTCTCACACACACGGCACGCGCAGACCGAGTAGAAGCTGCAGTTTACGGTGCGCGCTGTTCTTCACAGGCGTGCACACACACACACACACACACAAGACACGCACAACAGCACGCACGAACAAACAACCAACCAGCTGAGCGCCCCTCTCCTGCTCTTCCTCAACTTCTTCCGGGCCTCACGTCAAATTCTCTGGGACATTTTTTGCTTTTTTTTCCCTCATGAGCTCGTCCGAGGCAGTTGAGGAAAACGCGCACCCGGAAGTCGCTGAGGCGCATAGCGTCACGGGGTCGCAAGTAGAATTTGCAGATTGTTCTCCCCGGGAGGCGTACGCAATCATCTGTTATCGATGTCGCTCAACTCCTCTCGCGTCTGCCTCTGTGATGTTCCCTGACGTCGCGGGTGGCTGGGGTGAGCTGACCACGCTGGATTTTTCTCGTACGTACGTCGGATCGCAAGGGGCGTTGCCGGTGATTGAGCTGTGCCGTCACCTACCCCGATTGCAGTCGCTCGTGTTTTGCGACAGCTACCTGAATAACAAAACAGTCTGGCACCTGGTGCAAATGGCTCTGGATCATCCATGTTTGGAGCGAGTCGATCTCTCTGGCAACGAGTACATCTCGTGGAGCGGCGCCATGTGCATCGTGGAGTTGGTCCTGCGCAACCCGCGCATTATCTATGTCGGGCTGCGAGGTTCTACAATATCCACTAAGATAGTGAACTCTATCGAGGCGCAGACACGGCGGAATGCCGTCAATCGCTTCCGTAGTGAAGAAATGAAGCCATCGCCGCCGGTGCATCCTGCCGCCGTCTACATCCGGTCTTTGAAGCATCTGTTCGAGACGCATCAGCAGGAAGGATGTGTCGGAGCTTTTCTTCTTGAAACGGGGCTTGAAGAGCTGTCGCGTCTGTCGGGACGTACCGGGGAGCCTCGCCTATTTACCGACAATCACTTCGCGAAGCTCAAGGCACGTGCCCCTCCAGAGGGTCTCACTTGCGAAGCGTTCCTGGTGCTGCTCCTGATCGATGGCAGTACCTACGACGAGGCTACTGTAGAGAAACTGAAGCAAATCTTTGTGTTGTTCAACATGGATCCCTCCGTCTCAGATCCCTTGAGTGATGGCTTTGTTCTAGGTAGAGATATAGCAGACATCATGACGCATGTGTATGGAAGTAGGCCTTCCGACGCCGACGTAGCCGCACTGCGGCGCCGTTTAGGTGTCACAGCCGAAACCACACTCGACTGGAGAGAGTTTCTCTACGTAGCCTATCCGCACGGGCCACGGGTGGGTGATCGATTGTGCGGAGTGGCGTGCAGGCCTCCCGCTAACCCCATTGAGGTTATGCACTACTGAGCCTGACACCATCGCTCAATTTGGTTGTATCTATCTGCGGTAGTGGCGGAGGAGATTGCTCTGCAGTGTGAGCGGCTCACACCACCAAATGCCGTCTTCGGGCGCTCGACTCTCGATTCTGCTCTGGCGCTCTTCTCGCACGATGTTGTTGCTTTTGCCGCTTTTTTTTTGGGTGGGAGGGCACTCGTGTGAATGCGCCGCTGCGTCGGATGGTTTGTCGTCTTTGCCATGTAAATAGTCTGTCATGTCGTTCTTTGGGGGAGGGGGAGGGGGGGGTGCGGAGGGGATGAGTAGAACTCCCCAGCTGCAGAGGGGGTCATCTCTGGGTGGGGGAAGTACGCGTGGGCGCTGCAGACGTGCGGATGCGCTATCCCATTGTCTGGTTTTGCGTCTCTCGTTGTGTATGTTTGGACGTGCTGCGAAGGATCCCGGAGGTCCCTCTCAGACGTTCTACTTTCTCACGTTTCATCGCCTCTCTCTGCATGTTTTCTGGGAGAGAAGGAAGGAAGGAAGCGAGGGGGGGAGGAGAACCGTCTCTCCCTGCACCCGAACTTTCCCCGTATTCTCCGCTGTACAATTACACAGACGAATACCCCCCATGCCTCAAAAAAAAAAAATCAGTGCCGAGGACTGAAGGCGGGATCACCCATTGCTGCTTTCACAGAAAAGGTGGGCGGGGGGGGGGGGCAGACAATTTTGGGTCTTGTGCGCTTCTTTGTCAGTCCCACACTCATTCTCGCAGCCGTTCCCGCTTTCTGTCCCCTCCTTTTTCCTTTCACATTTTACACCGGTATCACGACCCGGTTCAACAGATGTTTCTTTGGCGCCCTGCGATTCTCTCTCTCCCTTTGTCGTGCGACCCATATCACCCTCGGCGTGCCCCGCTGATCCTTCTTCACAGTCACGCATCTCCTGATTAGCCTTGAGCAGCGGACCAGCTCACTGTGTCTGAGGGGTTGATCGATGAGGGAGGGGGAGGGCGGAGCGCGCACCTTCGTTGCTCCATCGACCGCCTTTGTTACGATTCGAACCGCCGTCTTCAATGAAAGTCTCTCACATCTGCTCTCATCATTCTTTCGAACAACACATATCCACCGCTGGAGCTCCACTGCGTTATGCACTTCAAGGGCTTTCAATGCACCCAAAAAGGGCGTCTGCGTCTGTCTGGTGAGAGCAGAGGCGGCACCATTCACGTTGACGACTTTGGCGGCATCTGGGCAACTTCAGAAGACGCGCAAGAGGTGTTGTACTATGCCCCCCACACGCTAGCTGCTGCCATGGATCAACAGCGGCAGGTGAGTCTGCCCCCGAGCACCCCCGGCGACCCTGTGGAATCGCTGTCAAGTTCATCTCCGGCCCACACAGTCGCGTTTCGATGCCACACCCCGACTAGCGAGAAAGGCGATGCATCGCAAGATGATCGGATCTCCGCAGTCTTTTCGTTTAACCGCGATGTGTGCGATGCCACCGGTCCCAGGCGTGACGTCTGCATAGTTACACAATGCGGTGTGTTAGTCTTCATACGTGTGCCATTTGGTGATGGCGAGGAGCCGTCACTGTTGGGATCAGCCTTGCAACCTTATCAGGAGGTGTGCCTCGGCATGCGTGTGTGCGCCGCAACCGTCACCAGTGGTACTGCACAGCACCTCGTCTTGTGCTGTTATGACGGTTTTTTCACAGAGGTGATCCGCGCCGCCGTCGTCGCCGTCAACGCTAACTCCGCGGAGCCACTAGACAGCGCTGTCTCTGCTACCGGTGACGGGGAGTGCGAGGTTGATGCAACAGGTTTATTTAGGGTAGAGGGCCGCATTGCGACCATTCTGCACGATCCCGGTCTGGACGTGCTTGTTACAATCAGCGACACCGGCTACGTCGATGTTTGGGACGCAGTTTCTGCCCAGGATGCCACGGCGATCTACGGGTCTCTCTCGTGGGATTGCAATCGATACGGGGCCCCGACATGTGCACTACTCTGCCGCAACTATTTGTGGGTGGGGCTCACAACAGGGCAACTGCTGGTCTTTCCCTTTTCGAGTTGCCGTGGCGCCACTTCTATTCCGCTCTCGTACAGCCCGCAGGCTTTACGTAGCCACACATCCCGCATCACAACCCTCCTCAGTGTGTCGCTGGGCACAGTCGTGTGGAGCTGTGCTGCAGACTCGCCAAAAGTGAATGTCTGGGACGCCGCTAGTGCAGTGCTTAGCGGTTCTTTTGTGTTTCCCAATTCGGGTCTCGCTTCGTGGCAGGTCGGTGCAACGCAGGTGCGCACGGCGCTGTGGGGCATCGAAGGCACCACTGGTGAGCTCAGTTTCATACAAGTGACTCGATCCCTCTCGGACTCCAACGGTATCCAGGCTCGAAATCCGGAGGAAACGTCCGCGCAGCGTCGTGGCGAAGCTCTTTTGCATGCGTACCAAACCGTCTGGCGATCAGTGGCGCAGCAACTGCGGCACGTGCTGCTTGGTGATGCTGAAGATGCGCATGTAGATGCTGGTGAGGCTACCTCTTCAGCGTTGCAGCTCATGGGGAATGATGCGAGTGGGGTGGGCGATATTAGTGATGTCGTTGGTGCGATACATCAAATGCGAAAGGCCGCACGGCAACTCCGTGCAGCACACCACAGAGGCGATCACAGGGGCGAGGAAAAGCCTACAGGCTTACCGTCGTTGATAGAAGCGGCTGTCGCGTGCCATGAACAACAGGGCCGCGTCTCACACGAGGTGGAGGCGTTGTTGCGTTCCTTGAATGCATTCAGCTCTAAGGCGACGTGCTTCACATCACTTGAGGAGGTTGCGGAGGAAATGATTCTCCTCCGTGCGCGTGTGGAAGAACTTCAATTGGAGTTGACACGGATGGGCGACTGCCGTGACGACGACACAGTCATCAAGACAGGCGAAGAGACTGCGAACGAAATCATTGCAAAGGAGTTACAGGGCACACAGCACACACTCAGTTTTGCCCTCAATGAAAACGCAGAGTTGAGGGCCCAACTGAGCGAGGCACAGAGCGAGGTGACGTCTCTCACCTCCCAGCTCGCACAAACGCAACAGCTGCTTGAGGCATCCGGTGAAGAGGTGGGGCAGCTGAGGCGCTCATTGCTGGCTGCGAAGAGGGCAGCCGAGGTGACGGCGTCCGATGTTTCATCTATCTTCGAGATGGAGTCAAGGCTCCACGAGTCGCAGGGTGTCATCGCCGAGCTCTCTGCGAAAGTGGACTCGCTGGTGAACGAGGCGGGCGCGACGAGCGTGTTGCTGCAGGCGTTCCAGGAGAAGCAGGTGGCCGCCAAGGAGGTACTGCAGCGAGTGCTGCGAAGTCAGAATGACCTCGCTGACGACGTTGGTGCATTCGTTGACACAGTGGGTGCAGCTATTGTGGCTTTCAAGAAGCGCCACAACGACACCCTCTCGGAGCCTGCTGCTGCTGCTGCTGCTGCTCTCACTGTCGTGGTCGAGGAAGAGATGAACCGGCTCGAGGAGTCCATCGAGAATCGCCTGAACGATCAGCAAATGTGGTTCCATTCCTTATCCCAAGAACTGAAGGTTACCCTTGCGTGACGCGGCAGCAAGTCAGAGTTGGTTTCACTGCCGCACGCGCGAACGATTCTCGTGGTACGCACGACGCATTGGTCAGGATGCGCCCGGATCTGTGTGTATAGAGGGGAGAGAGAGAGGGGTGGGGCGCGACGTGTACACTGCCTCATGAAAATTACTCAGTGTGGATCCGGCGACGCGGAGTCGACGTTCACTGTAGCGCCTCTTCGGCGGCACATGAGAACCACCAAGAACTAGAGAGTACAGCACCCAACGCAATGCGTGACTTGTTATCTTCACGGAGTGGAGAGAGAGCTGCGTTCTGACTCACTAAGCAGCAGCCCCCCACGCCCCCCCCCTCCGTTTTCAAATGACATCGACGGAGGAGCGAGATGAAGGAAGCGAGGTCCCCTCTTCGAAGACAAGAACGTTGTCGTGAGCCACAACCCCCTTCTTTCCCCCTTTTTCTCCTTCCACAAAAAAAAGTCGAAAAAAGTGTCCGTTATGTGCGCACGCGCGGCCAAGCTTACTTGACAAAGTGTGTCACATCGAAAGCCGGGGTGTTGAGAAGTCCAGAGGACCAGGGGTGATGGACCAAGTCCAGAGGACCAGGAGTGATGGACCAAGTCCAGAGGAGATGCGTGTAAATGAACCCCAGCGTGCACATGTACGCAGAACGTGCCGTCTATCCTTTCATTCGACCAGGTGGGTCGATCAAGGCACACATGCCGCTCATCATGACAAGTAAACCCGAAGCGCTGTCCTTGAGTTCTCCAAACTTTGACAGGGTGGACATTCTTCGCCCTCATAATATGTGGTGGAACAAAAAAAACATGTTGAGGCGAGTGCGAGTTGAGCGTGCTAGGCAGGCAACATAGAGGACTTCAGAGGGTAACTGGGCTGAGGCTGTTCCATTTCTTGAGCTCATCCAGCGTGTACGTACACCATCCCTGACTACCATCCGCGCAACAGCCACGACGGCTGCCGCGTTGGAGTAGTAGAACAAAAAAAAACCCCAAAGAGACCGGCTAAGGTTAGAATGCGCCGCCCACCTCAGTTTGTCTGGCACCGATCGGGCAGCACATATCTAACTAACTGGTGAGGAAAGACAAGAGAAGCGCGTTAGCCGCATGGCTTTATTCGACCACAGTGTGTTCGTCCCTGCTGGTTTTAGCACATGAACCACGGTTCAACACGGGGGGGGGGGGAGGCGGTGGGTGGGTAGCGCTCGCATGCAGCGAATGTGCAGATGTTCTTCGTGGAGGCATGTCATATCGATCCAACCACAAAGGAAGGGCAGTTGCTTTACTCCTCTGATACCTGGAGTAGATGGATGAACATATAGCGCTGATCAGACGCGTACCTGTCTTCTATGCCGAGTGTGCTCTGCTGTTGTCTTCATGGGGCTCGACTCTGCAGGGCGATGATGCGTTTTGCTCCACACACACACACACACACACAAATCTTCTTTTTCTATTTCCTCTTCTTCCCGCTCAAGGTGTCTCCTCCGTCTGCGCAATCACCACTGCGGAGCTCACGTGCATTCACTCTCTTCTCCCCTTTCTTCTTCACTCCTCTTGCTTCGCCTACATCTCCAAGAAAGCAGTGGGGTCGTCATTACATTGTCACGCGCGCCCATTTTGAGAACTCTTGCGGCTATGCCGGGTCCAACGAAGGAGAAGGTGCCGGTCACCAAACCCCTCACATGGCGACTTATTTATCCCGTGGATGCACAAATCCACTCTTTTTTGTTGTTGGTGGCCGCAGTGATCTTTAGCAACGGCATTCGCGGTGATATGACCTTTGACGACCATCTGGCCATTGACAAGAACGCTGACTCATGGGCAGACAAGACCTCGCTCAGCTCCATCTTTTTCAACGATTTCTGGGGCAAGTCACTCGACCGTTTGGAATCGAATAGGTCGTACCGTCCCATCACGGTGCTCACCTTCCGCGTTCAGCATTGGTTGATGGGCTACCGGCATAGCCCAGTCTTTCTCCACAGCGTCAACTACGTTCTTGCGTATCTCAACGTTTGCCTCGTATTTTACCTCGCTCGCCTGTACGTCTACGTGGCGGCGCCCCGCTCTACGTTCGCCGTGGAGAATGCCCAATCGCGGGCCTTCACGGCTCTCTTGACTTCTCCTCTCCATGCGGTGCCATTGATGGCGGCTCTACTGTTCCTGGTGCACCCTGTTCACGTTGACGCTGTCACGTCCATTGTGGGTCGGTGCGAGCTACTTTACTGCCTCTTTGGGCTGATCGGGTTCTTCTGCATTCACCGCTATCTGAACCAAGTGGATGGGAGAACCAGCGAAGTCTCAGTGGCTGCCGGCGTCCCGGGGGCGTCTCGGAAGGAGCAGACGTTCTCGACCACCGTTGCAGCATCGCGGTCAGCTTGCAGGGATCGCAAACGGCCGCTGCACCAGAAAAAGCGCACGTGTTCAGTCCGCTACGTCGTCTTGTCAGCGTGCGCGCTCACCATCAGTATTCTCTGCAAAGACAGCGCCATCACTTTCACCGCACTCTATAGTGCTCATGCATGCCTTATGTATGTCTGCCAACGGTGCCACGGACGACACTCTCTTTTGGTCATTGGTGTTGCAGTGCTGGAGCTGTTCAGCTACCTTGTCTTCCGCAGGCGGTTCATTGGGAATGTCGACTTGGAGAAGAACCCCCTCCTTCGCCAAACGGAGAATCCGCAGTATTTTGTGCCAAAGGGCATATTCCACTGGTTTAGCATTCGGTGGGTGATTCAGGTCAAGAACGCTGAGCTGCTCTTCTTCCCAACCTCGCTCTGCTGCGAGTACAGCTTCAACTGCATCCCGCACTTGTACGACATGCAGGATCCTCGTGTGCCGTACTTCATTATAGTCACTTGTGCTGCTCTCACAACAGTGTTGGGATGTATCTACGGCACCTTTGCATCCCGCTCTCGCGCGGCACTGGTTGGTCTTGTCGGGATTCTCTGGGCTGCAATCCCGTACGCGCCCGTCAGTCACCTCTTCGTCGCTGTTGGCACCTTTGTCGCTGAACGCTGTTTATACGTTCCATCTATTGGTGCAGTGCTGCTCATCACCTTCATTGTGGCCACCCCGGGGCTTCGCGTTGGGGTTGTGCCTCGCTACTTCTACGCGCTGCTGCTGCTGCTGTGCGTTGGCTGGGGCATCTTTTCCCATCGGCGCAACGAAGACTGGCTGACGGATGAGCGCCTTTTCCGCTCCGCGGTGCGAGCCTGTCCGAGCAGTGGCAAGGCCCACGGGCAGCTAGCGGCGCTCGTCTCTGGTCGCGAGAAGCGAGTCACCCCCGAAGTCGTCGAGCTGGCTCAGCGCTCGATTGAGTTGGACCCGAAGCTGCGCGACGCTTACTTTTACTTGGCGGCAAACGAGGTGAACACACATCACAACATGGAAAAGGCGTACCGCTACCTGCGCCTGTGCATGGAGGACCCATTCGCCGTCAACACCTGCCAAGCATCGTACGACGTGGTGCGCAAAAGTCTCTTCCCCAATATGACCGAGGTGGACGTGCTCCTCGATTACGCGTCATTGACGGTGTTGAAATCGCAAAAGGCGGTTTACCTCCGCCACGCTGGTTTGATCGCGTTGCGGAGCGACAACGACTCGTGTCTCGCTCAAAAGTTTTTTGACGAGGCCCTGAGCGACTGGAACGACTCGAAGCTGTACTGGCTCTCGGATGAGGTGAACCGGGAGACGAGCGATTTCACGTACTGCAACGCACTCTACTGGTACGAGCTGTCGTCGCTCCAGTGTGAGGCCCAAAACATGGCGGGCACAGTCGAGTCGCTGCACGTAGAACCCAGAAAGCCCGATGACCGCAATGACGTCGACTCTAGCAGCCACACAGCGTCGACGCAAGGATCTCCTCTCACGCCACAGGAGGCAGCGCGGCGGGCGGTCGCCCTAGCAGAACGCTTCCGTCCCTGTGGCACCAACTGGCATCGAATATTCTCAGAGCCGAAGTATAACCTCCCTACCATTCCCCATCGCATGACCCAGTACCTCGTCATAGCTGATCACACGCGTGAAGTGCTTAACCACTACGCCAGCTACACCGAGAGTGGCACACCGGAGCGTAGTGAGGTGATGATAGGCGTTCTGGACATCCTCGTGCGCCAGTTTTGCCATGCTCACACGCTTACAAGCGACAAAGACGTGCGCCGAAATATTGGTGGCACATCCCAGGAATATCTGGCGTCCATCGACTTCAAATTCAAGACTTTCCGACCGGTGCAGATCTCCGACATGCGCACGGCACTGAGTGAGCTCCAGAAGGCAACGAGTCTCAATGCCACGCAGCAGGACACAATGAAGAATGTCGTGGCCATGGCGTCATGCTCGAGTGATCTCTCGTTTTTAACGATTTAGGAAGGAAACAAACACACGCCAGTCCCTGTGCACAGACACTGGCCACGACCACTGCATGGCATCACCTCTTGGCTGTTGTTGTCGGATGTTTCCCCATTCTTCCTTTTGTGGCCCCCGTGATCTCTCCTCTCCGTGAGGGTCGATAGAAAAGGGGCGGTGACCTTTCGGTATTCGTTTTTGCATGCATTTGATTTGTGTATCCTTGTTAGGAGCTGTGCGGAGGTGGAGCAGATCGTGCCCAGGGAGCGAGACGGTTGCGGGCTGGATGCATTTGTGGTTGAAGCTCTCCGGTGCCTGGGGAGACCTGTATTCCCGTACTGTTGTTCTTCTCAGGGCACCCCGGTCTCACCACTGCATCCTTCATTGACGCCCTCCCCTTCCAGCAGTTTATTTGACACGCTCTGCGGTACGCGGGCCTCTCCTTTAGATATTCAAGCACATGTATATATATATATATATATATATTTATATATATGAGGTCACAATGCCCTTAAACGCGATAGATGGGGGGGGGAGTTGGTTGGTTGGTTGGTGACAGGCGCATCACGGCGCTTTATGGGCTTCTCTCGCCGGTGCGCTCTTCAAGTCGTTTTGCACGCGTCTCTGTGCAACAGACGAACCGCCGCCGCTGTCTCATTTATCGCCTCATCTTTTTTTTTTTCGCCCTTGAGCAAAAATATTCATTGCATATCTGCATTTAAATTTAAATGACGATGCTGTTATTCCACCACGCCGAGAGGCGGGAAGTGGAATGTGTAGGATGGGGGGGGGGGAGGGGAGGGGAGGAGTGTGCGGCACAGTGGTCGTGGTGGTGGTACTGAGAGATGGAGGTGGGTCGGAGAGGTTTTTTCTCCCGGTCCGAAGGCAGCGCCGACGTTTGTGGTGTTCATTTTCACGCATGTCTTTTTTTTTTCCCGCCCCTATTCTTCTTCTTTTCCCTAATTGGCTATGCGCTGCCCACTATCCGCCTGTGCCCTCATTTTGATCGATTGGTGGTATGTCCGCGTGGGGTTGTGATGCCCCTGCACATCCGCATCCTTCCCTAACTACCTGCGTGCAGTGATGTTTGCGTCAGCGCGTGGTGCTGTGCAGTCTTCAAACCTTTTCCCGTTCCATTTTGAATTGTATGGCTTTCTACTCTCATTTTCGGTCGGACCACTGCTCTCTATCGTCCAGCGCTGTCACTCTCTACCTCCCATCCTTCCAGCACTCTCCAGGGCCAATGTGGAGGTACAGCTAAAGAGTGATGCCCTTCCGTATCCATCTGACTTTGGAAAGGGCTCACCTTAGGGCGGAGGGAAGGACTCCGCTCCCCAACTATCGATAATATGAGCCACGAATGTTAATCATGACCGCGACACAACTGTGATGATATGTGATTGCGCGGAATCTCCAAATAATCAAAAGACCAAACGACCTTGTAGCCAACGAACTCGCCTTTTAACATGGACACGCGAGAGTTCGTGATACACCTTGTCAGCCGCCGTTAGTGTAAGCCAAAAAACAGTAGTCACATAACAACCGTCTTCAAATCGCGCTCTTGCAGGCCACTCCCCTCACTTATCATCCTCATTTTATGTGCATTGTCTGCCATATATGCTTAAAGGTGGCTGCTCTACCGGGATCCATTGGGCTCAGTGGATTCTCTACTTCCCGGCCCCCGCTCTGCCAGTATTGGGCGCACCGGGGGTAAGGGAGAGGGAGCGGCGTTGGTGGGCGCCAGTCGTCGATGTCCTCTCTCAAATGGAGTCTTTCGCCCCTCTCATTCGCTCTAATCTCATCTTCGCCCCCCCCCCCTTCTCTCGCTTTCTTTGGACGTGTGCTTCTGCTCACGAGCTGACACGCTCACACTTGAACTAAGTCCGCATCTCCTCTCCCCTCCTCTGCCCCCCCTCCTCTGCCCCCCCCTCCTCTCCCCCCTCCTCTCCTCCCCTCTGGTGCTGTACGCGCGACAGCCGAGAGACACTGTCCCGTCTCTAAGGAAAAGATGAAGTGCGTGTTAGTGGTGCACAGTGGACAGGAGCGCATTAGGCGCTCCTGCGAGCTACCACATGGAGTGTGTACCAAAAAGCAGTTGAGGGCCTTTGTTCAGTCGCAGGACCTTCGACTCAACTCAGTGGACTTCACCTTCACCGTCAGCTTGGTGAGGGCGGCATCGGATTCAGGAGAGAAGGCAGAGAAGGTCGCCCTAGGCAAAGATTCGGATGTGCTACATTTGTTCCAAAAGGCCGAGATGAAGCAGTCCACTCACCTGCTCACGTTTGAGGTCACCATTGATGGCAGCGCCTCCAAACCTAAAGACCTGGACAGTCTTCTATCTGCGGAGTACGCAGCCGACAAGGACTTGGTGACCCTCCATATTTACTCGCCCAGTGCCTCTTCGTCATGCGAGGACGACCCAAAGTACCAAGAGAAGATGTTCATTATTCCGACGAGGTTTGTGCTCGCTAATCTCGTACGGGCTGTCGAGGACACGCTGAGCATTAGCCCCACCAAACACGGCATGAAGTTGGTTTTATACACAATGCCGCAGCAGCGCGGCGGCAAAGGGGTCGAAATAACTGACGACGCGGCTGCCCTGCAGCTGCTGCGTCACCACGCATCGCAGCGCACAAAGCTGCGACTGACGCACGCCACCCGCGCGCCCACTCCGAAACCACCATCGCAAAGTCATAGCAGACGGGCGAGCCAGCAACAATTCGCAGCCTCCCGCGTGATGTCACCACCACCACCAACTCCGGCACAGTCACCAGCGCCTTCACTCAGTGGCGCGGGTGCGAGAAATCCGAAGCCGCACCCACCGCCGCTCTCGAATTTGACCGATGGGCCATTGAGTCCCTCCTCAGGGAAGCCCCCACAGTCTCCACCAGTGCAAAAGGGAGTAACCTCACCGTCATTGAGCTCTCAAGAGGGTGGTACTCCTCTCTCATCGGCACAGGAGGCGGCACCCTCTCCAAGCGATAGCACCGAGACTCCATACCACGTGTTTCTGCGCCAGCCCAGTGCTCTTTCCACCAAGTATGAGGTACCAGTTCAAGTACGAGCCCCCGAATCAGAAAGTGCGGCCGCCAGCGCCCTCACTTCCCACTGGCACGAGTTTTGCTTTGTGTATACGAAGAAAGAGATGCAGTTGTGGCGGCGCTTTGCCGTGGAGTGCGAGGCAGCAACCGGTGTCGCTACGGCAACGCTCTTGCCGGTGCTATCCAGTGATCCGTCTGTGTGCCTTGGGTCCGACAGCGTGCTACGGGAGTGGCTGGCGCTCGCGAAGGAGTCCCAGCAGCCGTTGCGGGTGCTCTTGTCACTCCGCCGCCCCGCCCCGCCGACGTTCGCCAAAGGAGAGGCGCCCGTTGCATCCACGCCAGCGCCGCCAATTGTTCTCCCGGACAAAGCTCTGGCAGGATCAGATGCCACTGCTGTGAGTGCAGTGGATTCCGACTCTGCACCAGTCAGCGAAACGCGGTGTAGGCCCAACGGAGCATCTACTGCCCAAAGCGGCGACGCAGAGTCGTTGCCCGAGCCCGGGGCCAATGCTACATTGTCTCCTCTGCCACCGATTAATGGGGAAAGCACAGGCCAGACCCGATCGATGCAGAGAAGTCTGTCATCTTTGCAGCGGAGTTCACTTTCTTCCCTCAAGGGTGTGTCTTCTTCACTGGCACCTTTGGCTGAATCGCCCACGACGGCGGACTCGGCGGTGTCGAGTACTCGCCAAGATCTCCTCTCGCCGAAAAGCGCTTCTTCTTCTTCTTCCAGTGCAAAAGTCGCCCACGGCACTGTATTGCAGGCATCTTCGCCTGACATGGCAGAGGTGAAGGAGCCGCCGCTCGTAATGCGCACGGCTGCGGGTCCCTCCATAGCAACCGTTACAGCTGCACGTCTCTCCTGTGTTTGCGAGGCCAACGGCGGTGACTCGCCTTCGGTTCGAGTTCAAATTTTAGTGCGCTGGGGGACTCAACAGCGAATGGTGCTCTGTCGCTTACGTGAAAGCACTGCTTTAGAGGACCTCCGCCGCGCTATACTCGGTGCATTCTGCGGCAGCGTCACCGGCCCCGACGGCACCACGCCTCTTTCGATGGAGTTAATCTATGTAGCCGATGGGAGGCTTCTTTGCGTGCCACTCGATACGGGGGTACGACTGCTTGATCTCCGCACTGCACTCTTGGTGGACTCAGCGGAGGTGAGCATAACCGCACCGGCAACGCCTCCATCTCCTCAACGTATGCAGGAGGTGAATGATGAGGAGAAGGGTGGCGACGTGCGGCAGGCGTCAGCGATGGTTTTACAGATGCTTGCAAATGCGATTGACAAGCACTCCAGTCTTCCTTTACCTGCCACAAGCGCCGATATCGGCGACTTTTTGCGTGCTGAGCTGGGCAAGCAGGCGGCTGTGGAGCCATTTCGAAAATTCCTAGACTTCGCTGTCTCTACTCCGCTCAACGATGCCACGTCCAATCCTGGGGCTGACGCCTCTTCGGGTAGGCATTTCTTGCCATGGATTTCTTCTGTCCTTGCCAGGATGGAGGCACCATCAGCAGCCACAGAGGTGGCAGAGGAGGTCACTTCCCTGTTGCTGCGCTCACGCTTGTGCGACAGCGACTTTCTTCTTGACCAGCTCGCCGTCTCCGCCCGTGTTGTCGGTGAGGAGGGTGTAGGCGCTGGCGACGCAGTCCCCAGCACCACGCTTCGACCGTCTCTCGCCGCCTTATGGACTGCCGCCGGCTTCGCTACCCCGCAGGGCACCTCAACGTCGGCGTGGAATCCGTTTTGCGCAACACATGTTGGGAGTACGTCCGGGTGGAAGGCAGCGTACGCGGCGGCTCCCGCAGCTGTATTAGACCTGCTTGCCGCCGGAAGCATGGACGGCTTGTGGACCTTTACTCACCATCATGACCCACAAGTCGATAGGGTGTGGCAGCGCAGTCTCGAAAAGGCTCACCGTGAGTGCTGTGAGTCGATCAGTCCCAGAGACCTGGAGCATTATTTCAAGGCGGGTGACTCCCCTGATGGCGGTAGCACGCGTCATCATCGCCGCGTGATCCTAAGTTGCGTTGGGGCACTACTGGCTCCATCATCGGCAGCCATCTGTGACTATGCGGAATGGCTTTCGCAGCGCTTCCGGGGCAAGGTGGCGACGGTTCTCTACACGAACATGTTGGACTACGACGGCAGCTCCCATCTAACCGCCTTTGCTGTATCGCAGGTGTCGTGGACGCTACTTCATCCCCATCTCTGCGGACGCACTGCAGCGGCGTCATCGCCGACAATTCTCGAGCGACTCCATGTGTGGGCCCTTCTCGCCACGCAGCGTGTGTGTCAGCAACGCCGCATGCACTTTCCTCCATGTCCTTTGCTTCATGTGCACACAGCGGCTCCTGTGCCATTTGTGGGATCCGGCATACCAGCGTCAGTCAGTGGCGGAAAAATCGAGCCGCGAACACCCAAGTCGCCCTCTGCGCCACATGGGGGCGTCTCTGTCACTGAAACTCCTTCTGCCCCGCCGGGTCGCCTTCCAGACCCAGAAGATAATGCGTCACATCCAGATGCTCACCCGCCCGCGAATCGAAAGGTGCGGTACACGATCAAGTACAACTTCGACTCCCTCCGCAGCCGCTTGAAGAAGAAGTGACGCTTTTTTTCCCCATACCTTAGAGTATCTCCTGTTTCCTTCCCCACCCTCGTCACACGCGCGTGTGTCATGACTGGACCACTGGAAGAGGTGGAGGCGGTGTGTTGTTGAGGCAGGTCAGGGTCACCTTTTAATGCATATATCTGTACACACATATATATATATATATATATTTATATCCTCCCCACATCTTGTTCACTGCGGCAGCCGTGGTTTGGCTCCTCCGGGCATCGCCGTCTTTTTTTTTCCGACTATCTGTATTGGTGCTTTGGTTAGGCTGATCTGTGCGTGTCTCTTTCTCTTTCTCCCCTCTGCTAATATATGTATTTTATCGAGGTGGTATCCGCGTGCAGCTCATCACCTTTATTGCCGATGTTGTTGTCCCTGAGCGGAGTGCGGTACTGAATGCGTGCTCTTGTGTGCTTCTGTTGATCAAATACACACAAAACGCTTGGGCTCCATCTCACAACTCCCATGCTACGGGCGGGACCCTTTTTATTTTTAGTGTTTCGTTGGGTGTCTGTCCAACACGCCATTTATTCCCCCTTCTTTCTCTGTGTGTGTGTGTGGGCTGGCCACATTTTGAGTACTCAAGGCCATTCCGAAGAGGTGAGAGTACTGCACTTGCTACGCTATGGAATGACGATCTTGCTCCGCACGTGTGTACGCCCATCTTTGTGTTTGCGTGTTAGCGCAGGCATCCGAGATGCGCTCATGTATTTCTCTGTGAAGGGGCTCGCGTGCGAATAGGTGAGTGCTGTATGTGCACCGTTGAACTATACAAAAAAGGGTGGGCCACATTGTGCAACGACTAACGCGCCCCCCCCCCCACCACCACCACCAAAGTACAAGGCTGTACTAACGCTGCACTCACTTTTTTTTTTTTTGGGACATGAAAAAAAAAAAGAACAAAGGTAATGAAACTGCGATGTGTAAAAGGGAGGAGCTGTCGCGCCTGTCGTCTATACGTTTGCATATGTGCGTATATACCCACGCGCCATTGGGTTTACTTCGCTGATGCTCGTGTTCTACAGGTGCCGCTTCATCTCCCTAGGACTCCCCCCTCCCCCTCTGCACCCCATGCCTCTCTCTTCTCGTCTCTGTTGTTTGTCGAAGCCCCTTCGACTTTCCTCCATGCTCCCACGCGTATGCAGCGGTGATGTTTCTTGTCTGTCTGTTTTTTAGCCTCACGTGGACAGCCAAGCGACAACGGAACTCCTCCTCACTTTTTCACCTTCTCACTTCACGTCTACACCTGCATTCTGTTCTCCTGGCTCGCTGTTAGGCAGCAACTACATCAAACGTGCCACTTCCAAGTCTTGGCTCATCGCGTGACTTCCTCAGCCTCTATTCGCGATGTTCCGTCGTCTGTGCCCCAAACTACTCTGCAGCGTGACGCTACCAAACGGAACCGTCCTAAAGGGTGACGTAAACCCGTCCAACCCCACGTTGTTGCTCAAAGGCATCACCATCCTACCTGATGGTCGCGTCTACAGCGGGTCGTACGACGCAGCGTCGGGGTTCCCGCTGCCGGGAAGTCAGCTCGAGGAGGACGGCGATCTTTATCGGGGCGAGTTTAACTGCCAATGGCAACGAGAAGGGCGCGGCGAAGCATGGCTGGCAGACGGCACCCACTACGCGGGTGTTTTTAAGGGTGATGAGATCATCGAGGGTGTGGTGCGCATTCCGAACGGCACAACTGAGGTTGTCTTTGAGGGCACGCTGCACGACGAGACGTTCGTACGGGGAAGGCTGACCCAAGCTGACTTTGTGTACGAGGGAGAGTTCTCAGCGAACGAGCCGCACGGAAAGGGGAAACTCGTCTTCGCCACTGGCGCTGTCCAGGAGGGCACTTTTTTCCACGGCAAGCTGCACGGCTCCGACTGCAAGATGAAGCTCGATGGCGGGTTCGTCTACGTCGGGGAGTTTCTCGATGGCCAAATCCGCCGTGGCACTCTTTACACACCCACGTATACATATGAGGGGGAGTTCAACGATCATGGGCGCGCTCACGGCGAGGGCGCCCAGACATACTTAATTAACGAGCCCCGTCTCACCTTCACCGGTATCTGGTCGAACGGTGCCCTGGTGCGTGGCGTTTGCGTGGATGAGTATGGGGGCACTGTCGACTGGCAGAACAATAACGAGTTGCAGGCTAAGGTGCTTGGCGGTGTGACAGGGAAGGGAGATGACAATGTGGGCTTGAACAGCTACTGTAGCGCACGCATGAAGGAGGCGGCACAGATGCACAGTGACATGCAGCGCAGCTACGCAGAGGACGCTGATGCCGTGGCTCAGTCGACTGGCCGCTTCCCCACCAAAATGGATCTCGGATACGAAGGCAGCATCGCGTATGAAAACGAGGCGGTCCTGCAAGCGCAGCAGCGGCAGATGCAAGACATGGAGCGTTCCAGGGAGGCGCTGTCCGAGAGGGCGAAGGAGTTCGACAGCATCGCTGCGGGTGTCCGCAGCAATATCGTCGGAGAGATCAACGAGAACATGGCAAAGATTCAGTTTAAGCGCCAGATAGGTGCGGAGGAGGTCTCTGCCGCGCGCATCGACGAGCAGTTTGAACGATTCATGAAGGACTTCAAGAAACCTGCTCCATCCTCAGGTGCACCCGGGGACGGGGGACGGAGACTGAATATCGACGGCAACGCACCATGGAAGGCGTTTACTCCTCCCAAATAGCCACCTCCATTTTTCTCGAGCACTTTAACGTGTTCCCCACTCACTGCTGGAGACGCGTGTGGGCTAGCGAAGTGTTCACGATCGCACCGACAGGGCTTTTTTCTCCTCTTCACCTGTACTCGTCCAACTGTGTATGCACAGTTCTTGCGGGGCGTTCCCCTGTGTGTGTTAAGGCGTGCTGTTGCTTTAATTCTTCCTTTTTTTTTGTCGTCACATACTTGCTTGTAGTGTCCCGCCGCCACCGCCCTTTCCTCCTGCTACGTACGTCGCTTTGAGTTTCCTGATTGTGTTCTCTTGCCCCCCTGACGCCCTCCTCCTCAGGCCCCCTCCGTTGTTTTCGTTTTTTTTTTTTTGCAGAGGTCTCTGCGTGTTTCTGTGAGTTTGTGTGTGTGTGTGTGTGTTCTCGTGTGTGGCGCAGGAGGGTGCAGGTAAGCGGATGAGGAGGAAGAATGCCTGCTCAAGGTATCCGCAGTCATGACGCCTCTCGCGCGTGAGGTGGGTTCCATAGAGACTACCAGGGGGTGCCCAAGTCGATTCTCTGGCGTTGCACGCTGGCTGGTCCCATCATGGTTCACACATTGAGCACTAACAATGATAAGTGGGGGGGGGGCAGCAAAGAACAAAGTGAATACACATACACGCACACACGTCTACCGGCATTGGCAACCACTGGGCCCGTCGTTGCTGTGTTTCTTCTCATCAGAAATGTGTACCACATTCGTAGCGATGGCTGCTGCAACTTCGCATCTTGCGGAGGTTCATCGCCATTGCGCGCTGAGCCTCCAGCGCCAAAGGACCATCATGATGTATAGAGAAGGCACCTCATTTTTTTTTCTGCTGCTAGTTGAGCTTCTTCTCTCACGTATGATGCACAACCTTGTCCGTACCTTCTTTTCCATTTTACTTCTGAGTAGCCGTCAGCGACCCTTCCACCCTCGCCACGTCGTTGTGTGTCTGTGGGGGTCGAGCGATGAGAGCGTCACCTGCGTGCCCATGCGAAAAGAAAGCACACACACACACACGCACCCACACGGGGGCCTCAAACACTTTTCCGTAGTGGCCGATCGCCAATTTATCCGAGCCTTCTCACGGCCATGCGCCGCTTCGTCCCTTTTGTCAGCAGGTCAAGGGGTCGCAGCGCTTCCACTGGTGAGGTGATCTCAAATAGCTTCGCGTCCACCGCGGAGAGAGCGTCCGACGAGTCGCACCCACTCCTGTACCAGGTTCCCGTGCTAGCCGCGCGCACGGTCGGCCGCGAGGCTGAGGTGCGCACGCTGTGGCAAAATCTTTTGAATGGACGCCACTACCAAGTCCTCGCTGGTGTTGACGGTATCGGAAAGTCTACTATCGCTGCCGAGTTCTGCGACACAGTGCGACACAGTCATCGTTTTTCTTGCATTCAGTGGTTCAACGGGCAACACGCGCTTCAGTCTCAGCTCCAGCACTTCTTCGCCTCCATGAAGGGGCGGAGGGAGAGGGACGCGCTGTTGGTCGTGGATGATGTGGCCTCACCTGAAGAAGTGCTTGAGCTTATTCCAGGGCACCCGAGTGTCTACGTTTTGATGACGACCAGCGCGGCAGATGTGAAGAGCTCGATGAAGATGGCATGCCTTTGCCCATCTGCTCTCTCACCTCAGACAAGCCGAGAGTTTTTGGCAGAGATCACGTTCTCGAGTGATTTGGAAACTGTGTTTTACAATCTGGGCTACGTGCCACTTTTGATACGTGTTGCCTCATTGCTCATTAGGAGAGAGGTTTGTACTCCCTCCCAGCTGGGCCGCATATTGACAGAGAGAGGTGTGCGGCGCGATGACACCCTCAGCATCTCCGCGGCCCTCTCGGTGCTGGTGGACATTGGTATTGCAGAGCTGGAGAAGACGTACCCCGACGCACGTGCGATGCTGCGAGTTATCAGCTGTTTTCACACCAGCGACGTGTCCGACGCCGTGGTGGGGGCCATTGTTGGCGACTCGGCTGGCGACTTCGCCGTGACCGCCTCGCAGCTCGGTATTTTTTCATCCAAGTGGGAGGAAGGTGCACTTGCGCTTCACCCACTTATTGCAAAGGTCTTGCGCGGGACACTGGACGCATCCCTGATGGAGAAGGCGGCAGACGCACTGCTGAGCTTGTGGCCTCGCCGCTGGCGTGGAAGGGGCAGCCGTGTTGCCTATAATCTTGTCTGGCACACATATACGGTGGCCCAGCACTTTGCTGCTTGCGGTGCCGTGCTGACACCGGCCATTTTGACGTCGATGGACCGCAGCGCTACGCTTCTCACTCATTTTGAAGGGCGAGACTTGTGTGTGGCGGCCCAGTTATGGATGCAAGTCTACGAACAGCGCAGGTCTTTGGAAAAGGTGCCGTCTCCCGATAGTGTGCGCATATTACGAGAGTGCGGCCGCCTGCTTCACTTTCTGAAGGACCTCCGGGCAGAGGAGGTGTTGCAGTGCGCATGGAGAGACTGCGTGGTGGTGCATGGGAAGAGCTCTGCCGAGTCGGCTCTTATTCTCGGCTGTCTGGCACTCTACTTGCCAGCGACTAGCGGTAATCTGTCTCTGGTAGAGGAGGCAGTGGCCGTATTGGAGGGACGCCTCGTGTCTGTGGATCTCGTCCTGGCGAGGGAGGAGGTTCACATGCTGTGGCAGACGATCTTCGTGCTACTCATGTGCAAGGCGCAGTATATGACGGAGATGCAGTTGGCGATTCCCGACGATCTCATGCGCGCCCTCGAGAAGGCGGACATGGAGGCGAAGAAGGTGCGGTGATCAAATCTGTCGCGAAAGGTGTCGATACCACTGGCGCCGAGTACCGCATCTCGAGCCTTGTCAGTGGTGGGCGGGGGGAGCTCGCTGTAATATATATATATATTTTTTGCTTCTTATCGTCGTCTTAGGTACACACCGGACCTTTTTTTTTCTGAGTGTAAAGGCTGTTCACATATTCGGGGGGTGAAGAAGCAGACGGGGGTTGGCTTCTGTGGGCGTTGATGTGTGAAGGTGGTGTTTGGGTGACTGCACGTCAGCGGGTACACTCTGGTGTGTTTGCGTCTGTGGTCCCTTGGCGTGACGTTCTTTTTTCTCCTGCCCCCCTGAATCCCTTGATTTATCACACTGGCCTTTGTTTAGGCTATGCATGAGTGCAGTCAAAGTGAAGACACAACACACACACACACACACACACACACACACACACACATGTACACACACACTCGCACACGCCCCTCACCTCCGCTGTGCTCTGCCGACTCTCATCGGACCTCTTTGCCTACCGCTCTCCTTGGAGCGGTGGAAGATCTTCCATAGCTCCCGCTCTCTCCTCTCTTTCTTTCTCATTGCCCCTTCCCCCCTTCAAGCACAAAGCATCCAACGTTTTTTGAAGATAGTCAGCAGCAAAAACTCTTTTCGATTCGAATATACTTATACAAACATACACGACAACACTCCCTGTCTCCCCCTCCCCCTCCCCCTCCGCCCCTGCCTGAGCTGCTCTTGATATATATGAATCCCCATCGTTTTCCTTTCTGATAGCGTTTTGCACCTCTACATTATCCCACCATACTCCGACATCTTTCACCGCACTATGTCCCTCGCGCCAAAGAAGAGCATCGATGATGCCAGCCTCGAGGGCAAGAAGGTGCTCATTCGCGTGGACTTCAACGTCCCCGTGAAGAATGGCGAGATCACGAACGACTTCCGCATCCGTGCCGCCCTGCCGACGATCCAGAAGGTGCTGAAGGAGGGCGGCTCCTGTATCTTGATGAGCCACCTTGGCCGCCCGAAGGGTGCTGGGATGAACGACCCGAAGCTCGCGACGGGTGTGCGCGGATTCGAGGAGGCCGCCACGCTGCGCCCTGTTTCTGCGCGCCTCGAGGAGCTGCTGGGGAAGAAAGTGGAATTCGCCCCCGACTGCCTGGACGCCGCGTCGTATACGTCTAAGCTGAAGGCCGGCGACGTGCTTCTGCTAGAGAACGTGCGCTTCTACGCCGAGGAAGGTAGTAAGAAGCCGGAGGAGCGCGACGCGATGGCGAAGGTGCTGGCTTCGTACGCGGACCTCTACGTCAGCGATGCCTTCGGCACTGCACACCGCGACAGCGCGACGATGACGGGCATCCCAAAGGTTCTGGGCTCTGGCTACGCGGGGTATTTGATGGAGAGGGAGATCAACTACTTTGCGCAGGTGCTGAACAACCCGCCGCGGCCACTGGTTGCGATCGTCGGCGGCGCGAAGGTTAGTGACAAGATCCAGCTATTGGACAACATGCTGGGCCGCATCAACTACCTTGTGATTGGTGGTGCGATGGCGTACACGTTCCAGAAGGCGCAGGGCCACAAGATCGGCATCTCGATGTGCGAGGAAGACAAAGTGGATCTCGCGAAGTCGCTGCTGAAGAAGGCACAGGAGCGTGGTGTGCAGGTGTTCCTGCCTGTCGACCATGTGTGCAACAAGGAGTTCAAGGAGGTGGACTCGCCACTGGTGACGGGGAACGTGGACATCCCGGATGACTACATGGCGCTCGACATTGGCCCAAAGACGATTCGCATGTACGAGGAGGTGATTGGCCGCTGCAAGAGCGCCATTTGGAACGGCCCGATGGGTGTGTTTGAGATGCCGTGCTACTCGAAGGGTACCTTCGCTGTTGCCAAAGCGATGGGGACGGGTACGCAGAAGAAGGGGCTGTTGAGTATCATCGGCGGTGGCGACAGTGCGAGCGCTGCAGAGCTGAGTGGTGAGGCGAAGAACATGTCACATGTGTCCACCGGCGGCGGTGCATCCTTGGAGCTGCTGGAGGGAAAGACACTGCCTGGTGTGGCCATTCTCACTGATAAGGAGTGAGCTACTCCTACGGATTCTATGTGAATTTTAAGAGCGCGGCGAGAGTTTTCGTTTTTATTTTTTGTGCGGGGTCTTATTACGGGCAACGGTTATCATAGCAAAAGAGGGCGAGCGCCCGTGCCCTCTTACTGTGGTGCGTAGAAGGAGGAGGCCAGCTGGCTTTGAACATCGTTTTACAAGGCACTGCACGGAGCTCCCACAGTGGCGGTGTCTTTTTTTTTCCTGCATGTATTGTAACTACGGTTTTTTGTGTCGTTGCGCTTGCTGTAAATTATGGATGGAGAATGGCGCTGCTCGGCGCTTCAAGATCTCGTCGAATATGTCGACTATTTTCCCCCTCCCCTCCCCCCCTCCATTTCTGGCACCTCACGATGGTGCCACAAACTTTTCGTGGATTCGGCCGACACGTCTCACACTGCGGAAACTGCTGAACGTATCCCCGGAGCGGTTACGCCTTCGTCATTGTCGACGTCTTTTTTTTTCACTTGCTTCTTTTTTTTCCCTTCTCCCGAATGTGCGCATTTTCTTGTTACCGTGTTTTCATTCAACGTGTAGTGGATCCTGGGGGAGGGGGGAGAGCTCCTGACGAGAACAGTGTCTTCGTTGTGTGTGAGAGTTGCGCTCTCCGCTGCCACATGGCCTTCTCTCTTTTTCTCTCTATCCTCCTACGTGACGCTCCACTTCATGTGGCTGAGTGTGCGTCACACATGAAGAGCGTTGGAAAAGCAGCGGAACCATCCGTTCACTTTCATGCAAGCGATGCGACCAAAACGGTCCTTTTTCTGTTCATTGGAACCTTCGCGGAATTATCTGAGGAATTGGTCAAGGGTAGCGTGGGGGAGGGGAGCAGTGTGCGGGAACAGGTGTAGCTGCCCCTCTAGAGCTGATACTTGCTTCCGTGCCACCTCACAATCAAGTCCAATACCATCCCAGCCACATCCTGCTCTTTTCCGGCTTTGATGATGTGGCGCACACAAACGTCTCTCACTGCTATCGCTTCCTCCCCTGCATCTCATCATATTTTCATTTGATATTTCTGCGTTTGTGCGTCTTCCCACTACTACGGTGTATTCATCTCCCCCTTTTTTTGGTACGTTCTCACTCTTTCTCATACGTCCATCCCCCTTCCTTCAAAACGCACACACACACACATGTACACACACACTCGCACACGCCCCTCACCTCCGCTGTGCTCTGCCGACTCTCATCGGACCTCTTTGACTACCGCTCTCCTTGGAGCGGTGGAAGAGCTTCCATAGCTCCCGCTCTCTCCTCTCTTTCTTTCTCATTGCCCCTTCCCCCCTTCAAACACAAAGCATCCAACGTTTTTTGAAGATAGTCAGCAGCAAAAACTCTTTTCGATTCGAATATACTTATACAAACATACACGACAACACTCCCTGTCTCCCCCTCCCCCTCCCCCTCCGCCCCTGCCTGAGCTGCTCTTGATATATATGAATCCCCATCGTTTTCCTTTCTGATAGCGTTTTGCACCTCTACATTATCCCACCATACTCCGACATCTTTCACCACACTATGTCCCTCGCGCCAAAGAAGAGCATCGATGATGCCAGCCTCGAGGGCAAGAAGGTGCTCATTCGCGTGGACTTCAACGTCCCCGTGAAGAATGGCGAGATCACGAACGACTTCCGCATCCGTGCCGCCCTGCCGACGATCCAGAAGGTGCTGAAGGAGGGCGGCTCCTGTATCTTGATGAGCCACCTTGGCCGCCCGAAGGGTGCTGGGATGAACGACCCGAAGCTCGCGACGGGTGTGCGCGGATTCGAGGAGGCCGCCACGCTGCGCCCTGTTTCTGCGCGCCTCGAGGAGCTGCTGGGGAAGAAAGTGGAATTCGCCCCCGACTGCCTGGACGCCGCGTCGTATACGTCTAAGCTGAAGGCCGGCGACGTGCTTCTGCTAGAGAACGTGCGCTTCTACGCCGAGGAAGGTAGTAAGAAGCCGGAGGAGCGCGACGCGATGGCGAAGGTGCTGGCTTCGTACGCGGACCTCTACGTCAGCGATGCCTTCGGCACTGCACACCGCGACAGCGCGACGATGACGGGCATCCCAAAGGTTCTGGGCTCTGGCTACGCGGGGTATTTGATGGAGAGGGAGATCAACTACTTTGCGCAGGTGCTGAACAACCCGCCGCGGCCACTGGTTGCGATCGTCGGCGGCGCGAAGGTTAGTGACAAGATCCAGCTATTGGACAACATGCTGGGCCGCATCAACTACCTTGTGATTGGTGGTGCGATGGCGTACACGTTCCAGAAGGCGCAGGGCCACAAGATCGGCATCTCGATGTGCGAGGAAGACAAAGTGGATCTCGCGAAGTCGCTGCTGAAGAAGGCACAGGAGCGTGGTGTGCAGGTGTTCCTGCCTGTCGACCATGTGTGCAACAAGGAGTTCAAGGAGGTGGACTCGCCACTGGTGACGGGGAACGTGGACATCCCGGATGACTACATGGCGCTCGACATTGGCCCAAAGACGATTCGCATGTACGAGGAGGTGATTGGCCGCTGCAAGAGCGCCATTTGGAACGGCCCGATGGGTGTGTTTGAGATGCCGTGCTACTCGAAGGGTACCTTCGCTGTTGCCAAAGCGATGGGGACGGGTACGCAGAAGAAGGGGCTGTTGAGTATCATCGGCGGTGGCGACAGTGCGAGCGCTGCAGAGCTGAGTGGTGAGGCGAAGAACATGTCACATGTGTCCACCGGCGGCGGTGCATCCTTGGAGCTGCTGGAGGGAAAGACACTGCCTGGTGTGGCCATTCTCACTGATAAGGACGCAAGGACTCCTTTGATGCCGAAGAATCGAGGTGTCATCAGCTGCATTCCTAAATCCAGTCCCGGCGCGCGGGGTCGCTCGCATCCTTCCAGTGGTGCCTCTATCGTGCTAGAGATTGTCAAGCTCATTGGGGCGTTGCTGATTGGGATCGTCATTGGTCGCCGAATCGGTGCGAGATCGATTCAGTAGCGATGATGAAGCGCCGTCAAAGTTTTCTTTCCCCCGAGTGTACATGAGACTGAGACTCGCTGCAGAGTTCTCCCCTTTTTTTTAAACTGATAGGGGTGTGTGGCGTAGTGGAGTATTGCCACGGGCTTTCAGTGCTGCACCGTTACACGTTGCGATGAGCCGGTAGTGGGAGCCGGAGTGCTGTCTCCCACTGATTCCCGTGCACTCGCGTGCGTACGTGTGTGTGTGTGTCTGGCGGTGATGTTTGACTGTGCCGCTTCACGCTGATGTTTTTATGTGGGAGTATGTCCTCGTTCCCGTTCTGCCCCTTTTAGGTTTTTGCTTTCCAGGTCCCGTTTTTTTCCTAGCTTTTTTTCCTGTTAGTTTTGGGATTCCATCAAAACGAATGCGCGTATATAATTTCTGGATTATTGGTGCTGTGCTGTGCGTGTGCGCAGAGCACGGTTGTCACGACTTCGCTTTTCTTGATCAGCCGCATGATCGCCTCCATTTAGAGGCACCTTTCCGCACAGTTTCTTGGACACTGCTGCACATGATGGACAGTCATATTTGGTGGCATTGACGGGTGGCAGCTACGTCTAAGTAGTCAGCGGATGGGGAAAGTAATTGCTCGTGTGACTGACGGTGTGTTAGAATTCCAACTAGCGGATGGCTCACAACAGCACCCCGACATTTGCGCCTGTGTTCTCGCTCTGGGAAATTAGAAGTGTGCAGTCCGTAGGCAAGCGCTACTAATCTTTCTTCAGAAACAGTCTGAGCTACAGGCGCGCTGTCCCCGTGATGACGCCGTTCTCTCTTCTCTTTTTGGAGTACCCGCTACTTTTCACCGCTCATCGCGCACATTCTAACTCAAGCGTCTGCGCGGCACGCTCTCGCGTCCCTTTTTGGTGAGTGTCTGTTAGGAGCGTGATGTGTTTGCTCTCAAGTTTCTCCCAATCTCCTCACTCATTTCACTCGACACTGCCATTTTTTTTTGTTTTGCTTTCTCGGAGGTTTTCACTGTTTCCGTATAACGCGGCAGAGAAGTGTGCGTTGTGCTGCTATGCGTATACCCACAACGATCTACACTACCCACATAAACCTCTAGCTCAGATTCCCACACCAGGCAAGGAAGGATTCTGCGTACGCTCCCCCTCTTGTCCCCCCCCCCCTTTTTCACTCTTTCCACGTATACTTGACGCGCTCTTCTTTGGTATCGGGTGCGTTACACGGCTGCGCTGCTTTGCTCTGTTTTGTCTTTTATACTCCTGGTCCTTCGTGACTCCTCATCGAACGTACAATGCCGCTTGGTAGCCACCGCTCGGGAAGCCCCATATACTCTCTCATCCCACCGCACCCACACAAGGATACTACAGAGGGCCCTGTCAGCGGCTCCGAATATTTACATCCCATCGACCTGACGGTCTCCCACCGCTCCCAAATTCAAAAACTCCCACCCCTGAAGCGCTACTGGCGCACGCGCAGCGTCCGCCGCAGCCATAATGACGCACACGATTTAGATGAGCTGAATAATCCGTCGGGTAAGCAGAGGCGCATGTCGAGGTTATGTGCCACCAAAACTGAAAGCCGGGAGAGCGAATTCACGTACATATCAGGGCCCAAATACTTCTTCCAGCAGTTTGTCCGCCAGTACCCTATCGCTGCCTTCTTCGTTTGGACGTTTCTTTTCCTGGTGGAGCTCTTTATGGTGGTGCTATACATAGTGCAATCCACCTTTAGTTACGACGTCACCTGGATTGAGTACGATTCCAAAGAGCGCAGCATGTGGTTCTACGCTCGTTTCTTCCTCTCTGTCGTTTCGCTCGTGCAGCTGTTTTTTGCCTACTCCCTGAGCTTAATGACCATCACGGTAGTACTCATCACGTCCATTTACCAGATTATCATCTTCTTCGTCTCCATCCCTTCGCGTCTTGCGTGGGTCAGTCGCTTGTACGTGCCGTATTTCATGCGGTGCTGGCCCATGCGGCAGTACTTCCTGTTCATCCTCGACTCAGTTGCACTGATGATGCCACGAAACCGCAAGCTCGACTTGTTGCGCATGGCTGCCGGCCCACTAACGCTCTTTATCTGCATGGTGTTCTCCGCTGCCGGTTTCTTTCGTATTGATCAGAGCTTCCAGGGGTACCCGATGAACATAGCGGTGTCCATTTACTTTATTGTTGCCACCGTCTCCACTGTCGGCTTTGGGGATGTGACGCCTAAGACACCGGACGGTAAGTTCATTACGATCATTATCATTTTTATCTTCATTGCAAAGATGCCGACCTTTATCCGCGTCATCCGCTCCTCTGCGAATATTTTGAAGGTGTACCGTTCCTACAGTGGCCGCAAGAACCACTTCATTGTGTACGGCTGCGTCACGCGCGAGGAGGCCATCTCAATTCTGGACGAGGTGTTCTGTCTGTATCCGATGAAGTCTGTCTGCTTCTGTAGCAAAGAATTTGCCCCGGACGTGCTCTCGATTGGTCGGCATCCGACCTATCGTCTGCGCAGCACCTTCCTCATCGTGGACACGCTCGACTCCTTCGCACTGCGTCGCATGAGGGCAGAGGATGCGTCAGCGGTTATCATATTCCCAATCCGCGAGGGTTACTCCTCGCGCGTCGATGACGACGTAATGCTCGCAGCCATCATATTTGAGCGTTTTGCCCCCAAAGTGCCCCAATACGTCTGGCTGCGCTACGGCCTCCACGCTAAGTTGCTGAAGGGAAACCACTCATGTGTGATCGATGAGCATATGAAGAAGAACATCATGGCGAGCGCTCTGCTCCTGCCAGGAATCGTACCTTTCTTGGTTAATCTCGTGCGGACGGCGTGGGCTGAGGGCGTCGAGCCCGAAAATCTGTGGACGGAGGAAGGCATCGGGAACTGGAAGAGTCAATACGAGTACAGCCGGCGCAACGTGCTCAGCACCTGCCCCGTGCCGCTGCGTTTTGTTGGTGCGACTCTGGCGCAAGTGGTGGCGGGTTTCAAGTATCGCGACGTGCTCATCGTCAGCGTCGAGGATAGCGCGTGTGGCGTAATGCGCTTTGAGCTCGACTACCGCCTGGAAGAGCATGATATACTCATTGCAGTGTACGAACGCACGCGCAACAGCCTCGCAAGTGCGCTGGAAGAGTTTGACTCGACCGGGCCGCTTAGGGAGACATCTAGGGAGGCGTACGGCGACCACTTTCGCCACGGACTCGACGACGCCGAGCTTTTGCATGAGAATATGAACACCTCCTTTGTCTTCTACCCATACAACAGCTCCGCCTCCCTATATGACATGGCACCGCCGCAGACTTCCATTGCCAGCGGCACAGCAGGAAGGAGAGATGATGGTGACGATTCGAGGTCTGAGGAGGAGGCGCTGTCCGTAGAGGAGCTGCGGCAGGCGCTCATGAATATCTCAGGCGTCGTGCGTACCCCGCGCGGGGTTCCACTCGCCTCTCTGCCGCTACGCCGCAAGACCGTGTCCCATTTGTGGCACCTCGTAAGGCGCCATGGTGGCCTCATTTCAGACCCGTACATGCAAAGTAACGATCGTAATGAGGGATTGTGCAGTGTGACAGACGAGATTAACGAGACGCTGCTCAAAGCCGCTGACGCGAATCCCGCAAAGATCTCTGAGCAGGACCGACGGGCGACGGAGTCGAAGCACCAAGACGAGGTGTTCCTCTTCGTTGATCAGACGAGCTCCATTCTTCGAAAGGCGAACACGTCTGTATACGAGGACGTAATTTCTCAGACGATTGCCCAGTACGAGCTGTATGTAATGATGCAATGTATCTGCGCGGTCCATGCGCGCTCTCGACTGACTCTGCTGACGCTGCGTAGGTATCCACCCCAGTTTCTTCAAACATGGAAGCAGATCTTCGACACACCGCTGCGCTACATTCGCGGCCAGGGCTCGTTGGACTCGCACCTCAACTACGCTTTGACCGCAGACACAGACGCCACCAGGGTGCGCGGAATACTCTTGTACTGCTCGCAGATGGGCGCACGCGACTTTGGTGACGTTCCTATCTTCTCTGTCGAGAACAGCGTGCGTGACTTACTCGAGTGGAACGAGAAGATGCGGGACGGTCTGACTGGCATACCGGAGCAGAACATCGTCGTTGAGCTGCAGTCTTTCCTCTTTGCTATTAAAGTCTCGCCATTCCACACCGATCCAGTGTGGCGAGCACGTGGCGAAGTCAACTTTCAGGACGCACTCGCTTTCATGATGGGTCGCTTCTTTTCCTCAAACATGCTCCTTACAATTCTAATCCATATTCACCGCGACTCACGTATTATCAAGTTCTTTGAGATGGTCCTGAACCTCAGCTCTACTGCGGAGATGTTTGATACGGCTATGTGGACAAACAGCACGGCGCAGTCGCAGACGCTATTCAAACTGTGTGGCAACCAGTCTCTTCAGTTCCACACCTTCGGTGACGCATTTGAGTTCCTTCTGTCGAAGCGGCAGTGTGTGGCAATCGGCGTGTTTCGGTTGTTCCCACGATCTGAGATGCTGTACGGCACGCCCCGCTACTTTGTGACCAACCCACCTTTGTGCATGCCACTGCTGATGGACGACATTATCTACTGCTTGGATGGCAGCTTGAAAATGACGCGAGCTTAGCGCACTCGTAGCCGAAGAGCTGCACGTGCGACGAGTGCGTGAGTCGCGAAGGAGGTAAGGAGGGGCAGGGTGTATGTGCGCATGTGGTTGACGGCCGCGCCTGTTTCCTTTCTGAAGCCTATTCTCACCGCACAACTTCTTCATTCTCTGTGTTGTGCTCTCCCTCCTTTTCCCTCGCTTCACCTCAGGTGGCGGATGGCGTTCTCATGTATCATTCCTTTTTCTCGTTATCTTCCGTAATACAGTCTACTGGCAAGTAAAGGTAGTCGCGGAGTCTTTGAAAATATCTGCGTCTCTCGATTTCTCGATTTATCTTCCAACACTGGGTTGCAGTCTTTCACGTCCATGTGGCTGGAGGCGGGCGGTAGCTTTACAGATTTGATACAAATCAAAGGTAGCCTAGCCTACACGTTGACTCATTTTATTGGCGTTACTCGTATTATTGTTCGTTTCTCTTTTTTTTCTCTCCCCCCTCCCCTCGAAAGCTCTCTTCATCTGTCATGTGTGTGCGACGTGTTTCACATTACCTTGCTGTTCGTCTATGCTCTTATATTCCTCCTGTGCGTATGTCCTCCCCTCCCCCCCGCGTTTCCATGACTCTGCCCTATAGATCTAGTTCTTGACGGTTTGCGTTACTGTGAACTCGCACGTGATGTTCTTTTTTTTTTCGTGTGTGCGTGTGTGTGTCGCTTCGCTTCTCCATTTACCGTTGGTTTTCGAGCTTCGTGATGCAGTGATGTGCTACTGGGGAGTGGGAGACCCTCTTCAGGAGGTAGCGAAGGGGGTGTAATGAGCACGAACATCGGTGGCAGTGTCGGAGAGGTTCAACTGCAAGACAGAAGATGAAGCACATTCACCGCACAGAGGGAAAGGAGAGAGCCGGGTCGGAGGCGCATCGCGCTGCCACGTCTTGTTTCTGTGTTTTATTGCTGCTTTCGTTTTGCGGCAACCGCGACAAGAATACAACACAGACTGTCCAAGAGAATCTATACGACTGTTGGTTAGTGACTCCGGTCACTGCACTTCAAGCGCGTGCGTTCTCATTTTTTTCCTTTTGCGGTTACCGATGCACCCCCCTCCCCTCCCTCCCGCGTCCCCCCCCCCCCTCCCCCCCCCCCCCTGGCCCAAGGGCCAATATCGCTCACTTATTTTTCAAGACTAATAAGAGGGCGTATTTCGACCGACAGCTCGCCCATGTAGTGGGCGGAAGCGCTTCGGACTGCACCCCCCCTCCCCCCCTTCCCTCCCTCTCCCCCTAACCCCATTGGTGACGTGGCGCAGTAGGGAAGGAGTAATGACAGGTATACAACTAAGTAAGCGCTAGAGCGCGTCCTGTTCATACCTCTAGTCTCCCACGGGATGGCGAGGCTTCACCACTTTCCATTAGGGTGGGGCAGGGGGTCCAGCATCCCTCACTCTAGTGTGAGGCCACACGGCCGCCTGCCCCTCATCAATGCAGAGTGACTGTCGGTGGTGACGGCGTCAGCTAGCAGCAGCGTTGGGGGAGGAGGTGTGTGTGTGTGTGTGTGTGTGACAGGAGCTGGTCGTCGTTGGTGTCAGGGGGGTCTGGTCCTGGGTGGCGTTGCGCGGGAGTGACCTGTGGCAGTGGGGATGTGTGTGCCATCCGTATGGTACGGCCAGGGTATCGTGGTGTCTGGTGAATATCTTACCCAGCCCCTCGCTGCCTGTTTGGTAAAGAGCTTGATCCATCCGCGAGGGATGCGCCAGATGGCGACCAGCGTAGTTCGGGAGTGGGTGGAACTGTGATGAGCAACCTGTGAGGCCGGAGTGGGCAGAGGCCCGGGGTGGAGGCCGTATTGAGATGACTGCGTCGACAATTTCTGCAGCTCGTGTGTGGCGCTTGCTTGCACCACGCGAGAAGGGGGGGGGGGAGGGCCTATGGCAGGCCTGAGCAACATGGAGTATAACTCATGTTTTGGTGCAGAATGGAGGAAGGGGTGAGGTTGTTTTTTCCTTTTCGAGCCCTTGCCACCTTGCAAAGTGCTGCTGAGCATTTGGCTGGGATAGTGCGTGGCCCAGCTTGGGCATACAAAAGGAGAAGATGCTGTCTAGTTCTACTCTCCAACTGGAGCATTGCATTAGAGAGTGCGATTGCGATGCTACGTTGATGGCCAAGTAGCTCTATGCATAATGGGGCGCACCTCAAATCAAACTTCATTTTTTTGTACATGCCCCTGTTCGTCTTCCTGCTAATCGTTCGTCCCCTTTGGAACAGCTTAACACTCTTGTTCACATCTATCTTTCCTTTGTGGATCTCTTTCCTGTATTGGCGCTGATTGGCCTTCTCTGATGGACGGATGCGTACGCCTGCCAGTTTATTAAACAGAGCAGTCGAGCTGCTTCGTCGACATTGCGCCACTTCTTGTCTTCACACTTCTTGATAGGTGTCCGGTGACAGATCCGTGTACGTCTCTCCACCTGCAGAAGCTCCTCACCGCCATTGTCACCACACTCTTCCTCCCTCTGTTGACCTGGTTTCCATACCCCCCCCCCCCCCCACACACACACAAACACACACACACACCGACCTCTCATATCTACAGCGCCGCAATTTTGCTCGGTCGATTTTCTCTGATCTCCGTTCGTACTTTCCTGCCCTTCTGTTTCTCTTGTGGACAAGGCGCTGACCGAGCCAGGATGAACCGCGGCGTGGCAGTCAAGATCAAATACTTTGATGACAACGGGGGGTGGTCGGAGCGGAAAGGCGCGGCCACCACCAGCGTCGTGTTTGCGCTGAAGAATATCACCGTGGCGAATGTGGACATGAGTCATGTAGACACTGCAGACGTTGACCGTCTGCAGGAGTTGGTCGTCGCGAGTGCGCCGACGGCAGTGGTGATGCAGAACGTCTCGCCGGCAACCCTAAGCCGCATCAAGAGCTACAGCCAGATCCGCAAGGCCTACGCGGTGATGGAAACAAGTCGGTGTGAGCAGCAAGAGGATAGCACAATAGCGTTGCTCCGCCTCGGGCTGCAGTGTGAGACGACTGAGGTGCCCAAGACAGATGGCAAACAGGCATTCCGTGCGCTGGTGCAGGTGAACATTCGTATTCCTAATGGGCCCTCGCTCTCCATCACGGTCTTGCACATGGAGCCCGGCGCGTCCCGTCGTCTCACGTTCGCCACAGCACTGTTGCGGGCGCACCCGAATGTGGATATCGCCGTTCTACTCAGCAACGTGACAGAGGGCATGGTGGTCACTGAGGATTCCTACCGCGAACTGCAGGCGAACCGCGCGATCGCTGGCTTCGTGGATGTGATGGAGGAGGGGATGGAGCGCACCTCGAACTGGACAACACCGTGGACAGTGTGGTTGAAGAGTCCCAAGTACAGTGTTCTGACATCTGCAGCGGATTTATTCGTCGGTCAGGAACCACGCTGCCTTTCCACCACTCTGGTTGCACGCGGGCAGCCAAACTCCATAACGATTCCCATGCCACGCAGCGCCAAGTCTGGCCGTGGGAAGAGTCCCAGTGGACCTCCCGCACCCGGTACCCCCTCGCAGCCTCTCGCGGATCCCGCAATCCTGAGCGCCGAGACGGCAAAACCTCTGATGACGACGTTGCAGACAAACTCATCCGCCACCGAAATCATTCAGCGCCTCATGCGGCAGCAGCAGACCAGCCAGCAGCGGTGGAAGTCGACGCACTCCTTCGTACTCAAAGGCAGTGACGCAAAGCTCTCCACAGCGGAGGCGATGTACGACGTGTCGAACCACTTTGCGAACGCCAATGACGCGGTGGATGCGCTGAACTCGAAGGCTCTGAGCTGGCCTGCTGAGTTTTGTGTAGTGCACAACACGGTGTTGTGCGCTGACACGGTGGCTCACGCTGATCGCCAAACGTTCCGCCGCTACGTTCGCGACAACAAGACGAACGTTAATCTCAGCTCTCAGATCTTTGCCGCTACTACCGCCTTCGCAGCGGCCGTGGCCGCTGCCCCGGTTGTCAACCCAGCTGCCGCCGCGTCGGTGGGACTTCCTGTTTGCACCATTCCTAGCGATAAGCAGTGGTGCAAGGCAGCAAACATGCGCAGCGAGATGGAGGAGTTCTTGACCTTCCAGCGGCAGATGAAGGAGTCGGTGCGGCGGGAGTGGAGCGAGTCTTGTTGCGTGTGTGTGTACCAGATAACACCACGAGAGATGAAGTTCAATGTCACCCCCGCCATCGGCCTGGCCAAGGACAACCTGAAAAAAGCGGTTCACTACCTCAACCACGCGCGAACGTCGTCGAAAGAGACGAATCCGCTCCACGACTATCCGTACGACTACGCCCTCTTGTTCTCTGTGGAGCGGCAGGGTTATTGGCTGATTGCCGCCACGCATGTGCCGTGTGACATAGTGGCGTGCCGCATGGTGGTGTAACCCCTCTAAGAAATACTCGTCGTGAGAGGTGACTCCTCACGACCTCGTTGAGTTCTCGGAACGCATAGAGATCGATGCCGTTGCTGTATGTTGGCTGTTGTGCGGCGCTTTGCGCCCATTTCTCTCTTGCCGTGAGTGATTGATGCCGGCTGCCCCACCTGCCGGCACTATGTATTGGATGTGTTCTCCGTCTGCCTTCCTGTCGCCATGTTTTGCGTGAGAGGTGATTACATGCCGGTTTATCATGTTTCATTTCTTGGTGTTTTTGCTTGACTTTGTGAGCCGATCGATGAAACAGCCAACACGCCATACCCTCTTGTTCATATCAACTGTCCCCATATCGAGCCACTTTCTCATTTACACGCTGGTTTTCGTTGTGTGTTAAAGTGTGGTGCTGTGCAGTCGATGGTTTGTCTTATCCCTGTCTACTTCGTTGTGCTGTTCACCGATCTCGTCTCTTTCGCGGTGTTCGATGCTGTGTTGTTGTACTTTTGATGTACAATTTGGTATAACCGCTGTCGCAGTGGTGGTTGTGTGCTGGTGATGCGTGTGCACTGTGACCGGCAGCGCATCAGTGAGCTTCTGTCTTTCCTCGCTCGAATTCACCCACCACCTCTCTCTTTTATGAGCTTGGGCGTTTGTCCTCTTTTTGTTTGTTGTTGTCGTTGTCGTTGTCGCATCCGCATCACCCTCTTCGTTTTTTCGTTTCCGTGGTGGCTCGCCCTTCTGTCTCTCTCGCTTTTTTCCCTCTCCGCGACCTCACTTCGATGTTTTCGTCGCGTCTTCGTGCGCGTGTGCGCACTCGATTTTTACGTTGTTTTCTTGTCCAAGCAGCCGGCGTGGCGGTTGCGGCGGTTGCGCTGGCGGTGTCCGCTGGCGGTGCAGAAGCGGCGACAGGTGCCGAGGTGAAACTGCTTTACATATGTGTGTTTTTCCTTCCTTTCTTTTTTTTCTTGTCTTTGGTGTTTGGTCGGGTGCGTTTGAGCCGCACATTGTGTGTCTGTCTGTGACACGTGTGCTGTTGGGTGGTGGCACGTACGTATGCTCTTTTGTGTCTCCCCCCCTCTTCTCCTTGTTTTCTTCATACCACGTCTCCCTCTGTCTGGCTGCGTCACTAATCAGGAGCGCATCAACTCCGCCAGTCGAGGGGATTCACCTCAAACTTGACAGCGATGACGCGCGCGTGCACAGAAAAAAAAAGGGAGAGCAACTGTAATGGTGAGGGCTCCGATTGCTTAATCTGCTGATGTGGCGGCGCATCGAGCCATGATGGTGAATTAGTGGCTGGTACGCGGAGGCAAAAGCTTAAACGCCAGCACGTCTCCTCTCGGGGAACTGTATGGGACTGGCTGTGTCAGACCGATGGTTAGCTCGTAGGGGAACTTCTCTTGCCGTGACGCGGAACCCCACGGATGGCGCAGGCCAGCGCTCAGTGTGTGCGTTGGTGTGATTCTGTCTTCTCGTTTTCTCTTTTAAAGATGACGCTGTGCTTCAATCTCATCTCTGCAACTCTCTCTCTCTCTCTCTTTGTTTCTTCGCGTGCGTCGCTGCTGGTCTTTTCAATCGAACCTGTAGCTACCGATTTCCTTTCCACTCCCTCCCTGCACCGCTGAGTGAATTATTGGGAAGCTTCACTTTTTGAAGGCAAAACACACACTCGAACAGAAAAGGTCGCAAGAAGGAACAGGAGGCGCGTCCGGTCGCTCCCCATGCCCTCCCAGAACTCTTTGGAGGGTGTGGTGTGGCCCTCCGGCCTCCTGCTCACCGTCAAGCGGCACCTTGACAACGTGGAGGATGCGGTAAGTCCAAGCATCCCGCCGATGCCCTCCTCGGCGCCGAGTATTTACGACTTCTTCGAGACACATCATGACGTGATTGAGGGCCAGATGCTACACAACGGGTTTGACGCCGCGGTGACGGAGTGTTGCATTGCTTTTCTCATTGGTGTACTGGAGCAGTCGTGCTCCTTGTCTTTTCTTTTGTCGCGGGAGCGGCGCATTATCGCCATGACGGTGCGCCAGGTGGAGAAGCGCCTCCTGAGCAAAGTGCGCTCGAGCACGATCGACTCCAAGCGACGCCGCCTGGATGAGAAAGCGACCAATGAACCGCGGTACGCACGGGTTCTGACGCTAGAGTATCTTCTGAGACTGTACGTATCGTTGCCAATGATTCTAGAGCACTACGACAAATTGGGGAGTGCACGCATGCCGTTGTACGCCACAGCGCCGCTCTGGTGCTTCATCAAAATCACCATGCAGATTCTGAGCGCTGACTCACGCTTCTTCGCTCCAATCACGGAGTACGTTCCACTTCGATGACGGAGGCTTTGAGGAGAGTTCTCTGCGCCACGTTGTTTGCGAGTTGAAGTGCCTGAGTCGACAAGGTGAAGTATACTGCCTCTCCCTCTCTCGGGTTACACTGTACAGTCTCGTGCACACGGTGCGACGTGGGCCATTGCGGCGCGTGGGGCTTGTATCTTCCAGCACAGATATATCTTTCCTCTCTTTCAGCCCATCCTCCTGCCGCAGACACAGGGAGCTCTTGAGAATGTGAGAGCGAAGGCTCCAGGTCTCCTACTCCTGAGGCAGCGTTGTTTCCTGTTCGAGGGGTCTTGAGAGTAGAAGCGTGTCCATGTGCGCGTGTCTGGGGAACGTGGGTAGAGGGAAGGGAGAGGCTGACTGGCAAATGACCCTCTCCTCGTCCCCTCCTCCCTCCCTCCCCCCCCCCCGATCGGTTTGTGCTTCTCTTTCCACACAGGATGCCCTCTGTGGTTTCCTCCCTAGTCCAGCTGTCATGAAGAGGAGCACTGCTTACATGCACGGGCGAATGCATCTCACCCTTCACGTCGGTCGCATCGTCCAGGATCGTACCTCTTCGTGTCTTAGATGTTCATGTGCCCTTTTCATTGCCTGACTTTTCTGCCCCTGTTTATACTGGCCCGCTTGCCTCAAAAAGGGCGCCAACGGCGAGAGCGCTTTTTGCAGTGCTGTGACAGGTGCTGCCACCACCCCTTTGAATCAGAAGACCAACAGGAAGGGGGCGCGGAATGCAGAGTCAAAAATATGACAGTTGTCAATGCATCGATGCTGACACATGTCTCATCTGATACGTCTCTAGACTTACAATATTTCGTTCATCATCGTCTCATCCTTTTGTTTTTTTTCCCGCTACCCTCACAGAACACTATTGGTGCTGTGGTACTTGCTTCTCTATACGCGACCTGCCAAACGCCAGCGGTGAGGACACTATATGGACCGCCCTGTGTGTGTGTGTGTGGAGGGTTTTCTTGTGGTGCGAGTGCTGTGAGCAGGGGATGGACACGTGTTCCGCACTTTGCACACGTGCACTATAGATACTGTTGATAAGAGGCATACCTACCGTATCCCAACTCTGCACGGCCGAGATGAACGGTATCGCTTGTCCGCATTGCACTTTCATCAATGCACCGAACAAGGTGAAATGTGGCGTTTGCCTTCGACTCCTGCGGAAGCGCGAGCGCAACGTCGACAACGCCTTAGATGTGGCAGGCAGGGAAGGACAAGCCGAGACTCCGTCTTCGTCGTCTTTTCCCCTACACGAACCCTCAACGCGGCGAGACGAGAGCGAATCGCTAGCGGCTAGTGGCACTCAAGTACGAAGCGACACGACAGCTTCTCCAATACAACCAGCTGTGACGGAGAGCTGCAAGGGCGCTAGTAACCAAGTCATCCAGTCACACTGCCTAGAGGCAATGCCGGCCGCTTCCTCGCTGGTGTCAACTCTTTTTTCCACAGCCTCTGGTAAGACTGTGACGGTACACCAAGAGTCTCTTCGGAAGGCGACAGAGCGACTGGGGGACGTGGGCACTCTTGACACGACGCGGGTGTCAACGCTGTTTGAAACCGCGAGTGGGAAGGCGGTTACCGTGCAGAAAAAATCGATCGAAAAGGCAAAGGCGTCTTTGGATAACCCGGAAACGGAGTCGACATCGTCTGTCGCCTCCCCTAAACCATTCTGTACACCTCGCGGGTCGACAGTGCGAACGCCAACTGTCCCTTTGCAAAGTGCTGCGGAGTGCTTGCAGGCAGGGTCGCTCTACCACGAGGATGAAACTCTGACTGTGGATGTCGTATGCAACAGTGAGGTACCTCGGCCAATACAGCGAGTGGAGGCTTCGCCAGTGGACTTGGCAGCAAGTAGATCTGATCGAAGCCTTTTCGTACCCGCCCCAGGACGAATGGGTGAGCGAAGACGTGGCTTCGTGCCCCCGAAGCGGCACCCCACCGCCCTGGTGCACGCTATGCCGTCGTCTGCGACACCGCCGGTTCAGACGACCGGGCTAAAAGCTTTGCGCTTTGACCCTGACGCTTGCACATGCCGTAGCGTCACCCCGATCCCAACGCTCTCGTCTATCACATCACTTATGTTTTCGTTCACAGGCAGCGATTGTGGCCGTGTGTTAGCAGGGCTACTGGGCGCCAAGGAGGTGGAAACGGTGCGGCTCGGCCACTGGCACTTCGCTCTCCTTAAACTTGGTGCGAGCCCAATGCACTGTACGATGGAGTGGTGCCGCCATGCCCTCGTGTCGGCAATGGCTCAGGTGCACTTCATGACGATGTCCCCATCTGGCGCGTTGTCGAGTGCGTTTACCCCTCTCATGGTTTTCTTATGGATGATGCACCTGTACAATACCGAGATGGTGAGCGGCGAGCGCCCGGCGTTGCGCAAAATGGTGGAGGGGGACATCTCCAGCGCTTCCCTAGTGGTGTTGTACCTGAGCTCTGTTTGCGAGGAGCGCAGCTCGCCACACACGCGCATCGTTACTCTTTCTGACGGTATCTACCACCTCAGAGTGACGTGCGATGTGCCGGTAAGTAATTTGATTCGTGAGGGGGTGCTACGGCCTGGGCAGAGGATGGCTGTTTGTGGTGCAAAGTTGCTCCTGCACGGGCAGTGCGCGCCCACGGAGTGTGAGAGGCAGGTGGTGTTTAGCATCAATTACAACTGCGTGCGGGCGGTGGCTCAAACGACCTCTTTGGGTGTGTGTCACGGGGAGCCGCTTCCGCTGCCCTTGTCTCTCGTGCACCCTCTCGGTGGGCTCGTGCCGGCGATTGAAGGGGTCGTTGCACGAGTCCTTCCGTCGTTCTTCGTGTCGCAGGAGGGTATCGAGTCGCCGGACACAGCCGATGGCACACGGCAAACGCGCGATCGCAGTTTGAAGACGGTGCGTAGCACTCATGCCCAGCTGCAATGGAGCGAGCGCCTGCGCACGGAGACGGGGGCATTGGCGGAGGGTGAATCACCCGAATCGAGACCTGTTTCGCGAGTGACCTCACTCCTCCTCACCAAGGATGGCGCCGAGGCTCTAGTGCAGCAGTGGGAGACGGTGGATGAGCGTGCCCTTCTAGTCGACGACGACGGTGGCGGGATGTCGCTGCCGGTGGAAGGATCCTGGGTTACGCTGTACGCGGTCAATCCAGCCAAAGCACGCACCGCTGCGGCGCCGTTTTCACGATCCAAACTTTTTTACGCGTCTCGAAAACTTCACTACGTCCCATCCAAGAAGCCCCTTCAGCACTTGCGACGCGTTTGGCAGGCCACCACAGACCACAGATGCACCACTGGGGTCGGCGACGTCGCAGACGTGTGTGGACTTTACATGGGTAGTCACAAAAATGACCAGGGCACCTTCGCACTCCTGCTGCTGCGCGGTGACACCTATGCCCTCCTACAGATCCCTGCGCCCTCCGTTGGGCGAGTGCTGTCATTCCAAATCCCTGCGACCGAGCGAGTCCCGTTGGTTCTCTTGAACGCAACATTTCTCACAGCTGAGGACTCCGTGGCCGGCTCTGACTGCTTGCGGGTCCTTGCCAACGAGTACACCGCTCTCCTCCAGCGATCCACGCAGTCAAACCTGAAGGATGCCTTGGAGACTGCGTTGCAACTTCGTCAGGTTGTGGAGGCCGCTCCTCAAAAGTACACTTCTCGAAGAGCGGAGGTGTTTCGGTCTCTTGATGAGAGTGGACCTAATGGCGGGCTGGGTCTCCAAAGCAGCACATTTTTGTACAGCAGCGGGCCTTCATCAGCTCCAGAGGTGCCACTGGACACGCAAAGTTATGCGCCCCTTGCGAGCCAAGGAGCTCCAGCCGTGTCAGTGACCTCCTCGCAGAGGGAAGGGAAACTACCTTACTACCTGCGCCAAGGTAGCGGCAGCGGGAAGGCGGGTAGACTACAAGGTGTGCGGCTACCCTCCGCATCTTTTCTCGCCCCAGCTGGCATATCTCCGGTACAGCACCCTCACGACATTTCAACAACACACACTTGTGTGCGTGAGCCGCAGCCATCACCATTACCCTCCATCGCTGCTGCTGGAAGCCGCCACTACGGTAATATAGTGGATTTGATGTTTCTTTGTGACCCTCGTCTTTACCGACGCGCATGGCACCCCTTCACAGACGACCCTCTGCAGGATTCACACACCGCTGACGTGCGGCAAAGTGATGTATGTTTCACGCACGCGCAGCTGTGCTGGCGCCTTTCGGCCGACCCAGCAGATTACATAACATCCAGGGTGGAGGAGAGAGGCACCCTCGGCGCTGTGCTGGAGAGTGTGTGCCCGCTGCAGGAGCTGTGCTCTGTTATCGCAGACGAGCGCCAAATCGACGTTTCACTGGCGAGAAGTGAGCGACTTGTCCAGTGGCGTCGTCAGGATTCGCCGACGGTGTGGTGGCGTTTCTTTGCTGACTCGCGTGTTCTCGGCGCTCCTGCTGATTTGGAGGGGGCATCCAGCGAGTATCTGTGGTGGCTACCCGCGGAGTGGGCGGAGGCGATGAGGACGGTCCATACAAAGTTGCAGGGGGCCTTTTTCTTTTTTTCCCTCAAGGGTGAGGTGGTCCGCCATGTGCGCCTCATCTCTGACTCCTGCAACGTAACAGAACTGCCGTGCAACTAGGTGTGGTGCATGGCCACCTGCGGGCTCGTTGTCGTGGATACTACAGGCAAGGTGCTGCTCTAATACGTAACCACTATCCAGAAACAAAGCATTGTTGGTGACTAAACCCAGTTTTCTGTTTTATCCCGCATGAAACTATGTGTGAATAACACGTTCCACATCACCCAGAACGATGCACTCACGTCACGCCATCGATGGATTCTCGTTGTTCGTAGTGATTATCGAAAGGACGTGAGTGCAGCTCCACTGAGGGTATCAGCACGGGCATGCATCCAGTATTCTAACGAAAAAAGCGGGTAAAACGATAAAGTACTGGATACAGGTCGACAATGACGATAGCTCATGAGCGCCTTCATCCATCTTTTGCTGTTCCGGTCTCTTGCTTTTCATTCCATTTCTTTTCTCGGCCATTGACACCCACTCCCACAAAACCACACGCATCCGTCCCACCAAACCGACGACGACGACTTCTTGAACGATGTGCGTGCACCGAAAAGTTATTTATTATCATATTTCTTGTGCGCTTGTTCGTCTGTTATTGCGATTCAAAGATATTGGACCCTAACGCAACGCTCTCACCTTTTACGCCTTTTAGCATAACAGGAGTCCCAACGATTCCCACAAGCTGAAGTGCCTTGCACCTCGAGAATAGTTTGGTGAAGCACTGTTGCATGCCCGCGCTCTTTATGGACACCGACCGTCATCAGTGAAGAATATCTGCGCTTCCCTCCCTCCCCCCCCCTCCCCCCTTCCGCACAGAGCCGCACCGTTTCACCCCGCGTCTATCTGATTTCCTCATATATATTTTTGGTGCACACAGCAGTCGCTCGATTTTCTCCCGCCGTCGTCGCCAACGCGCTGGACCGCAGTGCAATACTAGACAGCGTGCGTTCACTCATTATCGTGCTGTGATCGTTACGCCCCCCCCTCCCCCCTCCCCCCTCCCGACTTCTGTGAGAATCGGGCCAAACATTTTTCCACTGTGCGCGCACGCTCTCAATTGCTCAACTTATTCCTGCAATCAGACGAGTGCGACCCCCCCCTTTCCTTCTCCTCTCCCCGAGTTCTCAATAATGGCCGATCCTGTAGTGCAGTTGTTAGAGATCGAGTTGATCGGTGCGAACCCCGATGCCTATTCGAACCAGCTCCAATGGAGAATGCGCATCGAGGCATTGAGGAGTTTGCCTGACACCGTCTCTGTGTCCTTTGTGTGGGTCGGAAGCGCATCTTCGTCAGAGTACGACCAAGTGCTGGACGAATTCGAAGTCGGGCCGCTGGAAAAGGGTGTCACAGAGTTCACCCTAGACTGCGATGCTCCCCAGATGGAGCTGGTGCCAACGGGGGATGTGTTGGGCGTGACAATCTTGATCATCTCGTTTCAGTACCGGGGACAAGAGTTTTTGCGTGTGGGATATTATACTCAGGTGGCGTACTTCGATGCATATCTTAACCAGAACCCCCCACCGAGTCCACAGCGGGAGCTCCTGGGTAGATTCATTGCCATGCCGCAACCGGCTGTCACTGTCACCCCCATTGAATGGGGTCAGTAGGGAGGCGCCCTTCACAAGCTTGGAAAGGTGACCAGGGGGAACGAGGCAGGTCTCTCGTCAATCCCTTGAAGACGAAAGGCTAGAGGGGGATTTTTTTGTTGCACTCAAGCGGAAGAGCCACCTTCCTTTTTTTTTAATGGTCGCAGTCTCACTGTGTCGCTTTGGGTGCTAGCGAGTGCGGTTTGATCGAACTGCTAGTGTGGAGGCCATGTCTTTTCCGCGCCTTCCTGTGGCGTTTAGGGAGAGTGTATATGATTGATGCACAGGATCCACCTTCTGGTCTTTTTCCCCTGGAAAACGTGCGATAGTTTTCCCGCCATGGGCACTAATTGTGGACCTTTCTAACTGATGTTTTGAAGGGGTTATCCACACTCTGTTTCTCATTTGTTGCTACTTTATCTTGCTCCTCACGTCTCGGTAGCAGTATGAGAATGGCACACATACATCATAGAAGCGTACGTGCAGGATGTGCCGGTGCCCCGTTGTAGTCATCGAGTAGGCTCTTGGAGGGAGGGAGGGAGGGGGGGCACCGGGCGCTTGTTGGGGTACACTGCATAGATGATCTGGTTTCGTTTATCGCTTCCATTTCTTTCTCTTTTCATGTGGGTTTTCATCATTGGAGGCTACGATGATCACATTGTTTGCCTTTATCGGGCTACTTTCTCAATTGTGTTTGTGTGTTTGTGTGTTTTTTTTTCCACTAGGACGTTTTGTGTCTATTATTGTGAGTGTAAGTACACTTACGTGGTAGTATTTGTGGTGGTGGTGGTGGCGGCGCGTGCGTGCGTGTGTGTGTGCGTAGTGAATTACAACGACGAAAAGTCACAAAGGACAGCCCGACCATCTCACGTGTCAACGCACAAACGAGACGTGGTAGACTATCTTTCGCCTACTCTCTTAATGTTTCTCTGAACCTTTTTTTGCATCTAGGCAACCCCCCCCCTCCCTCCTCCCAAGGCCCACTCTTGCTTCTCCGCGAGAGGGAGAAGCTACGTTGGCGGACAACTGGGCGCGAAGATCCCCAAGGGGGTGGGGGAGGCACTTTAGGGTGTGCAAAAGAAAGGTATCATCGTCTGCGCACTCCTTTCAGGTTCAAGTGTGTATCGCTCACTTGTTCCATCATGGAAACTGAGGACGGGGATGTCAGTCCCCCCCCCCCCCCACTCTCTCTGTGTGCGTGTTAGTTTAACCTTAACATTTATTCTTCCCTCTCCCGCGCTTCTCTCTGGTTCACTACTGCTTTGCCTCTACTATTCCTCTGTTGTGTGAGACTCTGCCGGAACCCTCTACACCCCGCACTGCACAATCGAGAGACCATCGAGAAAGACTCATTCGGGGTGGGGGGCTACCAGCATTTATCCAGACGGCTTCTTCCGCGGTTTTTTTTTTTGTTGATAACAACAGGGGTGATCCTTCCTCATCCGCTATCCAAGGTATGCGCTGTGGTGACTCCTAGGGGCCCACTTTAGAACACTAACACCAACATAGACTTTCGAATCGCTTTCTGTAGGAGGCGTGCTATACAAATATCATCAGGGCGACGAACAATCTCGATGCTATCTCCAGCTGCTGTAAACGCGTTCATTCGCGACGAGCGCGCGTGGCAGCGTGCAGCAAAGCAACCGCTCTGCGACTGTGCTCTTTCGTCTAGCAAGATCGGCAGCAAAGAGGGGAATTGGCTAGTCTTCCGGAGTGGGAGCAGTGACAACACAAGCTCGTTGAGGTTCGCCAACACCCTTCGCATCTCTGGGTCGACTAACAATGTCGATACTTTTGCTGTGTCCCACACCCATTCAACGCTGTCGCATCCGCGCTGGAACAGCAGCGCACGCTCCGAATCAGACAACGCATACACAGATCATCTGCATCAACTCCTCGTACGCAACTTGCACCGAAAGGGAACACCAGCCCTACTGAGCAAGAGGAGAGAGTCACAACTCGCGCGTGTGCCCCGCATTCGGCCTGGTGCCCGACATGCGTGTTGTGGAAGCGGCATTGAGCATCAGGTGCAGCAACTGACCAGTCTGGAACGATATGACCGCCATCGGCTGGTGACTTTGGCGAGGAACCGCTTCAATGCCATTGCGTCGTCTTTCTTCGGAGCTGCAGCGAGAGAGCTGCTGGCATGCGAACTTGGCAGACGAAAAACTCTCTTCCGCGAGTGGCAAGAAGCCTACCGAGACATGGAATCTTCGATGAACCGTGAGCTCTCAGTGCGCACAGGAATGACGCCGCAGGATTTCAAGGCGGTATGCCGGGTTATCGGCACCGAGGCTATCATGCGCAGGCGGGTTCAAGTGTTAGAAAGACAGAGTCGAGAACTGTACACGCGTATCATTTACCTCCACCAAATGAAGACTTTGGGGAAGGAGTTGGATGAACGTCGTCGTGCCACGCTTTAGAAGGGACGTGGTGTCTTTATACTTTTGAAACACGATTCAGCACACAGCGGTCCCACTTCAGGTGGGGACGTCTCTCATGCGTGGTTCGTAGTTGGTGCCAACAGATGGGCGGCCTGTAATGTTGCGTGAGGCGGTATTGAACTGGTGTAGAAAATGCATGTTTTTATACACACACACACACACGTGAACATCAAAGATCCGTTTTAATCTGTGGTTCCGGTGAGCTTGGGTTTCACCGCGTTTTGCCGCACATTTTCGCCTCCACTCATGCGTCAGTTCAAAATGGAGGCTGCGCGAGGTGAAAACTGTCCATGACAATCGCATGCAGCTAGTGTCGCGTCACAGACGCACCGATGCCTCGAGAAGCCACTGAAAAAAAAAAACGAGCTCCTTTGCTTCTCATGTTTTCCTGATGACTCGGGCCCTAAGAATCCGGAAAAGGTCAACCGAGCTCTGAGACGCCGCACTGTTTCAGAGGCCCGATGCATTGCCTTCGCTTCTTCCTCTCGTTACCGCAGCAGGGTGTGAGTGCGTCTTTCCCCTCTTTTGGAAGTGTTTTTTCTGTGTTCCTCCTGATCTTCACCGATTCTCTTCACACTATCTCCACCAAACTTACGCGGTCCTTCTTATCCTCCCTTTCTTTTGTGAGGTCTGAGTCACCCTGTTTCTGCGCCTTGCCTTTCTCTCTTCTTTCAGCTTGTGCCCTTCTGACGCCCCACCCCAGTGAAGGGTATTGCACCGCACGCTTCAACAACGTTACATTCGTTTTTCTATCGCGCTGTGGACCTGGGGAGAAAAAGAAACGCGAAGGGAGGAAGCGGACTCTGTCATCTTCGCGTTATTTTGTGCTCTGCGTCTTTCCTCGAGGGTGATCTAGCTTGCGCTCTGTCTTGATGCTTTTGGGGAGGCTCTTGTTTTTTGTTTCCTCAGGCCTGTGTACTTAATTTTTTTTTTCGGTTTAATGGGCTGAGTTTGGGCTTCGTTGCTTTCCACAGGCACACCCCAACAACAACAAAAGAAGAAGTAATTACACACCAGTACACAGTCCTCCGTGCTGGATAACAGGCAATGATGCAGCCATTTTTCTGGATTGTAGTCGCTGGAGTCTTTGTGTCTTTTCTGACCGGCGCCGGCATGGGTATGAACGATCTCAGTAACGCCTTCGGGACCACCTACGGGGCGAGAGTGCTCACACTGCCTCAAATCGTTCTTCTCGCATCTATTTGTGAGCTGGCGGGTGCCTTGAGTCTGGGCGGTGCAGTAACAGCGACTATATCAGGGGGGATCGCCAACATCGCTGACTTCGTAGATCACCCCTACATGCTTATGTACGGTATGCTGTGCGCTGGCGGTGCTGCCTTTTGCTGGCTTAGCAGCGCAACGTGGCTGATGCTTCCCGTTTCTTCAACACACAGCATCTGCGGGGGTGTCATGGGCTTCGCTCTTGTCTACGGCGGAGCTGGCTCGGTCAACTGGGCGGCCAGTCAAGCCGCGTTTCCGTTTGTGAGGGGTGTAGCACCGATTATTGCTTCCTGGTTTATTTCCCCGCTCCTCACTGGCGCAGTGGCAGCCACCATCTTCGCCATTGTGCGCCGGGTTGTCCTTCGACCAGAGAACTCGGTGCAGCGGGCTATACTGACGCTCCCGATCATCGTCGCCATCACGTTTTTTTTTGAATCCTTCTTCATCATTTACAAGGGTGCCGAGAGTAGCTTGCACTGGGGTGTGGGCCATGCAGCCTGCGTGGCGATGTCAATTGGCGTTGGCGCGGGGTTGTTTTCGTGTTGCTTTGTCCCGCTGTTGAAACAGCGTGTAGGACGGCTGGAGCAGCAGCCTACGGAGCTGGCCGAGGAGCATGCCCGCATGGTCAGCGCTCTCGAGGAAAATCTACTCCATTGTGGCCGCTTCGATGAGCTGCCACTCGATTCCGGTTTGAAGGGATCCCATGAGGCTCGGGAGTCTGAACATACCTCGCCAGCGCCGCGGTCACCGCCACGTGCGCCCGAGGCTCCCGCTTACGCCTTGGCACCGAGTTGCTGCACCAGTGGCAGGTTCGACATGGCCGAGGGTGTTCCTGGCGCAATTGTGCGCGACGACGACGCAGTCGAGGAGAATGATGTAGCTTTGCGAGCAGATCGATCCGCTGTCACAGCGAGTGGGTTGGAAGTGCAGCTCTACAACCCGCGCGTCGAAATGGTGTACCGCTACTTGCAGATCCTGACCGCGGTCTGCGCGTCTTTCGCGCACGGGGCAAGCGATGTCAGCAACGCTGTCGGCCCATTCGCTGCCATCATTTCCGTGTACCGGACAGGGGAGGTACAGGCAACGGCATCGATTCCCTTCTGGGTTCTTGGATTAGGTGGTGCTGGCCTTGTTGTGGGCTTGGCCACTTTTGGTGTGCGTCTGATGCGGCTCTTGGGAGAGCAAATCACTGTAATCACGCCCGTTCGGGGCTTCTCAGCAGAGTTGTCCGCGGCGTTTGTAGTGTCGTTTGCCTCTGCCTATGGAATCCCTGTATCATCCACGCACTGCATCACAGGAGCCGTTGTTGGGATTAGCATGTTGGATGTTGGTGCTCGCAACGTGCGGTGGGCGATAGTGCTCAAGATGTACGGTGGGTGGGTTTTCACGCTGGTCTTCACGGCAACTCTCTCCGCTATCTTCTTCGCTCAAGGTATCAATGCACCGTCTCGGTGCCATGCGGGGTGCACTCAAGGTGTCAGAACGTAGGTGGAAACATAATTCCTCAAGTGCCCTGTGTTGGATCGGCTCTCGCTCACCCGTGAGGATTCGGCCTCTCAGCTTTTCCGGCCTGTTCTCTTTTTTTTTTTGCATTGATAGACGGTTGCATCAGGTCCCTGTGTCGCATCTCCTTACCACGTTCTTTTTACACGATTTCTTTTTGCTTCTTTACACCGCTTTTCCATTTGCATGCCTGTCCGCCTTACTTCACACACTCCCCACTGTTGCTCTCTGTTAGTTCCTTCCTTTTTTCCCTTTTCCACCCGTTGCGTTGATGCCCAGCATATTAGGTGTGCTCTGGCGTCTCTTTCCTGTGTGTGTGTGTGTGTGCTTGGGGTTGAATAAGGGAGGAGAGCGACTGGGGAGATTCGTGTTCCTCGGGGCTACTGATTCACTGTTCCCTCCTCTTTTTTGAAGCGTCTCCCATTTGCATCCCGTGTAATATATTTTTTCAAAAATCTTTTTACATCTTTTTATCCCCACTTTGGCGAGACAGGCATGATGTGGGAACACCTCTGCCTTCCTACTTGTCACCTTTTCCGAGAGTCGCGTCCCTCGATCCGAGCCTTAGGCTGACCCTTTCTTTCCCCCTGCAAGCGACCTCACACACCGCATCTACCCGACTTTCCCCGTTACCCGATGCACATAGGGAGACGTCTCACATTATAATGTAAGAGGTGTGGGTGAGGGAATACGCTGCTATGTACACTGGCCTAGCGCATCTTTATTGATTACGCGGTCTACATTCAATGCTGTCACTAGTTGAGTGATTTTTTTTTGCTCCTCTTCATTTTCGATCTTTTTTCATCATCGCTCGCCGTTGAAAATTAGGCCACAACCGAACATTTCGTACATGAGCTCACCACTCTTGTCTCGAAGTGTGTGCGAGTTGAGGGCAGTAACACTAGACAGGTGGGTCAGGTGGAGGAGAAGTGTATGAGTATCTATCGACGCCCACCCCAGCCGCACTGCCGTCAACCGCCTCCGGCTATTTCCCGACTTCCACGTTTGGCTGCTTTAGTTACATCACGCGCACCGTTTCTGTTGCCCAGGCTATTCCGTCCCATCCCTGCTGCTCGTAGTGTTCTATGCGCCACACTGGTCAAGGACGTCCCACGCGACCCATGTTTTTGTGAGTTTGAATGCTCTTTCTGGCATTTTTGACGTTTATGCAGTAGCGCTCAATCCCCACTGCCGGTCTCTTCCCCCCTTTATCCACGTTTCTTCTTTTTTTTGTTCCTCCATCACCAATGTTACGGTGTACGAAACCATTTAGCTGTTCACTGCATTTTTCAATGCACAAACGTCTTCGCCGTGCTGAGGACACAGGAGGCCAGCCGGTAAAGGCTGCAAGAAGTGCAACCGCGCAGGAGTCGCCCTTTTCCGCAGGGGAGCTTGGCGATGGGACACCAGGGAATCCGTATCGTCTTTTATTGCGAAACAAGCCGAACAGGTCTGGCTGCCTTCACTGCCCGACCAACTCATGCCACTGCGTATGGTTTGACGAGCAGCTGAAGCACTGCTATACGTCTCTTTCGCTGAAGCGGGAGACGGAGCGCGTCAAGAGACGTGAGCTCTGCGCCAAGTCTATCTTGCCACTCTTCGTCACTCGACTAGTTCGCATTGCCAACGTGGCGGCTGAGGAAACATTTTATGATCTTGGTTGCGGTAACGGCAGTGTCCTTTTCCAGGTTGCCGCCTTGACAGGTGCGCGGTGCGTCGGGGTGGAGATTAACCCCCACAATGCGGAGCTTGCAAAGGAAGCGTGGTCGTTTCTTCGGCCCATTTTTGAGTCCAAGTTCAAGCGCAGCCTTAGTGTGGAGATCATCTGCGCCGATTTTTGCACTATTCTGCGTGATCCTACATACTTTTCTGGAAGTTGTGTTATCTGGGCAGCCAATTTGCTGTTGCCCAAATCGGTGAATCACTACCTATCGGAGCGGCTGCGCAGCACTCCGCGTGGGTCGCGCGTAATGTGCTTCGAAGATCTTTACCCGCATTCCCGCTCCGTGTCCCGCCTTCGCGACCCTGACGCGTTCGAGAAGTTCGACATGTTCGATTTTGAGTGGCAGCCGGACAGCGTTGAGTGGTGCTCCCAGGCCGGTCCGTTTTTCTGTTATGTGAAGCGCACTTGACTTCGTTGTGCTGGCGTGTGTCTGTGTCAAAAGCGGGAGGGAAGTCTCCGGTAGTGTTCATTGTATATCTACTACCCCTCTTGCTGAGCACAGTCTTCGTCCCTCCCCTTCCCCCCCCCCCCTCCCTCCCCCTCCCGGATTCCTCACCCATAGATTGCGAGAAGAGAGGCAGGTCTTTTGCACCCAAGGCGTGCGCGTGGTACCCCATAGCACGACCGAGCTGGGCCGACAGGCTGCTCCCCTCTGACCTGTGATAACCACTGCCTAGTCATCCTCTCTCTCGTTCAATAGGCTGTTTGATTGCTCGGTGTCGGAGCCAAATACTTGTACATTCCCCCCACGAGGTTTTAACCTCTGCTACACCTTATATATATCCGCATAGTGCGTCATGTCGCGCACACTTCTGTGCGTGCATGTTTTCTTTTGGTGCGACAATTTCTTTATTGTTTTTCATTTTAGTTTTTTCTCTTCCTGTTGTGTCGTGCACACACACACGCACACTTGATGAACATGTTTGGACAAAAACGGCTTCCTTGCCTAACAAACAAACAGGGAAATTTGGGAGTGTGTAGAGCAACAGCGCTTCCAGTCATCGAATGCCATTCCTTCCCACAGAAGTGTACTCAGCAAGCGCCAATGAGGGCACCTTCACCCTTTCCGCCTGTTTCTAATACTTTTCTCTAATTTTGCACAAGTAAGAAACGACTGGTTCGGCTGATGTGGTGCCGAATCATTTTTACCATTCGGCTATCTTACGGTAGCACGCGCGCCCTCCCCCCCCCCCCCTCCTCCCCCTCGACCGACTGACTGACTGACTGACTCACATCATGTAAAACTCCTGGGCCCTCGGGAATACCTTTTCGGTGACCCTAACACCGGTTTCAATTATGCTGCTTCTCACCGCTGTTTTCGATCCGAACAGCCATCTCTATCCACTCTGTCACTCTTTTTCTCGATAAAACGGTTTTTTTTTTTGCTCCGACTCACGTGGGCCAAGGAAACAGTTACCACACAATAATCCGCACTCTGCTGTGCGGCGCTTTCTACCTTATGCTGTTTCTTGCGCGAGACGGAATGCGTGGCCAGTTGGTTGACGTGGAGACTCACACCGTGCTGCGCAACTACACTATTGGTGAAGTGGCTAGAAACGCATTGATTTACTCCCCCATCAGCCAGGCAGTGATCGCGCACCAAACACGCAACTGCGCTGTTTTCCTCTCCGCAGCGACGCAGCAGCCCCTCCAGCGCGTTTTCACACCAGAGCTAGTCACGAGCTGCGCTGTCACTCGATGCGGCACCTTTATGATTGCGGGCACGGCTAACGGAACCGTCCTTCTCTGGAACTTGCACTCTGGCGACCTTATTAAGAACTACAAGGGTCACTTGCGTGCGGTGCACTGTGTCGCCATCTCCGCCGATGACTCCCTCGTCGCAACAGCGTCCGAGGACTCTGTTTGCAAGGTATGGAATTTGGCGACAATAGCCTCACTTCGTATGCGTGAAGTCGTTCCGCGGTGCGTGTTCGCCGGACACTCCCTCGATGTTTGCTGTTGCACTTTCCTCAACCACTCCAACGTGCTTCTCACTGGATCTAGTGACCGCACCTGTCGTCTTGTAGACCCCAACACAGGGGAGCAGCTCCGCTCCATCACGGTCGGGGATGCCGTCACAGCTGTGGCTGTGAGTCTTGACGACGCATCAATCATCGCAGGCACACAAAAGGGATTTTTGTTCTTTACCGAGCTCTACAGTGCAACTAATGGGGTTTGCACTGGATTTCGGGAAGACGGTAGTCTCCGAGAGCCGATCCTGCGATCACCCAGCGCAGATGGCCACAACTCACCAATTATGTTTCTCCGTTGCCTGCCGTCAGCACCGTCGCTCGTGCTCACGGCTAGCGAAGGCGGTGCCGTCCTGTCGTTTGATATTCGAGAAGGGGGGCTCGTGAAGGAGTGCATCAGCCCCCAAAAGGGTCGGCTGCTCAGCTGCTGCGTTGTGCCGCGAGCCTCGCTGCTCGTGAAGGGGGTTTGTGCGCCTCTGGACAAGAATCCCGTCGATCCTTCGCAGGGCAACTACCGTGTTATACAGTGCGCCCTCCCACCGAGCCAAGCCAAGCGTAGCGCAAAGCGAGATCGTGACGGGGAGGCTGCCGTGCGACAGGGGCCGGCTGAAGACGCCGACAGTGATGCTCTTGCGAAGGCTCGTGCAAGGGTAGAGGAACTGCGTGATCTTCGTGCGAAGCTCCAGTACAGACTACACAAGCTTTCAGCACCACAACGCTCCTGACCAGGCAATCATTGGACCTGTGCGCGGCGCCTGCTTCCACCATCCCCTCATGTGCTCGCATCTCTTCTGCGCTGGCTTATGCGTGTCCTCGTCGTTGTCTCCCCTTTTATAATGTCATCGATAGCCGAGGTCGCAGTTTTCAACCCTCCACTGTAACTCGTGTAACGGGGTATGGTAGACCCCTGTCGTGTGTTTTGAGAGAGACGATCTCACTAAAACAACAGGAAAAAAAATAAAAACGAGGACCCTGCCATGTGGGATGCCGTTGTGCCCTGACCAGTTTCAGAGGATGATGGAGCCCTGACACACGTCTCTCCGTGGAATACCCCACCCCAGTACACTACGTTCAACCTATGCGGCGTTATTTCCCCAGACGGAAGCCAAGGTGTGTTCCCTAGAGCGGGCAGAATGGCATCATCTATTTGTGTAATTGCATCCGTTGGGAATCGCGATGTGACTGCGCCAAGAACTCTTTGCTTTCGGGAGCATGGCTCCCTTGTCCGCTTTCTAGGGGATCTGTGGAAACGTTTTATCCCTCTGTTGCTGGCTCTTTTTTTTTTCGTATTTGCTGTTCGCCACACCCCACTGCGTGTGCGCTGCTCCCGTGAGGAAGATCACAAACAGAATATTGCGCTCGACATTTTCACAGCTCCGCGCGCCATGTCAGCCTTCGGGGAGGAATACCAGCGAAAAAAGCTGGAAATGCTCCCCGCGCTCATGGGTATGCGGGGTATTCTCAACCACCACATCGCGTCGTTTGACCACTTAATTGAGGTAGAGCTGCAGCGAATCTTGTTGAACGAGTCCAACGTCGAAATCAAGAGCACCGTCGACCCCGACTTTCTGATCCGCTATCAGAACATTCGTGTCTGTCGTCCTCGGGAGATTGTCGGCAAGGGTCACGTGCCAAAACCTGTAACTCCGCACGAATGCCGCATCCGGGACATGACTTATCGAGGCGACATGATTGTGGATGTTCAGTACACCAGCCGTGACCGCTCACGGGCGATGTTAGTTGAGAAAGACGTGAAAATCGGTACAATCCCCATCATGCTCAAGTCGAGTTGCTGCAACTTGCACCGCAGAACGCGCGAGGAACTGGTGAACATGCGCGAGTGCCCGCTCGATCCTGGTGGCTACTTTATTATCAAAGGTGTAGAGAAGGTCTGCCTGGTCCAGGAGCAACAGAGCAAGAATCGTGTCATAATCGAGGCAGATGAGCACGATAACATCTCGGCCCACGTGCAGAGCAAGACGCACTACTCGATTTCCAAGTGCGCCGTTACCTTCAAGAAGGGCAGGATTGTACTGACGCATCGTTCATTCACCGAGGACATCCCAATCATGGTTTTGCTCAAGGCACTCGGCTTGGAAAATGACCAGCACATCACCCAGTGCATCGGCACCTCACCGGAATTTCAGGAGATTCTCTTTCCCTGTTTCGAGGAGGCGCGCATGCTGAACATCGTCACGCAAAATGATGCCCTTCAGTACATCGGTGAGAAGCGTAAGGAGACGACGTGGGAGGCGGAGGAAACACAGCAGCGGCAGGTTACCAAGTCAAAGGCCGACAAGGCAGCCGAGTTCCTCGCCAACGTGCTTCTCTGCCATATCCGGGAAGCGCAAGTGCAGAAGGACTGGAATTTTCGCCACAAGGCGTTCTACGTTTGTTTCATGGTGCGCGGCATGATCGAGGCTAGTTTCGACGCCTCCTTGCTTGATGAGCGCGACTTTTACGGCAACAAGCGATTCGAGACCACCGGCACGCTGATGGCTCTCTTGTTCGAGGACTTGCTCAAACAATTCAACCGCGTTGTAAAGACAGCGATGGATCAACAGCTGTCCAAGAAGGACTCTACCAAGCCATTCAACGTGAAGCAGCTGATGGAGAGCAAAATGGAGGTAATTCAGAATGGCATGCGCATGGCAATCAGCAGCGGAAGGTGGGACTTGAAGCGCTTCAACATGAACCGACAAGGCATCACACAGGTGCTCTCTCGTCTCTCCTACATTGCTTGCCTCGGTATGATGACGAGGCTAGCGTCATCGTTTGAGAAAACGCGCAAGGTAAGTGGTCCCCGCTCGCTGCAGCCGAGTCAATGGGGGATGGTGTGCCCCTGCGATACGCCAGAGGGAGAAAGCTGTGGTCTGGTCAAAAACTTCGCTACTCTTAGCCAGGTTACATTAGACTTGAACGACAACTATGTGCGTGCTGCTGCCCATTCACTGGGTGTCGAGGAGATCGACACGGTGACGCCGACCGACTTTCTGCACTACCACAGCGTTTTCCTCAACGGCATCTTAATTGGCATTCACCGTTATCCCAATCGACTCTGTGCTGGTATTCGCGCTCTCAGGCGCTCGGGTCGTCTTCACCCTCACGTGTCTATTTCAACGCAGCCACGACAGCGTACGGTCCAGATCGGCAGCGATGGCGGACGAATCGTTCGCTTGCTCATCATTGTCCGCGACGGAAAGCCGGCAGTCACCTCTGTTCACCTCGACCGGCTGCGCAACCGCCTCTGCACTCACAACGACTTTCTGGCAGAGGGACTAACTGAGTTCGTCGACGTGAACGAGTCGAATGACTGCCTCATCGCTGTCTACCCTTCTGATATTGGGCCATACACAACCCACCTCGAGGTGGAACCGCTTTCGCTGCTTGGTGTGGTGGCCGGCATCATCCCGTACCCGCACCACAACCAGTCTGCCCGAAACACCTTTCAGTCTGCGATGGGTAAGCAGGCCCTCGGTACTGTGGCGCTCAACCAATACATACGGGCCGACACGATACTGCTTCTCGGTGCCTATCCTCAGCGACCTCTGTGCCGAACGAAAGCCATGTCACTGACAAACTACGAAAAGCTCGGCGCCGGCATCAACGCCATGGTGTGCGTCATGAGTTACAGCGGATACGATATTGAAGATGCGCAGGTGTACAACAGGGCCTCGCTGGATCGTGGGTACGGCCGTTGCGTCGTGTTGCGCAAGCACGAGGTGGACTTGGAGAAGTACGCCGGAGGCGAGTTTGATGTGATTTTACCTCCCGAGAAAAACAGTGGTGGCGGTAAGTTCAAGGCGCTCAATGCAGATGGTGTGGCCAGCAAAGGTGCCTTTGTGCAACAGTACGACGTCCTCGTGAACAAGTTCACCCCAGTCGCCGGTGGCGACCCACGACCGGCGCCGCTGGTGTACAAGTACCCCCAGCCGGCATTTATTGACCACGTTATCATATCGCCTCCTGGCGACTACGACAGGTCGCTCGACGTCGATCAGAAAGTGAAGGTCGTCACGCGCGAGGTGCGGCCCCCGGAACCGGGGGACAAGTTCTCATCACGCCACGGACAAAAAGGCGTAGTCGGCTTAATCGTGAACGGGGTGGATATGCCGTTCAACGAGCGCGGCATTGGCCCCGACATGATTATGAACCCGCACGGCTTCCCCAGTCGTATGACGGTTGGCAAGTTGCTTGAGCTTGTTTGCTCGAAGGCCGCGGCGCTCCGCGGTTCGATGGGCGACGGCACCGCCTTTGGTGGGGACTCCGCGGACAGCATCAGCAAGCAGCTTCTCTCGTTTGGCTACAACTACCACGGAAAAGACGTTTTCTACTCGGGGATCACAGGTGAGTTGATGCAGGGCTACGTCTTTTTCGGGCCCATCTACTACCAGCGTCTGAAGCATATGGTCACAGACAAGATGCACGCGCGGTCGACCGGGCCACGATCGATGCTGACTCGGCAGCCAACCGAGGGTCGGTCGCGCAGTGGTGGTCTGCGCGTCGGTGAGATGGAGCGCGACTGCATGGTTGGCTACGGGGCGTCGAATCTACTCAACGAGCGGCTCCTTATCAGCTCCGACATGTTCACGGCGGACATATGCCACGTGTGCGGCAACCTCGGCTACAACAATCGCTGCACTTACTGCAAGACAAAGGGAACTACCTCCAAGGTCAACATGCCCTACGCCTTCAAACTCCTTATCCAGGAGCTGCAAGGCATGGGTGTCAGCCTTCGCCTCACCATGGACTCCCCAACCTAGCTGCCCGAGTAAAGGGTGTGTTGGCTTCGTTTTCTTTTTCATCTTAAAGTCGCTACGTGTAATGGACAGAAAAGCGACAAAGTCCGCTTATGAATTGATGTGTCGCATGTGTGAAAAGTTTCGCTTCCTGCGGGGCCTCTGCTAGCCCCATAATCATTGCGGCACCGCATCACTGCCCTAAAACTCCCATAAAGTGTGGCCCCTTTTCTGAGAGACCACAAGAAGAGAGAAGCGGCCCGCTGTTTCTCACGCAGCGGGAGGCGTAGCTAAACATTTGATGCCCTCCCCTGGTTCTTCCCCGCGGTTTCCTCTGCTCCTTTTTATGTCCTGCATACTTTTTCTTCTTTGCTCGTGTTTCACTTGTCTTTCTTTTAGTCCTCACAAAAAAAAACCCACATTTCAAGCTTAGCCCTGCTATTCCTTCAATGGGAACTCTGCATTCTATTGGTCATGATTTGGTTCTCGTTGTCACCTTCGGCTGCTGGCTGCAGTGAAGTGTCAGGGTTAGAGTTGTATTGGCGAGGTCGTTTCGACGGAAGCATTCGAATGGTTCTTGATTTTCTGGACGGGTTGAAAGTTCTACACGGGAGGGGGGGTCCGAGCGAGGGGGTCGGGTACCATGTGGTCGGCCTGCTTCCCGAGTGAGTGACGCACATTCACTGCTATGCAGTGTGTGGTGCGGGGGATTTCTGGCGAATGCATGTCCGGGTTTCGTCCGAGATGTCTGGTCCTGGTGTATTTTTGGTACCCCAGACCCGGGTGTACCCGGGACGGTTTGGTCCCGTGCACCTTGTGTGCCGATATGCTCCTGAAGTGGTTTTCTACAAATGTGATGTCACATGTGTGTATGTTTGTTATCTCTTTACCGAATGATTATTCGTTCTCTCTCCTTCTACCTCTGTCTCTTATGGAATTGGATACAAATCCAGTAAGTAATCTTAGTGGGTTTAATGCGGTCTCTGACGCAAAAACGAAAACAAAAACACATTTTGCACAAAAAATACCGAACGCACTCAGTCACGCAGATCCGCAGCTTCTCGTCATCTAGCCGTTCAAGAAGTTCCGCCACGTCACAAAAAGACGATTGTACCCCACAACATTCACGCTTAACAATGAGCAAGACGACGGATATCGCTTCGCTTCCCACCGAGGAGGGCGATGTGGACATCAGTTTCTTTTTGAACAACCCAAGCACGTCGACTAGAGCGAAGACGTGGAGAGGTCTCCGCAAACAAGGGATCATTTCAGCGGAAAGGTATCACGAAGAGCTTGTGCGCCTGGCGATGAGTCTTGAAAAGGACAAGGAAAGGGACCAAACGACGCCGTTGGACGGTGACGCGAGGATTCAACACAACACAGTGGAGGCGCAAACAAACTCCGAAGACATACTGATCTGTGAGTGCATGAATATGGAAGATGCAGACAAACAGGCCATCAGAGAGATCAGGGCAACCGCAGACCCGATAGAAGGACTGCAGGAAAGACTGGAAGCGGCAATCGAAGCATCACAGGTGACACCAGTCATGGCAGCGTCGGCGGTAATCCTGCTCGGTCTATCCGGACCGGAGTTGAAAGAATTGAGCGATAGGGAACGGATCGCTTTATGGTTCGATATGTTTTTCGAAGAACCCAAGGCGACGCGCCTTTTCCGGTACAACGTGCATGTTGCAAGGGCAATGGGAGCCCAGATGCGCACATGGCGCAAAATTCTCCAGGAAGTCAACGAGCCGCTGCTTCCACAAACGCCGCGTTTAGCGAGATTCACACGGGGCATGATGGAAACAGCGCAAGCTGCAGTAATGACTAAAAAGGCGGAATTTGAAGGCGGCGCTGGTTACACCAGAAAAACCAAAAGTCCGTTTCGGGATGCGACAGAGGATAAATGTGACCCGCTTGAAGGTGGAGCTGCGTATGCGCAAATAGTGGGCACGGACGGGTCAACAATTGGAGCGATGGACTTGAGCAGCTGGGATGAATTCGCCGCCACTCTTTACGCAAAGTTGGACACTCTCAATGCCAATGATCGTGAGCTTGTTTCTCGGATGATGAAAGAACGCATGCGCGCGCAAACGCGCCAAAGCACTCAATACCGCTCAGACGCCCCCACAAATTACAAGAGTTACCAAGGACGAAATTATTCAAATGGAGGCAGGCGAGGCGGCTACGGCAACGGAAACGCAGGAGGCAGAGGCCACACATACCGAGGAGGCGAACCGCAGGAAAATCCAAAAAACTGATGCACGGCGGAACGGCAGCCGTCGTTTTGAAGGAGGGATCCACACACACACCAAAAAATATGTCGAATATTGCCCGCGAATTCGGCAAGGAGGTGTGGGGCGGCGATATGCTCGAAGGCAAAACATCATAAAACTCGACGCAATTTACGAGCAGTACCTCCCACCAAAACGCATCGTTCCGTCGGATACAATGGTGTACTTGGACCGTGATAAAACCCAACAACTTACGAAGATGGTGCGCGAGCACGGCTTTGTTTATTTTCCAATCTTTATTATGAAGCATTGGATAGCGGGCATTTTGGAGCAAGACGACGAGGATGCAACAGGCATTCAGTTATCCCTTTATGATTCCGCACCATCCCCAATCTTGGAGCAACAACTCAATGAGAACCTCAAAAAGGTTTGGCCGGCTTTGCGTTTGGTGAAACAATTTTCGCCACGTCAGGAACGCTATAGCAATAATTGCGGTTTGTTCATGTCCGCGGCATTTTTCAGCCATCATTTACAATTAATGGTTGATCACCGTCGCGATTTGCCACGGTGTTTACGACGATTATTTTTTGCAGCGTCGCAGTATCACCCGCCTCGTGATTATTTCCTCACGAAAATGAGAAAGGTACTCACGAACCACCCGGTGTCTAGGAAAGATTTCTTTTACGATGAAATCGCGAAGATGCCTTGGAAGCGTACAAAAATGGATGACGCGGTCCAATCATCCGGATCACGCGACGCTCTCCACGGAGGCGGTGGTTTAAAGCAGTCGAAAAAGTCTCCGCCGAATCGGAAACGCCCCACGACACGCACCACACGAGCGGGCCAGAGCATTCTAAAACCATCTTCGAGACAGAAGAAAAGGGAAACCAGGATGCAGAGGAACGTGGACCGAGCTGCGCGAACGAGGCGCACACCACAGGAGAGCAATTCGACAGCGGTGGGCTGAGGACCTGGAGCAGCAGCTCTGCGGTGAGGATGGCGAGGCGACCCGCGTGCTGGAGAAACTGCGAAAATACCAGCAACAATGCCATAGGAATCCGGACGGTAAACTAGGAGATCCGGACCTCGAGGCGGACCGGTTCCAGGCGAGGTACTCGGCACATGCGGAACCTCGCGCCGCGCAACTGATGCTGCGATGCATTGTGGAACACCATCGCGTTCCAGATGGTGCACGCATCGCGCTGGCAACGGATCACCGGGCGATTGTGATTGCACAAAAGCACCTGAACGGTTTCGGTGGCATTGGCAGAGGCTATGCACTGAACAAACTTTTCGAGTACACATATGACCTCTGGTATGACAGAGGCATCGACGTAGTGTTTTTCTACGTCGAGGGTGCGCAGAATCCGGCTGACGCCTACTCGCGCCACTTTGGGGTTGACGCGACGGGGTTGCTGGAGGTGGAGCGTGTAGCTCCCATCGGTGTGCCGTTTCTCCGCCAAACGTGGTGCCCGCTATGCGAAGAGCGGCCCCGCGAGGAGGGCGGAGAAGTGTGACGACCAACCCTGCACACACACATACGCACACCATGAGATGAAGAACTTCGAAGGAAGAAAAGATGCAAGAGTGGTTTCTGGCTAACCGCGCGCTATGGGGGGCTTCCCCGGTACCGGTGCCAAGCCACAAGAAAAAACACACAACAGAGATGTAGACGACGTGACGTGTCCCACACGCGACTGGACGCGAAGGGTGGACGAACGGAACCCCAGTTACGCGGCCACGCGGCTGTAGTCGCGTGCCTGCCTTGCCGCTTCCCATCGGGGTCGCGAAGAATCATGCCATGACTTGCCCCACCTCAGGCCACGCCTCCCTCACTCCCCCTCGGCCTCCTTCTTTCGCGACACATCTCACACAGGTCGGTGGCATTAGGGTTTCATTGGCGAAGTCTTTTCGACGGAGGCAATCGAATGGTACATGATTTTCTGGATGGATTGAAAGTTCTACACGGGAGGGGGGGTCCGAGCGAGGGGGTCGGGTACCATGTGGTCGGCCGGCTTTCCGAGTGAGTGACGCACATTCACTGCTATGCAGTGTGTGGTGCGGAGGATTTCTGATGAATGCATGTCCGGGTTTCGTCCGAGATGTCTGGTCCGAATGTATTTTGGTACCCCGGACCCGGGTGTACCCGGGACGGTTTGGTCCAGTGCAGCTTGTGTGCCGGTATGCTCCTGAAGTGGTTTTCTACAAATGTGATGTCACATGTGTGTATGTTTGTTATCTCTTCATCGAATGATTATTCGTTCTCTCTCCTTCTACTTCTGTCTCTTCTGGAATTGGATACAAATCCAGTAAGTAATCTAAGTGGGTTTAATGCGGTCTCTGACGCAAAAACGAAAACAAAAACGAATTCTGACACGAAAACGCACGCACTCAGTCACGCAGTCAAGGATTAAACGGACGCCGTTTTCCAAACGACCCATCACGCATCAACGCAACAATGGAGCAAAACCGAAGACTCACAGCGGAGGAGCTGGAGGGGATTTTGGACATGTACCTTTCCAACGCCGCAACGCGAGACACTGCCATGACAGTAAAGAAAATGTACCTCGAGGGAGCTATGGAGCTTCATCAGCTTCCACCTTTGTGTAAGAGCATGGCCACGACATTGAAGCAAATGGAGGAAAAGCTCGCATCTGCCACCTCAAACAACACCAGCACGACCCCAGAAGAGCTGGATGTTACGCACAACACGGTGGAGGCGCAAACAAACTCCGAAGACATACTGATCTGTGAGTGCATGAATATGGAAGATGCAGACAAACAGGCTATCGAGGCGCTCCGGAGCCTCCGCCAAACAACGGGAGACCCGTTAGAAGGACTACAGGAAAGACTGGAAGCGGCAATCGAAGCATCACAGGTGACACCGGTCGTGGCGGCGTCTGCGGTAATCCTGCTCGGCCTATCCGGGCCGGAGCTGAAAGAATTGAGCGATAGGGAGCGGATCGCTTTATGGTTCGATATGTTTTTCGAAGAACCTAAGGCGACGCGCCTTTTCCGGTACAACGTGCATGTTGCAAGGGCAATGGGAGCCCAGATGCGCACATGGCGCAAAATTCTCCAGGAAGTCAACGAGCCGCTGCTTCCACAAACGCCGCGTTTAGCGAGATTCACACGGGTCATGATGGAAACAGCGCAGGCTGCAGTAATGACTAAAAAGGCGGAATTTGAAGGCGGCGCTGGTTACACCAGAAAAATCAAAAGCCCGTTTCGGAACGCAAAAGATGATAAATGTGACCCGCTGGAAGGTGGAGCTGCGTATGCGCAAATTGTGGGCACGGACGGGTCAACAATTGGAGCGATGGACTTGAGCAGCTGGGAAGAATTCGCCGCTACGCTGCACGCAAAGTTGGACACTCTCAATGCCAACGATCGTGAGCTTGCTTCTCGGATGTTGAACGAACGCCCGCGCACGCAAACGCGTCAAACAAACCAAAAGAGTTACCAGGGACGAAATTATTCAAATGGAGGCAGGCGAGGCGGCTACGGCAACGGAAGCGCAGGAGGCAGAGGCCATACAATGAGTTCGACTCAAAGAGTCGTGAGTACGTCGAGCAACTGCGAAAATTTAGCCGCTACACACCTCTTGCATCACGGGGAAAAGGCGCCAAGGGGTTTCCCTTCCGTGAGGCGTACCTAACAAAGATGAACACCACTGAGACTGCCATGGTTAACCCAACGCCTGAAACGATAATGACTCGTGCAGTGGCCGAGCGTCTGCATCACGCAAGGGTGTTGAGCCCGCTCGAGGTTCAGCGAGACGTTGGGCGATTAGAGGAGCCCCTTCCCTTTGCGGGCCAGATACCGGCTGACCGCTCCGTCTTTCCCTTTCGTTGGAACACGGAAGACTGGTACGAGTACGAAGTGGCCAAGGTGCGCAACAGGCGTTTTGTCTTTGAGAACACGAGCGATAACGGCGTCAGTGCCTCGGAGGTGACGTACCGTATCGTGCTTGAGGGATTTTGGGACCACCATGTGATGAAGCTTGCCGACGACATAGTGATGTTTGTCAAGGATGTGGGACGCCAGGTAGTAGAGGAGAGGCTGAAAAGCGTTCGCGCGAATCTCGAGAGCCTCACAAGCGGGGGCGCCGTAGACCCCGACTTGGTGGCGGCATTTGGTGCATCGTTGAAGGGGCCGTTTGGTGGCCCTGACTATTATGATTCCGAAGAGGTGGCGCACTTTCTACGCGCCGAGTTGGAGCGATTGGAGGAGCACTGTGTCAGTCTCATTAACCGTGCGAACGTTCCCATTCCGGGAACATCGAACATATATGATGCGAACGTTTCATGGCCCTACGTGGAGAAGATGGAGCCGTGGACCCGGCTGGCTGAGTTCTGGACCTCTTCCTCGGACACATCTTTCACAGAGCTCGAGATGTCCACTGCGCACTATGAATTTCGCAAATATTTTCGCGTTGTGGTTGTCAAGATGCCATTTCAAAGTACCGAGTTCGAGCAGCGGATGTATGGCATTCGTCACTGGTTGCATCGTCAGACAAGTTGCGAGTTCCACACCACATATCGACGCAATGTGGTGCACGATAGCGCCGTTTTCCAACTGAGCACGACACAGAGAGCAAGCCTTCCCACGAGCACCACCGCCTGTTCTCCTTTGCACTCGATTGGCAGAGCGCGCCCGTGAATTATCTGAGCGTGGAACTTGCCAGAGAAGGTGACAGCTGGTCATCTCTTGCCCAGCGGCTCGGGTGCTCGGAAACAGAACTCAAGGCCGCGAATGACATGATGGACGAGGTGGTCGCTGGCGTTGCGGTGAACGTTCCCGGAGGTGCGAGGCGACGCTTGACCAGCTTCAGCCCAACTCCGGCTATTTTGCCACTACATCGTGGCGACGGGAAATCGGCGATCACGTCCTGGCGCATGGCGGCAGAACTGCTCGGCTGCTCGATTGAGGAGTTGCAGCAGGCGAATGGAGCCGCCGCTCTGACTTATCTCGCCGCGGCCGACTCTGGCGACGGCACCTTTGATCCCGCTGTCAAGGAGTTGGTGGTGCCGTACACGGCCACCGCGGCGTCAAGGGAGTCCTCGTTTGCGGCACTCGAGCCGGTGTTCGACACTGACACCTGGGAGTCTATCGCTGCCAGGCTGGGCTGCAGTAAGGAGGACCTGCTGGCCTGCAATGGCGCTGATTCGCAGGAGGCGGATGTGTCAGCTCGCTCTGTGGTGAACGTGCCTGCGAGTGCAACGACGCCACGCCGTATTATCCATCCCCAGCTTCGACCTCAGGCCGCCACAGACGCCCTGTTGGCGCGCACGCTTGGTGAACAGGCGGTTGGCGCGATCGGCGATATACCGAGCCTTCCCCCCAACGCGGCCCAGTTCCCCCACGAATACCATACCCCAACCTCGCGGTTTCCCACCACGCCGCAGGAGCGGATGTCAAGCGACAACTGGCTCGCCTACACCGCAAGGTATCTGGACAAAGAGCTGGCGCTCCAGGACGAGCCGGCGCCGGTGTACAATGTGAACAAGCTGTGGCCGATGCAACAGGTGCCAGGAAAGGTTGATCAGACTCCGTTCGAGGAAGATCAGACGTGGCTCATGCATCAATCCCGGTTCAGCAGATGGAGCAACATCACCCAGAGAAAGACTTGCAGGACCTTCCGTTTGTCAACCACGAGCAGTTCCCGAGATCACTGGAGTGGACAGCGCCATAACCGACAGACGAACGAATGCTGTTGTACATGAGTCGTTTGCTGTCCCTTTCTTTTCTCTTTCCACGTGTCCTAGCGAGTGTCGATATTAACGTTCATTACAGACCAAAGAGACTTTAAAAAGCGGTGGTGTAGCCATTACCACACATATCACTTCCTGCAATCTGGAATATGCCCAGCCGTGTCTTGCCTTACTCAAGGCATAGGATCATGTATTTTGGTTTGTTGTCCGTGCACTTTTTGTCATGAAGGATCCACTCAGTCACCGTTGATGTAGGTTTCTCTTCATTTCCGTACATCTCGCTCTCTCCACACCCCAATTCTTGTACCGTGCGTGTTTCAGAAAAAGACGTGAACCCTCCATCCCCGTCCCCCACAGCACCAAGCATACGCTACATGTTGCACTGCGCCAGCCCACTGAGCAGCGAGCGCACCGGCCTGTCTTGTTTTGTCGACAAACCGAGCAGTTCAAAAGATGGCGACATGGATCATCAACCCTTGGACTTTGCCGGGACTCGCAGCTTCCTTTTGCCCTTGTGAATCTTTTACAAGCTCGCCTTGTAGAATAGACTACTACTACCACTGATGCGCAGAACTGTGCCGGTCATTGTATGGCACGCCTTGTGCGGACACTCGTTTTTGGTAGCGTACCCAGCGCATTTGTTTGATAATCCATACCGAAGTGAGCTCGACTCCTCTTCCCCGTGATTTGCGCGAAACTTCACATTGCGACCCGTGATGGAACAGAGGATGAAGAAGGGGTGGCAGCGTGCCCTTTCACGGCACAACAATTCCTGTCGAAACTGTCGCGCTTTGTTACCCATCAACTCTGAATTTCAGCAGAGTTGAGCATCACTAGTGCCGGTGAACGCGGAGGAACACCTAGAGACTGCGCCACTCTTGAGCTGTGCTCACATTGAACGATTTCGAACCGATGTTCAACTGGCAGCGCTGATGAATAAGCGCAACTTGAGTCAAGAGCACACTTGACACTACCCTTGTGGTTGTATCTGCACGAGTGCTATAATTCATAGCAGAGTGTGCATTTCCCCGCAACAAGGGCGGCAATGGAGATTCTCCTCACTTCTCCTCACTTCTGCGCATTCGCCCCGTCAGCCAGCGCGTGCCCAGAACAGAGAAAGCGGATCAGTTCGTGCCACAACCATAGTCTACAAGGGACTCTTTGTGCACGAGGAGGGTCCTGAGATGCTGTCGCACCCTAGCATCTCGCTTTTTGCGATGCGCCGATGCCGCTCAGGCACTGGAACCTACGAGAAGGGAAAATCAGAGAAAGTCGGAGCCGCCGGGCAGATGGGTAGCAGAGCTAATAGGGTTAGGGTCATAGGGTTAGGGTGCATAGGGTTAGGGTGCATAGGGTTAGGGTGCATAGGGTTAGGGTGCATAGGGTTAGGGTGCATAGGGTTAAGGGTGCATAGGGTTAAGGGTGGATAGGGTTAAGGGTGGATAGGGTTAAGGGTGGATAGGGTTAAGGGTGGATAGGGTTAAGGGTGGATAGGGTTAAGGGTGGATAGGGTTAAGGGTGGATAGGGTTAAGGGTGGATAGGGTTAAGGGTGGATAGGGTTAAGGGTGGATAGGGTTAAGGGTGGATAGGGTTAAGGGTGGATAGGGTTAAGGGTGGATAGGGTTAAGGGTGGATAGGGTTAAGGGTGGATAGGGTTAAGGGTGGATAGGGTTAAGGGTGGATAGGGTTAAGGGTGGATAGGGTTAAGGGTGCATAGGGTTAAGGGTGCATAGGGTTAAGGGTGCATAGGGTTAGGGTGCATAGGGTTAGGGTGCATAGGGTTAGGGTGCATAGGGTTAGGGTTAGGGTGCATAGGGATGAGGGTGCATAGGGTTAGGGTGCATAGGGTTAGGGTGCATAGGGTTAAGGGTGCATAGGGTTAAGGGTGCATAGGGTTAAGGGTGCATAGGGTTAAGGGTGCATAGGGTTAAGGGTGGATAGGGTTAAGGGTGGATAGGGTTAAGGGTGCATAGGGATGAGGGTGCATAGGGATGAGGGTGCATAGGGATGAGGGTGCATAGGGTTAGGGTGCATAGGGTGAGGGTGCATAGGGATGAGGGTGCATAGGGATGAGGGTGGATAGGGTTAGGGTGCATAGGGTTAGGGTGCATAGGGTTAGGGTGCATAGGGTTAGGGTGCATAGGGATGAGGGTGCATAGGGATGAGGGTGCATAGGGATGAGGGTGCATAGGGATGAGGGTGCATAGGGATGAGGGTGCATAGGGATGAGGGTGCATAGGGATGAGGGTGCATAGGGATGAGGGTGCATAGGGTTAGGGTGCATAGGGTTAAGGGTGCATAGGGTTAAGGGTGCATAGGGTTAAGGGTGCATAGGGTTAAGGGTGCATAGGGTTAAGGGTGCATAGGGTTAGGGTGCATAGGGTTAGGGTGCATAGGGTTAGGGTGCATAGGGTTAAGGGTGCATAGGGTTAGGGTGCATAGGGTTAGGGTGCATAGGGTTAGGGTGCATAGGGTTAGGGTGCATAGGGTTAAGGGTGCATAGGGTTAAGGGTGCATAGGGTTAAGGGTGCATAGGGTTAAGGGTGCATAGGGTTAGGGTGCATAGGGTTAGGGTGCATAGGGTTAGGGTGCATAGGGTTAGGGTGCATAGGGTTAGGGTGCATAGGGTTAGGGTGCATAGGGTTAAGGGTGCATAGGGTTAGGGTGCATAGGGTTAGGGTGCATAGGGTTAAGGGTGCATAGGGTTAAGGGTGCATAGGGTTAGGGTGCATAGGGTTAGGGTGCATAGGGTTAGGGTGCATAGGGTTAGGGTGCATAGGGTTAGGGTGCATAGGGTTAGGGTGGATAGGGTTAGGGTGCATAGGGTTAGGGTGCATAGGGTTAGGGTGCATAGGGTTAAGGGTGCATAGGGTTAGGGTGCATAGGGTTAGGGTGCATAGGGTTAGGGTGCATAGGGTTAGGGTGGCATAGGGTTAAGGGTGCATAGGGTTAGGGTGCATAGGGTTAGGGTGCATAGGGTTAAGGGTGCATAGGGTTAGGGTGCATAGGGTTAGGGTGCATAGGGTTAGGGTGCATAGGGTTAGGGTGCATAGGGTTAGGGTGCATAGGGTTAAGGGTGCATAGGGTTAAGGGTGCATAGGGTTAAGGGTGCATAGGGTTAAGGGTGCATAGGGTTAAGGGTGCATAGGGTTAGGGTGGATAGGGTTAGGGTGGATAGGGTTAGGGTGGATAGGGTTAGGGTGGATAGGGTTAGGGTGCATAGGGTTAAGGGTGCATAGGGTTAAGGGTGCATAGGGTTAAGGGTGCATAGGGTTAAGGGTGCATAGGGTTAGGGTGCATAGGGTTAAGGGTGCATAGGGTTAGGGTGCATAGGGTTAAGGGTGCATAGGGTTAGGGTGCATAGGGTTAGGGTGGCATAGGGTTAGGGTGCATAGGGTTAAGGGTGCATAGGGTTAGGGTGCATAGGGTTAAGGGTGCATAGGGTTAAGGGTGCATAGGGTTAGGGTGCATAGGGTTAGGGTGCATAGGGTTAGGGTGCATAGGGTTAGGGTGCATAGGGTTAGGGTGCATAGGGTTAGGGTGCATAGGGTTAGGGTGCATAGGGTTAGGGTGCATAGGGTTAGGGTGCATAGGGTTAGGGTGCATAGGGTGTGAGGGTTAGGGTGCATAGGGTTAGGGTGCTAGGGTTAGGGTGCGTAGGGTTAGGGTGCTAGGGTTAGGGTGCATAGGGTTAGGGTGCATAGGGTTAGGGTGCATAGGGTTAGGGTGCGCAGGGTTAGGGTGCATAGGGTTAGGGTGGCAGGGTTAGGGTGCATAGGGTTAGGGTGCGTAGGGTTAGGGTGCATGAGGGTTAGGGTGCATAGGGTTAGGGTGCATAGGGTTAGGGTGCATAGGGTTAGGGTTAGGGTGCATAGGGTTAGGGTGCATGGGTTAGGGTGCATGAGGTTAGGGTGCATAGGGTTAGGGTGCATAGGGTTAGGGTGCATAGGGTTAGGGTGCATAGGGTTAGGGTGCATAGGGTTAGGGTGCATAGGGTTAGGGTGCATAGGGATAGGGTTAGGGTTAGGGTTAGGGTTAGGGTTTCATTGGCGAAGTCTTTTCGACGGAGGCAATCGAATGGTACATGATTTTCTGGATGGATTGAAATGGGCTTTAAGCTCGGCACGGGGGGGGGTCCGAGCGAGGGGGTCGGGTACCATGTGGTCGGCCGGCTTTCCGAGTGAGTGACGCACATTCACTGCTATGCAGTGTGTGGTGCGGGGGATTTCTGAAGAATGCATGTCCGGGTTTTCGTCCGAGATGTCTGGTCCGAATGTATTTTGGTACCCCGGACCCGGGTGTACCCGGGACGGTTTGGTCCAGTGCACCTTGTGTGCCGATATGCTCTTGAAGTGGTTTTCTACAAATGTGATGTCACATGCGTGTATGTTTGTTATCTCTTTACCGAATGATTATTCGTTCTCTCTCCTTCTACTTCTGTCTCTTATGGAATTGGATACAAATCCAGTAAGTAATCTAAGTGGGTTTAATGCGGTCTCTGACGCAAAAACGAAAACAAAAACACATTTTGCACAAAAAATACCGTACGCACGCGCCCAGGCAGATCCGCAGCTTCTCGTCATCTAGCCGTTCAAGAAGTTCCGCCACGTCACAAAAAGACGATTGTACTTCACAACATTCGCGCTTAACAATGAGCAACAAGACGGATATCGCTTCGCTTTCCACCGAGGAGGGCGATGTGGACATCAGTTTCTTTTTGAACAACCCAAGCACGTCGACTAGAGCGAAGACGTGGAGAGGTCTCCGCAAACAAGGGATCATTTCAGCGGAGAAGTATCACGAAGAGCTTGTGCGCCTGGCTGAGGGTCTTGAAAAGGACAAGGAAAGGGACCGAACGGTGCCGTTGGACGGTGACGCGAGGATTCAACACAACATGATGGAAGCGCAAACCATCTACGCGGACACACGGCTCCGCGAATGCATGAACACGGAAAATGCAGACAAACAGGCTATCGAGGCGCTCCGGAGCCTACGCCAAACAACAGGAGACCCGTTAGAAGGGGCCCTGGAAAAACTGGAAACGGCAATCGAAGCATCACAGGTGACACCAGTCGTGGCGGCGTCGGCGGTAATCCTGCTCGGCCTATCCGGGCCGGAGCTGAAAGAATTGAGCGATAGGGAGCGGATCGCGTTATGGCTCGATATGTTTCTCGAAGAACCCAAGCCGACGCGCCTTTTCCGGTACAACGTGCATGTTGCAAGGGCGATGGGAGCCCAGATGCGTACATGGCGACAAATTATCCAAGAAGTCAGCGAGCCATTGCTTCCACAAACGCCACGCCTGGCGAGATTCACGCGAGACATTATGGAAACAGCGCAGGCTGCAGTAATGACTAAAAAGGCGGAATTTGAAGGCGGCGCTGGTTACACCAAAAAACCCAAAAGCACGTTCCGGAACTCAAAGGACGATAAATGTGACCCGCTTGAAGGTGGAGCTGCGTATGCGCAAATTGTGGGCACGGACGGGTCACCAATTGGAGCGTTGGACTTGAGCAGCTGGGATGAATTCGCCACCACTCTTTACGCAAAGTTGGACACCCTCAATGCCAATGATCGTGAGCTTGTTTCTCGGATGATGAAAGAACGCATGCGCGCGCAAACGCGCCAAAGCACTCAATACCGCTCGGACGCCCCCGCAAATTACAAGAGTTACCAAGGACGAAATTATTCAAATGGTAGCAGGCGAGGCGGCTACGGCAACGGAAACGCAGGAGGCAGAGGCCACACATACCGCGGAGGCGAACCGCAGGAAAATCCAAAAAACTGATGCGCGACGGAACGGCAGCCGTCGTTTTGAAGGAGGAATCCACACACACACCAAAAATATGTCGAATATTGCCCGCGAATTCGGCAAGGAAGTGTGGGGCGGCGACATGCTCGAAGGCAAAACATCAAACATAGAACTCGACGCCATTTACGAGCAGTACCTCCCACCAAAACGCATCGTTCCGTCGGATACAATGGTGTACTTGGACCGCGATAAAACCCAACAACTTACGAAGATGGTGCGCGAGCACGGCTTTGTTTATTTTCCAATCTTTATTATGAAGCATTGGATAGCGGGCATTTTGGAGCAAGACGACGAGGATGCAACAGGCATTCAGTTATCCCTTTATGATTCCGCACCATCCCCAATTTTGGAGCAACAACTCAATGAGAACCTCAAAAAGGTTTGGCCAGCTTTGCGTTTGGTGAAACAATTTTCGCCACGTCAGGAACGCTATAGCAATGATTGTGGGTTGTTCATGTCCGCGGCATTTTTCAGTCATTATTTACAATTAATGGTTGATCACCGTCGTGATTTGCCACGGTGTTTGCGACGACTATTTTATGCGGCGTCGCAGTATCACCCGCCTCGTGATTATTTCCTCACGAAAATGAGAAAGGTGCTCACGAACCACCCGGTGTCTAGGAAAGATTTCTTTTACGATGAAATCGCGAAGATGCCATGGAAGCGTGCAAAAATGGATGACGCAGTCCAATCATCCGGATCACGCGACGCTCTCCACGGAGGTGGTGGTGTAAAGCAGTCGAAAAAGTCTCCGCCGAATCGGAAACGACCAACGACACGCACCACACGAGCGGTCCAGAGCATTCCAAAACCATCTTCGAGACAGAAGAAAAGGGAAACCAGGATGCAGAGGAACGTGGACCGAGCTGCGCGAACGAGGCGCACACCACAGGAGAGAAAATCGACATCGCAGGCGTCGTCCCGAAAACGTCCGGACAGGTCCTCGATGGATGCTCCGCTTCCAAGGCGTAAGGCTGCAAAGAAACGTGGTAGACAAATGTCCGTGGATCCAGTTCAGGTGACAGAAAACACATCACATTCCCCACTGGTAAGCGACCCCTCATCCGATGATGAGGACATGCTGCTGATTGATGCGATCGCGCGTGCCGACGCACGCGCTGCAGCACTACGGGACAACGTGCCCGTCAATGAAACAACCAGCGCATCAGCACGAGACGTGGCTCACGAGCGCTGATGGCGCATCAGCACGAGTCGTGACTCACGAGCCTGAGAGCGCATCGGCGAAAACTCCCGAAAAAGCATCAGAAAATGAGCAGAGGATTGTCCCAGAGAACATCCCAGGGAGTATGCCAGCGAACGCGACCGTGAGTGTAGCTGAAAACGTGCCGGCGAATCCATCACCACCACCTCCACAAGGGAAATGCATCTCCGAGTGGATAGAAGAAACATTCGCAGAGGCAAACAAACACGCCAGGAGGGTATACGAATTTGTTTTGGATCACCTATGGGCTGCGACGGCTCTGGCGAGAGCCGGCGATGGTGTCGCGCGCGGTATGAGCGACACAGCCGTTGGACAGCAGCGTGTGCGACACAAACTGACACCGCTGCAACCCTATAGTGTTCAAGAGATGCTGAAACTTCTCCACAAGAAGATCCACATCGTGGATCCATCACCGACCGATCCGAATGAGGTGATTTTCCGTGAGGAGAACGGAGCCGATGAGGTGTCGATGGACCCTCCGATCGACGAATTGTATCTCGTTCGAGGGCCCTCGATGTCGGCGTTATCTGACCAGTTTAGAAACTATAAGTTTCTCCTCGGAGCGAGACTCCGTGAGGCACCGGAAGACATGAACGGGGTGCGATACCCGAGCTATTACGTCCTCACAAAAGTGGCGTCGGAAGCGACGGTGGGTGTGTACATTCCCGCCGGGATGACGCATTACCCGACCTCAAAGCCACAGCGTGCGTCACGCCACGCGTCCCGATACGTGCCTCGTCCAAGAGGTGCGACGCCGGAGACACATCAAGGTCGCTCGGATGATCCAGCGCCACGCCTGACCAGACGGAAAAGATGGCCAGGTGATGGAGTGAACGTCGATCCGGACATCAACGATGAAGGCGATGAAGGCGAGACATCCAGGATTCCTGGCAACAGGAAAGGTGATGGATACGCCGATGTCGACGCGAACATATCGGAGGAGGCGAAACGAGCACTCGAGGATATCCGTTCAAACCCTTTAAACATGCAGGGCAGGCCTCTTTCGCAAGCAGAGGAAGCAGAGGCCTGCCCGAAAGCTGGTTCCTCTTCAGCGCGAAACCGCCACACGTCTCACAGCTGGCATGGAGTCTTGTGAGGCCGGACACGCGCGCACACCATCTACGATGGCTGACGCGCATAAAATGCATGAATTCAGAGCAGATGCTCATGCGTCTTCCGTCGGCGTGCATCGACCTGATCCTGTCGACCGCTCGGGCACGCAAATGGAAGTGGGCAACGACAGCGAAGGCGTTTGCGGGAGTAGCGGGTGCGCTGCGCGACCTGCCGCTCTATTCCACCCAATCGCGAGGCATTCGCCTCCAGGACGACCCGGAATGGCGAAGCGCTTTTGGCACGGCGCAGCGCTTCATGAAGGAGTCGGTGCCAGACGCGCCTCCTTTCGTATCGCGTATGCAGGTCGAGAAAATCCTCGACCGACTTCGCCTAGGCCATCCTCGGGCTGCACTTTTCTTGGCAATGATGTGGGGATTCGCGGCGCGAGCGTGCGACATATCCACGCTGCGTGTGAAGGACGTGACGGTGTTTCCGACACCCGCTGCGGAGCCGGACCACCACAGCAGGAGAAGAGCGACCACCATCGCAGAGGAGGAGCCGTGCGTGCGAATCACCCTGACGATACGCAAAGGAAAAGGTGCCAAGACGAGGGGCCCATACCCTGTGCCGTCGATGCTGACCAGAGACCTTGCAGCCACGCTGCAAGAGATGATGGCAAAACGGAAACCATCAGAGGAGTTGTTCGCGCCTCACTCGGAGGAGCTGAGGTCGCGGATCGCACACGAGGTGCGGACAGAGATGCGAGGCGCACAGCTGCCCTCGATTCGAAAAGGCGCACTCCGCTGCATGGCGGAAGCGGGTGTCCCGCTGAAGGACTTGATGACGATATCAGGCCACGCCAAACAAGCCACGCTGCTGCGCTACCTTGGGTATGGCCAGCAGCGCTGCGGTGGAGGCCGAGACCGCAAGGGAAAACGCAGGAAGAGCGTTATTCCAGACCCGCTAGAAGCGGCGACTTCGGTGTTTCGTTTCCGCTCCCAGGAATCGTCATGTGCGAACCTCGCGATTGCACCGCAAGAGGTGTCGGACATGGTGGATCGCATGTCCGGGTTCGTCCGAGTGATGGCGGAAAGGCCGGCGCTGGTAAAGCACTGGCCGCTGCACTTGAAACAAAACACGCCGCTGGACATGGAGGCGGTGCTGACGATGCCGACAAAACGCGCCTCCACAAAGCGTTTTCTTCGCCGGATCCAGTGCTTCCTGGATCCCTGCTTCTATGACGGATTGCGGACCTCGCGGACCATCAAAAAATGCGCCCTGACAGCGGACGAGATCCGCCAGGCAGTCGACATGGGAAAATTCGAGCCGTGTCCTGCCAACGAATTGGGTACCCAGGCGCAACTGCCTGAGGGAGTGCATGGCGTGAACGTGTTCACGGTGCCCGAGTTGAAGGGCAGACGGCGCCTCATCACGGAGCCGCTGCTGAACCGGGTGATCCCGACACATCACGTGCCACGCGTCCACTACGACACCCGCCTCGGAAGGCGGCAGCGGTTGCGATACGCCCGCTACATGCTGCAGATCGATTTCGAAGCTTATTACGACGCTATCCCGATCGCGGCGACACTCCGCAACAAGTTCGTGTTTCGAGCACGACATGACGGACGCTACTACCGTCTGCGGACGCTTCCGACCGGTGCGCGATGGAGCGTTGCCGTGGGTCAGGCCGTGACCTGGACGATCGTCGACATCGACACGCCAGTCACCATCACCACCCTCATCGACAACATTCTGATCGCAGCGAAGGAGGGTCAGGAACGTGAGTTCCTGATGGCGGTGCGCGCGGTCGTGGCGCGCATCAAGGCGGCAAACCTCATGACATCACCAAACCGCGACGAGTTGGAGGTGATGTCCGACGAGGCGATCGTGCAGATGGCAGGTGCCAATACGGTGTTTCTCGGTGAGGAATACATGTGGAACGGACATGAACGTCTGATTCGGAACTCGGTCAAGACCGTGGCGAAGATGCAGATTGCGCTGCGGAAAACTTCCCACACGATTCGCAGTTTGGCGTCGCTGATCTCGCTGATATTTTTCGCGCTCCACACCACCCAGGTGAACCCGGCTCGCGCCTTCAAGCTCTTGAGAACCTACCGCGGCATATTCCGTCTGACGTTCCGGGGCTTCGACTGGGACGACCCAGTGCCATACATTGACTCGGCGGTTTCGCGCACACTCCAGGAGATTGGCGGAGCACTTGTGCACAACCAGTGGTGGAGAATATCGGATGAACGCCACCCGTCCTATGACGAGGCGGCCTACGACGCGGTGTGTTTCACCGACGCGTCGCTGGAAGGCTGGGGTGCGGTCCTTCACCTGCGCGAGGCCGGCGCCACGGAAATGTGGACGTATCGACAACGTTGGACCGAGGACCTGGAGCAGCAGCTCTGCGGTGAGGACGGCGAGGCGACCCGCGTGCTGGAAAAACTGCGAAAATACCAGCAACAATGCCATAGGAATCCGGACGGCAAACTAGGAGATCCGGACCTCGAGACGGACCGGTTCCAGGCGAGGTACTCGGCACATGCGGAACCTCGCGCCGCGCAACTGATGCTGCGACACATTGTGGAACACCATCGCGTTCCAGATGGTGCACGCATCGCGCTGGCAACGGATCACCGGGCGATTGTGATTGCGCAAAAGCACCTGAACGGTTTCGGTGGCATCGGCAGAGGCTATGCACTGAACAAACTTTTCGAGTACACATATGACCTCTGGTATGACAGAGGCATCGACGTAGTGTTTTTCTACGTCGAGGGTGCGCAGAATCCGGCTGACGCCTACTCGCGCCACTTTGGGGTGGACGCGACGGGATCGCTGGAGGTGGAACGTGTAGCTCCCATCGGTGTGCCGTTTCTCCGCCAAACGTGGTGCCCGCTATGCGAAGAGCAGCCCCGCGAGGAGGGCGGAGAAGTGTGACGACCAACCCCGCACACACACACACGCACACCATGAGATGAAGAACTTCGAAGGAAGAAAAGATGCAAGAGTGGTTTCTGGCTAACCGCGCGCTATGGGGGCTTCCCCGGTACCGGTGCCAAGCCACAAGAAAAAACACACAACAGAGATGTAGACGACGTGACGTGTCCCACACGCGACTGGACGCGAAGGGTGGACGAACGGAACCCCAGTTACGCGGCCACGCGGCTGTAGTCGCGTGCCTGCCTTGCCGCTTCCCATCGGGGTCGCGAAGAATCATGCCATGACTTGCCCCACCTCAGGCCACGCCTCCCTCACTTCCCCTCGGCCTCTTTCTTTCGCGACACATCTCACACAGGTCGGTAGCATTTCATTGGCGAAGTCTTTTCGACGGAGGCAATCGAATGGTACATGATTTTCTGGATGGATTGAAATGGGCTTTAAGCTCGGCACGGGGGGGGGGTCCGAGCGAGGGGGTCGGGTACCATGTGGTCGGCCGGCTTTCCGAGTGAGTGACGCACATTCACTGCTATGCAGTGTGTGGTGCGGGGGATTTCTGAAGAATGCATGTCCGGGTTTTCGTCCGAGATGTCTGGTCCGAATGTATTTTGGTACCCCGGACCCGGGTGTACCCGGGACGGTTTGGTCCAGTGCACCTTGTGTGCCGATATGCTCTTGAAGTGGTTTTCTACAAATGTGATGTCACATGCGTGTATGTTTGTTATCTCTTTACCGAATGATTATTCGTTCTCTCTCCTTCTACTTCTGTCTCTTATGGAATTGGATACAAATCCAGTAAGTAATCTAAGTGGGTTTAATGCGGTCTCTGACGCAAAAACGCCCACCCACCCAACCCTGAGAACTGGAACTCCTGACGGTGTCTGGTCCACGGTGAAGTGGTTTTTCTTAAAGAAATGTTGATTCAGTTTAAGCTGTTCTATGCCACACGATGGCAGATCAGCAAACCAGTTTGTTTTCAAGGTGGTCAAGAATGCCACGCGAGTGTGATTTTATTCCGTATTTTTACATGTGCCCGAGGGGGGTTTCGACCAGCTCTCCTTTTCCCCCGCGCCCGGGTCTTTCCAAGAAAGAGGGCGCGGGTCTGAGTTGAAAGGGTGCGCTTCCGAGATGGTAGGATCGTGGCGGAAAGCTATCCACCCTCATATGCCGATGGCGTTTCAACACCCCGTGGGCTTTAACAAGGGGAATCGTTGACCCCATTAAGGTCATTCTTCTTTAAAAGTTCTTTAGTTTTTCAAGCACCATCTTCCCTTCAATAGTTGATGGCTGGGCATCGCTGGGTGAAGAAATGGTAGCCAGGATGACCTGAAAAATGGGAAAACTATATCTAACGTTTATGATTGATTTCTCTAAAGATTCTCTTGTTTCCAGTTTCTCTTAACACAGCTTGGATTCACGCTGTGTTCGCCATAACCCTCTGACGAACGCCGGCGGGGCGTTTGTCATCCACCCAGTATCTTTTCTTTGTTTTCTGTCACTCTTTGATTTGTTCGATTTCTCTAGTTTAGTAGATTCTCTTGTCTTCATCTTTTTGCCCACTGACAACACGAGTGCTCGTTTCGCCTCGGCTTCTTCCCTTTTTCCCTCGGGCACCACCGTTTGTTCAGTCGGAGCTGATTTGCCTTTGTAGTTTCATATGTTTTGGATTCTCTTTCGTGATCCGTTGTTCTTGCATGTCCGTTTGGCATGCACACCTTTGGCACAAATGAAGGGGCACTCGGTGCTGGGGGCTTCCCCGGTACCGGTGCCAAGCCACAAGAAAAAACACACAACAGAGATGTAGACGACGTGACGTGTCCCACACGCGACTGGACGCGAAGGGTGGACGAACGGAACCCCAGTTACGCGGCCACGCGGCTGTAGTCGCGTGCCTGCCTTGCCGCTTCCCATCGGGGTCGCGAAGAATCATGCCATGACTTGCCCCACCTCAGGCCACGCCTCCCTCACTTCCCCTCGGCCTCTTTCTTTCGCGACACATCTCACACAGGTCGGTAGCATTAGGGTTTCATTGGCGAAGTCTTTTCGACGGAGGCAATCGAATGGTACATGATTTTCTGGATGGATTGAAATGGGCTCTAAGCTCGGCACGGGGGTCCGAGCGAGGGGTCGGGTACCATGTGGTCGGCCGGCTTTCCGAGTGAGTGACGCACATTCACTGCTATGCAGTGTGTGGTGCGGGGGATTTCTGAAGAATGCATGTCCGGGTTTCGTCCGAGATGTCTGGTCCGAATGTATTTTGGTACCCCGGACCCGGGTGTACCCGGGACGGTTTGGTCCAGTGCACCTTGTGTGCCGATATGCTCTTGAAGTGGTTTTCTACAAATGTGATGTCACATGCGTGTATGTTTGTTATCTCTTTACCGAATGATTATTCGTTCTCTCTCCTTCTACTTCTGTCTCTTATGGAATTGGATACAAATCCAGTAAGTAATCTAAGTGGGTTTAATGCGGTCTCTGACGCAAAAACGAAAACAAAAACACATTTTGCACAAAAAATACCGTACGCACGCGCCCAGGCAGATCCGCAGCTTCTCGTCATCTAGCCGTTCAAGAAGTTCCGCCACGTCACAAAAAGACGATTGTACTTCACAACATTCGCGCTTAACAATGAGCAACAAGACGGATATCGCTTCGCTTTCCACCGAGGAGGGCGATGTGGACATCAGTTTCTTTTTGAACAACCCAAGCACGTCGACTAGAGCGAAGACGTGGAGAGGTCTCCGCAAACAAGGGATCATTTCAGCGGAGAAGTATCACGAAGAGCTTGTGCGCCTGGCTGAGGGTCTTGAAAAGGACAAGGAAAGGGACCGAACGGTGCCGTTGGACGGTGACGCGAGGATTCAACACAACATGATGGAAGCGCAAACCATCTACGCGGACACACGGCTCCGCGAATGCATGAACACGGAAAATGCAGACAAACAGGCTATCGAGGCGCTCCGGAGCCTACGCCAAACAACAGGAGACCCGTTAGAAGGGGCCCTGGAAAAACTGGAAACGGCAATCGAAGCATCACAGGTGACACCAGTCGTGGCGGCGTCGGCGGTAATCCTGCTCGGCCTATCCGGGCCGGAGCTGAAAGAATTGAGCGATAGGGAGCGGATCGCGTTATGGCTCGATATGTTTCTCGAAGAACCCAAGCCGACGCGCCTTTTCCGGTACAACGTGCATGTTGCAAGGGCGATGGGAGCCCAGATGCGTACATGGCGACAAATTATCCAAGAAGTCAGCGAGCCATTGCTTCCACAAACGCCACGCCTGGCGAGATTCACGCGAGACATTATGGAAACAGCGCAGGCTGCAGTAATGACTAAAAAGGCGGAATTTGAAGGCGGCGCTGGTTACACCAAAAAACCCAAAAGCACGTTCCGGAACTCAAAGGACGATAAATGTGACCCGCTTGAAGGTGGAGCTGCGTATGCGCAAATTGTGGGCACGGACGGGTCACCAATTGGAGCGTTGGACTTGAGCAGCTGGGATGAATTCGCCACCACTCTTTACGCAAAGTTGGACACCCTCAATGCCAATGATCGTGAGCTTGTTTCTCGGATGATGAAAGAACGCATGCGCGCGCAAACGCGCCAAAGCACTCAATACCGCTCGGACGCCCCCGCAAATTACAAGAGTTACCAAGGACGAAATTATTCAAATGGTAGCAGGCGAGGCGGCTACGGCAACGGAAACGCAGGAGGCAGAGGCCACACATACCGCGGAGGCGAACCGCAGGAAAATCCAAAAAACTGATGCGCGACGGAACGGCAGCCGTCGTTTTGAAGGAGGAATCCACACACACACCAAAAAATATGTCGAATATTGCCCGCGAATTCGGCAAGGAAGTGTGGGGCGGCGACATGCTCGAAGGCAAAACATCAAACATAGAACTCGACGCCATTTACGAGCAGTACCTCCCACCAAAACGCATCGTTCCGTCGGATACAATGGTGTACTTGGACCGCGATAAAACCCAACAACTTACGAAGATGGTGCGCGAGCACGGCTTTGTTTATTTTCCAATCTTTATTATGAAGCATTGGATAGCGGGCATTTTGGAGCAAGACGACGAGGATGCAACAGGCATTCAGTTATCCCTTTATGATTCCGCACCATCCCCAATTTTGGAGCAACAACTCAATGAGAACCTCAAAAGGTTTGGCCAGCTTTGCGTTTGGTGAAACAATTTTCGCCACGTCAGGAACGCTATAGCAATGATTGTGGGTTGTTCATGTCCGCGGCATTTTTCAGTCATTATTTACAATTAATGGTTGATCACCGTCGTGATTTGCCACGGTGTTTGCGACGACTATTTTATGCGGCGTCGCAGTATCACCCGCCTCGTGATTATTTCCTCACGAAAATGAGAAAGGTGCTCACGAACCACCCGGTGTCTAGGAAAGATTTCTTTTACGATGAAATCGCGAAGATGCCATGGAAGCGTGCAAAAATGGATGACGCAGTCCAATCATCCGGATCACGCGACGCTCTCCACGGAGGTGGTGGTGTAAAGCAGTCGAAAAAGTCTCCGCCGAATCGGAAACGACCAACGACACGCACCACACGAGCGGTCCAGAGCATTCCAAAACCATCTTCGAGACAGAAGAAAAGGGAAACCAGGATGCAGAGGAACGTGGACCGAGCTGCGCGAACGAGGCGCACACCACAGGAGAGAAAATCGACATCGCAGGCGTCGTCCCGAAAACGTCCGGACAGGTCCTCGATGGATGCTCCGCTTCCAAGGCGTAAGGCTGCAAAGAAACGTGGTAGACAAATGTCCGTGGATCCAGTTCAGGTGACAGAAAACACATCACATTCCCCACTGGTAAGCGACCCCTCATCCGATGATGAGGACATGCTGCTGATTGATGCGATCGCGCGTGCCGACGCACGCGCTGCAGCACTACGGGACAACGTGCCCGTCAATGAAACAACCAGCGCATCAGCACGAGACGTGGCTCACGAGCCTGATGGCGCATCAGCACGAGTCGTGACTCACGAGCCTGAGAGCGCATCGGCGAAAACTCCCGAAAAAGCATCAGAAAATGAGCAGAGGATTGTCCCAGAGAACATCCCAGGGAGTATGCCAGCGAACGCGACCGTGAGTGTAGCTGAAAACGTGCCGGCGAATCCATCACCACCACCTCCACAAGGGAAATGCATCTCCGAGTGGATAGAAGAAACATTCGCAGAGGCAAACAAACACGCCAGGAGGGTATACGAATTTGTTTTGGATCACCTATGGGCTGCGACGGCTCTGGCGAGAGCCGGCGATGGTGTCGCGCGCGGTATGAGCGACACAGCCGTTGGACAGCAGCGTGTGCGACACAAACTGACACCGCTGCAACCCTATAGTGTTCAAGAGATGCTGAAACTTCTCCACAAGAAGATCCACATCGTGGATCCATCACCGACCGATCCGAATGAGGTGATTTTCCGTGAGGAGAACGGAGCCGATGAGGTGTCGATGGACCCTCCGATCGACGAATTGTATCTCGTTCGAGGGCCCTCGATGTCGGCGTTATCTGACCAGTTTAGAAACTATAAGTTTCTCCTCGGAGCGAGACTCCGTGAGGCACCGGAAGACATGAACGGGGTGCGATACCCGAGCTATTACGTCCTCACAAAAGTGGCGTCGGAAGCGACGGTGGGTGTGTACATTCCCGCCGGGATGACGCATTACCCGACCTCAAAGCCACAGCGTGCGTCACGCCACGCGTCCCGATACGTGCCTCGTCCAAGAGGTGCGACGCCGGAGACACATCAAGGTCGCTCGGATGATCCAGCGCCACGCCTGACCAGACGGAAAAGATGGCCAGGTGATGGAGTGAACGTCGATCCGGACATCAACGATGAAGGCGATGAAGGCGAGACATCCAGGATTCCTGGCAACAGGAAAGGTGATGGATACGCCGATGTCGACGCGAACATATCGGAGGAGGCGAAACGAGCACTCGAGGATATCCGTTCAAACCCTTTAAACATGCAGGGCAGGCCTCTTTCGCAAGCAGAGGAAGCAGAGGCCTGCCCGAGAAACTGGTTCCTCTTCAGCGCGAAACCGCCACACGTCTCACAGCTGGCATGGAGTCTTGTGAGGCCGGACACGCGCGCACACCATCTACGATGGCTGACGCGCATAAAATGCATGAATTCAGAGCAGATGCTCATGCGTCTTCCGTCGGCGTGCATCGACCTGATCCTGTCGACCGCTCGGGCACGCAAATGGAAGTGGGCAACGACAGCGAAGGCGTTTGCGGGAGTAGCGGGTGCGCTGCGCGACGCTGCCGCTCTATTCCACCCAATCGCGAGGCATTCGCCTCCAGGACGACCCGGAATGGCGAAGCGCTTTTGGCACGGCGCAGCGCTTCATGAAGGAGTCGGTGCCAGACGCGCCTCCTTTCGTATCGCGTATGCAGGTCGAGAAAATCCTCGACCGACTTCGCCTAGGCCATCCTCGGGCTGCACTTTTCTTGGCAATGATGTGGGGATTCGCGGCGCGAGCGTGCGACATATCCACGCTGCGTGTGAAGGACGTGACGGTGTTTCCGACACCCGCGGCGGAGCCGGACCACCACAGCAGGAGAAGAGCGACCACCATCGCAGAGGAGGAGCCGTGCGTGCGAATCACCCTGACGATACGCAAAGGAAAAGGTGCCAAGACGAGGGGTCCATACCCTGTGCCGTCGATGCTGACCAGAGACCTTGCAGCCACGCTGCAAGAGATGATGGCAAAACGGAAACCATCAGAGGAGTTGTTCGCGCCTCACTCGGAGGAGCTGAGGTCGCGGATCGCACACGAGGTGCGGACAGAGATGCGAGGCGCACAGCTGCCCTCGATTCGAAAAGGCGCACTCCGCTGCATGGCGGAAGCGGGTGTCCCGCTGAAGGACTTGATGACGATATCAGGCCACGCCAAACAAGCCACGCTGCTGCGCTACGCTGGGTATGGCCAGCAGCCTGCGGTGGAGGCCGAGACCGCAAGGAAAACGCAGGAAGAGCGCTTATTCCAGACCCGCTAGAAGCGGCGACTTCGGTGTTTCGTTTCCGCTCCCAGGAATCGTCATGTGCGAACCTCGCGATTGCACCGCAAGAGGTGTCGGACATGGTGGATCGCATGTCCGGGTTCGTCCGAGTGATGGCGGAAAGGCCGGCGCTGGTAAAGCACTGGCCGCTGCACTTGAAACAAAACACGCCGCTGGACATGGAGGCGGTGCTGACGATGCCGACAAAACGCGCCTCCACAAAGCGTTTTCTTCGCCGGATCCAGTGCTTCCTGGATCCCTGCTTCTATGACGGATTGCGGACCTCGCGGACCATCAAAAAATGCGCCCTGACAGCGGACGAGATCCGCCAGGCAGTCGACATGGGAAAATTCGAGCCGTGTCCTGCCAACGGGTTGGGTACCCAGGCGCAACTGCCTGAGGGAGTGCATGGCGTGAACGTGTTCACGGTGCCCGAGTTGAAGGGCAGACGGCGCCTCATCACGGAGCCGCTGCTGAACCGGGTGATCCCGACACATCACGTGCCACGCGTCCACTACGACACCCGCCTCGGAAGGCGGCAGCGGTTGCGATACGCCCGCTACATGCTGCAGATCGATTTCGAAGCTTATTACGACGCTATCCCGATCGCGGCGACACTCCGCAACAAGTTCGTGTTTCGAGCACGACATGACGGACGCTACTACCGTCTGCGGACGCTTCCGACCGGTGCGCGATGGAGCGTTGCAGTGGGTCAGGCCGTGACCTGGACGATCGTCGACATCGACACGCCAGTCACCATCACCACCCTCATCGACAACATTCTGATCGCAGCGAAGGAGGGTCAGGAACGTGAGTTCCTGATGGCGGTGCGCGCGGTCGTGGCGCGCATCAAGGCGGCAAACCTCATGACATCACCAAACCGCGACGAGTTGGAGGTGATGTCCGACGAGGCGATCTTGCAGATGGCAGGTGCCAATACGGTGTTTCTCGGTGAGGAATACATGTGGAACGGACATGAACGTCTGATTCGGAACTCGGTCAAGACCGTGGCGAAGATGCAGATTGCGCTGCGGAAAACTTCCCACACGATCCGCAGTTTGGCGTCGCTGATCTCGCTGATATTTTTCGCACTCCACACCACCCAGGTGAACCCGGCTCGCGCCTTCAAGCTCTTGAGAATCTACCGCGGCATATTCCGTCTGACGTTCCGGGGCTTCGACTGGGACGACCCAGTGCCATACATTGACTCGGCGGTTTCGCGCACACTCCAGGAGATTGGCGGAGCACTTGTGCACAACCAGTGGTGGAGAATATCGGATGAACGTCACCCGTCCTATGACGAGGCGGCCTACGACGCGGTGTGTTTCACCGACGCGTCGCTGGAAGGCTGGGGTGCGGTCCTTCACCTGCGCGAGGCCGGCGCCACGGAAATGTGGACGTATCGACAACGTTGGACCGAGGACCTGGAGCAGCAGCTCTGCGGTGAGGACGGCGAGGCGACCCGCGTGCTGGAAAAACTGCGAAAATACCAGCAACAATGCCATAGGAATCCGGACGGCAAACTAGGAGATCCGGACCTCGAGACGGACCGGTTCCAGGCGAGGTACTCGGCACATGCGGAACCTCGCGCCGCGCAACTGATGCTGCGACACATTGTGGAACACCATCGCGTTCCAGATGGTGCACGCATCGCGCTGGCAACGGATCACCGGGCGATTGTGATTGCGCAAAAGCACCTGAACGGTTTCGGTGGCATCGGCAGAGGCTATGCACTGAACAAACTTTTCGAGTACACATATGACCTCTGGTATGACAGAGGCATCGACGTAGTGTTTTTCTACGTCGAGGGTGCGCAGAATCCGGCTGACGCCTACTCGCGCCACTTTGGGGTGGACGCGACGGGATCGCTGGAGGTGGAACGTGTAGCTCCCATCGGTGTGCCGTTTCTCCGCCAAACGTGGTGCCCGCTATGCGAAGAGCAGCCCCGCGAGGAGGGCGGAGAAGTGTGACGACCAACCCCGCACACACACACACGCACACCATGAGATGAAGAACTTCGAAGGAAGAAAAGATGCAAGAGTGGTTTCTGGCTAACCGCGCGCTATGGGGGCTTCCCCGGTACCGGTGCCAAGCCACAAGAAAAACACACAACAGAGATGTAGACGACGTGACGTGTCCCACACGCGACTGGACGCGAAGGGTGGACGAACGGAACCCCAGTTACGCGGCCACGCGGCTGTAGTCGCGTGCCTGCCTTGCCGCTTCCCATCGGGGTCGCGAAGAATCATGCCATGACTTGCCCCACCTCAGGCCACGCCTCCCTCCACTTCCCCTCGGCCTCTTTCTTTCGCGACACATCTCACACAGGTCGGTAGCATTTCATTGGCGAAGTCTTTTCGACGGAGGCAATCGAATGGTACATGATTTTCTGGATGGATTGAAATGGGCTTTAAGCTCGGCACGGGGGGTCCGAGCGAGGGGTCGGGTACCATGTGGTCGGCCGGCTTTCCGAGTGAGTGACGCACATTCACTGCTATGCAGTGTGTGGTGCGGGGATTTCTGAAGAATGCATGTCCGGGTTTTCGTCCGAGATGTCTGGTCCGAATGTATTTTGGTACCCCGGACCCGGGTGTACCCGGGACGGTTTGGTCCAGTGCACCTTGTGTGCCGATATGCTCTTGAAGTGGTTTTCTACAAATGTGATGTCACATGCGTGTATGTTTGTTATCTCTTTACCGAATGATTATTCGTTCTCTCTCCTTCTACTTCTGTCTCTTATGGAATTGGATACAAATCCAGTAAGTAATCTAAGTGGGTTTAATGCGGTCTCTGACGCAAAAACGCCCACCCACCCAACCCTGAGAACTGGAACTCCTGACGGTGTCTGGTCCACGGTGAAGTGGTTTTTCTTAAAGAAATGTTGATTCAGTTTAAGCTGTTCTATGCCACACGATGGCAGATCAGCAAACCAGTTTGTTTTCAAGGTGGTCAAGAATGCCACGCGAGTGTGATTTTATTCCGTGTTTTTACATGTGCCCGAGGGGTTTCGACCAGCTCTCCTTTTCCCCGCGCCCAGGTCTTTCCAAGAAAGAGGGCGCGGGTCTGAGTTGAAAGGGTGCGCTTCCGAGATGGTAGGATCGTGGCGGAAAGCTATCCACCCTCATATGCCGATGGCGTTTCAACACCCCGTGGGCTTTAACAAGGGGAATCGTTGACCCCATTAAGGTCATTCTTCTTTAAAAGTTCTTTTAGTTTTTCAAGCACCATCTTGCCTTCAATAGTTGATGGCTGGGCATCGCTGGGTGAAGAAATGGTAGCCAGGATGACCTCAAAAATGGAAAAACTATATCTAACGTTTATGATTGATTTCTCTAAAGATTCTCTTGTTTCCAGTTTCTCTTAACACAGCTTGGATTCACGCTGTGTTCGCCATAACCCTCTGACGAACGCCGGCGGGGCGTTTGTCATCCACCCAGTATCTTTTCTTTGTTTTCCGTCACTCTTTGATTTGTTCGATTTCTCTAGTTTAGTAGATTCTCTTGTCTTCATCTTTTTGCCCACTGACAACACGAGTGCTCGTTTCGCCTCGGCTTCTTCCCTTTTTCCCCTCGGGCACCACCGTTTGTTCAGTCGGAGCTGATTTGCCTTTGTAGTTTCATATGTTTTTGGATTCTCTTTCGTGATCGGCCGTTGCCACAACCATTGTAAGCGCCTTTTTGGCGCATAATAAAGGTACATCGAGCAGGGCTTCTGGCATTTCCGGCTACTAAATCCTAAAAAATACACAATAAAAGATGTAGAGCGGCAGCTCAGGCGTCTCCTTGCGACTGGCGAGTGGACGAACAGAAAACCCAGTGCGCCGCAGCTGTAGTCTGCGTGCCACGCCATCTCCATCGAGAAGTGCGAAATCGCCTTCGCTGACCTGCCTCAAGGCGCTCCTCACTTCCCTCCGTGTCATACTTTTGCTTTATCCCAAGTCAATGTGTGGGTGGGTGGGGTAGAATTAAGTAAAATTAAATTAAAATTAAAATTGAAATTAAGGTGAAATTGAAGTCAAATTAAAATTTGGTGAAAATTGAAATTAGATTAAATTAAATTAAAATTAAATTAGAATTAAATTAAATTAGAATTGAAATTAGGTCCAGAATTAAGGTAGGTAAGGTAAATTTAAAATTGAAATTAAATTAAATTAGAATTAGGTAAGTCAAGTCAAATTGGTAGGTTGAGTGGGTTAAATTAAATTAGTGAGGTGAAGTCAGGGTCAGGTAAATTTGAAATTACAGAATTAAAATTTGGGTATTAGTTGAAATTGATTAGGATTATTGAAATTGGAAATTTAGGTAGGTAAGAAGTAAATTTAGGTGGGGTGGAAATTTAAAATTAAAGTCAAATTAAATTAAAATTTAAGGTCAAATTAAATTAAAATTAAGGGTAAGTCAAATTGGGTTAAAATTTAAGTCAGGGTGGAAATTAAAATTTAAAATTAGAATTAGAATTTAAAATTTAAAATTAAAATTAAATTAAAAATTAAGGTAAATTAAAATTAAAATTTAAAAT